>NC_140919.1:23742550-24332157 GCF_045865225.1 Trachurus japonicus
AATTATTAAAATCACATTTCTTATTCTGTTTGTGCAAGACAGAGAACAGAGTCAATTTAATTTTATGTGATTGTACTGGAGAGCTAGATAAACATATTACTTCCTGAAGGTGCAATTAGAAATTTGTTGATAAAACACTGCAGTTTGTTTGTTTTTAAACCCCGCAGCCATGTCTGTCTATTTATTTTATTTCTGTGATATTTGACCAACCATTTAATGCAGTCGGGGGATAAAGTCATTTGGCCAGATAGTGAAAGTGGTGGTCACAGACATACTCAGCAGCAAAACCAGAGCTGCTTATTCCAATAAAGCAGAACTTTTTAGAAATATTTTTGCTTTGAAGTGATGATTCATGCAAGTGTGGCTGTGAGTGTGTTACTGTGTGTGTTTCCAGTGCCGTGTGTCATTTATGCCTCTGAGGAGCTGCAGGTGTGACCTGCTGGGATGCTTGCCAAAGAGGTGGAAAGCCATAGAAAGAAAATTATGAGGGAGAGAGAGAAAGCCGGAAATGGAGCTGTGAAAGTGTAACAAAAAAGTACATCACAGAGGCAAAATAAACTGTGCATGTGTATATATGTGACAGTCATGCAGATATAAGATAGAATATACAGAAATACAGCACATTGTGTGCATGAAAAAGACAATGAGAAAAACCAGAAAAAAGGAAAAAACAGAGAAGGACATAATGACAGATGGGAGCAGTGGAATGTGACAGAGTTGCAAGGTTGGGAGGAAGAGGAGGATGGAAAAACAGAGTGAAGGGGGCTCAAGGGGAAAGCTCAAGGTGTAAATGAGAGAGAGTGAGTGAGACAGATGGAGAGAGAGGGGAAGAAAAAGAAGAAATCTATTGACAGGCTTAGACAATGCTGATTAATGATCAGGGATTGCACCGCTGTTTTCATCGACTCTGCCTGTCAATCTCACAGATACTTTCTCTTTCTTTCCTTGAAATACATCTGGAGCCACTCTGGTACTTTGTTTTTAGGCCACAGTACATTTCAGGAAGAATTTTGAAGTGACATTGTGATTGTTACACACAATTCAAGTTACTTTAAACTATGTTATTCTGTCACCGTTGTGGGCCATTTGTCATTTAAAAGAACAAAAAAAACATTCTCTGTCCTTTTAACCGAAAGAAATCGGTAAAAAAAAAAAAACATTTTCGAACATTATTTTATCAGCTGATGTCAACTAGCATTTCTTGACTCATCTATGACAACAAGCCAAACTAGCATTGGTCACAGAGCCACTGCCAGCTCTACACACAACCCCCAGCTGTTTTCCTTCATTTAAACATATTACGTATTTATACACATTTAAATGTTTACATATCTGTAGGTATGGTCTGTCGTGAAATGGGAAGCTGTGATTTATGACCATAGCTCGGAGTGCAGAGGGTGACCAGGGGGACAACAGAAAAAAAGAGAAGAGGGACAATTAGAGTGACACAAATGGTGGCAGAAGGAAGAAGTTTATACAGTACACGCACACACACGCACGTGCACACAACACTTTAGCGCTCCAATCAGACTGAGCCTAGAAGGACTGTTGTAGGAGAAAATGAGTTTTGTTCTCTGGAGGCTCTGAGAGAGAGAAAGGAAGAAACAAAGGAACAAAGAGAGGGAAGGAAAATTTCCACTGGAAGAACTTTGGATTGTTGTCTTGCTGGAGGCCATGTTGGCAGTAGTTGTGAAAGGAGGAGAGAAGATTTGTCATTCACATCCACTTCTCTCTCTTTCCCTTCCTCCCTTTATCTGCACTCACACACACACACACACACACACACACACACACACACACACACACACACACACACACACACACACACACACACACACACACACACACACACACACACACTCAGACAGACACACACACACACACACACACACACACACACACACACACACACACACACACACGCACACTGTGCCATCTGTGCTTCCTTGAGGAGAAGTAAACCCAAATCTCCCTCCAAAAAAATGCAAACTACAGTGATATGTCTCCACAGTTCTATTCGTCCTGCTGGTGTCTGATGGGGGCATGGCTGCTGAGCTGCAGCCAAAATACTCCATTTGACCTAAATCATCTCAGCACACGGCCGGTGTATGTGCGTGTGCGTCCGTGCATAGTGTTTATGCCTGTTTGTCAGCAATATGATGAATTTTGGACATTGCACATAATGATGTAAGAGCTCCCTCCCACATGTCCTCTGTGTCTCTGCTTATCATTCTGTTTGTGCCTCCTTTCACTCTGCTTCTCCCTGATTTGCTGTTTCTGCTCCTATGTCTCTCGCTCTCCTTCCTTTTTGATTCTCATTCTTTCTGTTTGTCCTTTCCTGCAGAGAAAGTAGAGCAATCTCCATGTAATTGTCTTCATCAGTGTGTGTGTGTGCAGGCATTTGAGTGTCTGTCTGTTTGATACAGGTATGTGTGTGAAATGGGGTTTATTTGTTATAGTGACATTTTAGTGCCCTGGCGCTTCACCTCTCAACCCAAACATTTAATTTCACCCAATAACTACCATGTCAGCGGTTCACTGCACACATGCACACACACATGCACACGAGGCACAGTTGTGTAATTGTAATTCCAGCTCTACGAAGAAAGCGGAGCTCTCTAATGAGCTCTAAAGGCTGACTCTGTCGTGTTTGCATATGCTGCACATTATAATTTGCATGTTCTCCACATGCTCAGCTAATCAAGTTGATTATTTCAACTATCAGTATTAAATCCTATAGGGGCTGGCCCCATAAAAAGATCCATGGCCCCAGATGGCTAATTAAACTCTTTCCATAACCAGTCAGCACACCCTTGAGATGCTCCCTTTTTGTGAGATATTACACATTTTCTCACAGAGTCGCCTTAATGGAGACCTGATGAGATATAAGACTTGGCTGTTGGTGAAATGCCTGCAGTTCACATTCTCTTAGTGTCATTATACAGATAGTACAGGGGAAGTGATTCATTGTTATGTATGGGAATTTGTCAAACTCCTCACCTGTGGTGTCCTTCACTTGATGTGCCAGTGCCTTGTGTCTCAGTTTGTTAAGACTAATGCAGAAATGCAGACAGAAATAAAAAGAAAATACAATTTTTATCGTCCATTGTCATCACAGTTTTATCTGAGCAATAACACAACACCCCCAACTCACAACTTTGTTGTGTTTTGCTCCTGCTACCGTCTTTCTCTTTGTGTGGTGTTCTGCAGGACAAACTGACCACCATGTGTCCATAACACTCAGTCCGACTGTCCTCATGGAAACAACATCTCATTTGAGTTCCACTTATAATAGTTGGACCAAAAATACACTGAACAAAAATATAAACGCAACTCTGCTCCCATTTTCATGAGCTGAACTCAAAGATCTAAAATGTTTTCTATTTTACACAAAATAACTAATTTCTCTCAAATATCGTTCACAAATCTGTCTACTGTAAATCTGTTTTAGTGAGCACTTCTCCTTTGCTGAGATAATCCATCCACCTCACAGGTGTGGCATATCAAGATGCTGATTAGACAGCATGATTACTGCACAGGTGTGCCTTAGGCTAAATCTTTGAGTTCAGCTCATGAAAAATGGGAGCAAAAACAAAAGTGTTGTGTTTATATTTTTGTTCAGTGTACATATAAAATTGACCATCATACTACTATCTCAATCTTCCATCTTTGCTCTCAAATTATTAAAGTTTGGTAAGAAAAAACTTCAAGCTATGTTTTCTGAACAGCATTTGCTGCAGATTGTCACAACTTCATCAGAAATTGACACAAATCTTGTTTTTGTATTGTGGTTGTGAAATTAACGCGTTGCTTGTCTTTCCTTGTGTTTTTCATTTGTTTTTGCAGTGATGGATGGGCAGACAGGTATGACGTGACAGATGGTTTTGTTAGAGAAGCATCCGGCGGTATCACCATCAAGCTCCAGTCGGCCGATGTGAAATGGTTTGATGAATACTACCTTAAACTTCGCCCCGAAAACAACCACAGGAACCCGTGGTTCCCAGAGTTCTGGCAGCATCGCTTTCACTGTCGGCTTAAAGGCCATCCACAGGAGAGCAGCAAGTACAACCGGACCTGCAGCAGTGAGTACAGACACATATGGGCAAACAAATGTTTGCATGTGTGTAATGTCAGCGCTTAAATATATTTTTGTTGTTGTGTTTTCTATAGGCCGAGTTCTATAGCTTTTACATGTGTTCAAAATAATAGCAGTCCGACATCACTAGCAAGATACTTTTTTTTTTTTCAACTTTTTCTGGAAGGTTTAGTAAAGGTATAGAAAACCAACAGACCCAACAGGCATGATGTGCATGCTGCTGATTCTGTGAAACTGAATCATTTACTGAAAGGGGCGTGTTCAAAAAAATAGCAGTGCCAAGTTCGATTATTGAGGTCATTGATTATGTGAAAAAAAAATAGGTGTTAAACAGGTGGCCCTTATTCAAGGATCAAGGCAATGGACACTGCATATGCTGGCTGTGCATTTGTCCTTGAAAAACAGAGTAAAATGGGTCGTTCAAGACACTGTTCAGAAGAAGCGCATTCTTTGATTAAGAAATTAATAAAAAGAGGGGAAAACCTATAAAGAAGTGCAGAAAATGATAGGCTGTTCAGTTAAAATGATATCAAACGCTTTAAAATGGCAGCCAAAACCAGAAAGGCGAGGAAGAAAAAGAAAAACGACTATTCGAATGGATCGGAGAATAACCAAAATGGCAAAGGCTCAGCCAATGATCAGCTCCAGGAGGATCAAAGAAGATCTAAGATTGCCTGTGAGTACTGTAACAATCAGACAACGTCTATGTGAAGCCAAGCTACCACCAAGAAGCCCCCGCAAAGTCCCATTGTTCAAAGAAATACATGTAATGAAGCGGTTACAATTTGCCAAATAACACATTGACTGGTCTAAAAAGAAATGGCGTAATATTTTGTGGACTGATGAGAGTAAGATTGTTCTTTTTGGGTCTAAGGGCCACAGACAGTTTGTCAGACGTCCTGCAAACACTGAATTCGAGCAACAGTACACAGTGAAGACGGTGAAGCATGGTGGTGCATGGTGGTGCAAGCATCATGATATGGGGATGTTTCTCGTACTATGGTGTTGGTCCTATTTATCGCATACCAGGGATCATGGATCAGTTTGAGTACATCAGAATACTGGAAGAAGTCATGTTGCCGTATGCTGAAGAGGAAATGACCCCAAACAAGACAATGACCCCAAACACACCAGCAAGCGTGTATTTTTTTGAACATTATATTTCTTGACTTTCTGTAAAATATTATCAAATTAAATTACTTTTTCCAATTTTCTTGGTTTGAAATAGAATGTGCAGTGTCCCCAATGCACTTGTGTTCCTCAAAATACAATTTATTTGAAGAATTTTGAGGTTTACTCACCTTTTTAAACACACTGCTATTATTATGAACATAACTGTAGCTGTACTATATTTTCCACCCAGTCACAACCATCTGGAGAACACAGACACAGGGAGACTGAATTGTTTTGCACCAGGCTACAGTATCAATCTGCTTTTATTGACAGGCTTTCATATTGGCCAATGTCATTGAAAATAACATTCAACCATGACATAGAAGAAGACTAGCTGAACACACACCCACACACCTACACACATAGGATATGCACAGTTTTCCTGTTCATCTGAAGATATCCCTTGTGGCTGTGAGTGCACCCTCCCTTTCTTTCTTTGTATTCATCTCCCACAATTCTTCGCTCTCTGTTTCATTCCCTCCATTCATAGGCAAAACTGTATGTGAGAGCTGCATCAAAGGGAATCATGTCTCATGTATTCTAATGAAATGGGATGTGAAATACAAATGAACAGCACAGAGAAAAAGACGCAAAGAAATGAGATGTGGAGGTGGGAAGTGGCCGATGAGAAGAAATGAGAGGAAAGACACTGGTCTTTGATGTTTGAAGGGAAAAAAAATGGAGCCACACATTGTTACATAAAATTAGAGGAGAAACGTGAAATTAAGAGTTGCTTTGATACACCTGACTTTGTCTTGTCTGTCCTTTCTCTCTTCCCTCCGACTGTTCCCATCCTCCTCTGTAGAGCGGGAGTCGCTTCGGCAGCAGTATGCACAGGACACCAAGATGGGGTTTGTCATTAATGCCATCTACTCAATGGCATATGGACTGCATAATATGCAGCGGGCACTCTGCCCAGGCTATCAGGTAGGTTTTTCTCTGATGGGTGAATGGAGGGACACTACAGTGCAGATAAAGGGGTGGGATTGATGGGGAAAAAACAAGGTCCCAGATGGGTGTTTTGTTGCTATTTTACAATAGACCTCGTTTCCATGGGTCCCATTTTTAAATGAATGCAAAATGTGGGGACAGCACGTACCAAAAAGTAATAAGCGTGACACATGATGTATTTATTGAGAAAATCAGACAAGGCAGTACAAAACTGTAGCATAAGTGTAAAACTGTATTTTATTAAGTTCATAAGTTCATACTCAGAAAACACAGAAATAAGTTAATTTTTACAGATTTTGGTTCAATTTTACTGTGACTTGCTGCGAGAGTGACTTAGACCTTCATTGCTTCAGGCGTGTAAACTGAGATGCAATATTTCAGACTCAGTGGTTCAGTTCTGACTTAACAGTTCACTGTGGATGAAAATGCCACAGTGGTTGAATGGTACAGTCCAAGGGTAGCAGAATAATACCTGCTACACTGCACTTTACAATTCCCATGTCATTTGGAGGGATGATACTGTACACAATGTTGGTATAGTATGTTAGTTCCATGGTACAGTAATGGTGTTTTGGGTGAACTTCTCTATCCTCACACTGAGGTTTAACCCATTAATGATCATTTCTTGTGCACACACAAAAATATTGTGTTTTTTGAGCTTTCAGTCAGAACATCTTTGTTTTATATGACATGGATGTTGATGTACTTTAAGGGCCTGTGTGATGCCATGCGACCTATAGATGGTGCTACACTGCTGGACTTCTTGATGAAAACGAACTTCACAGGGGTGTCAGGGGAGGGAATTTTATTTGATGCGAATGGAGACTCACCTGGCAGGTAAGTTGTGTAACCGAACACAGATGTCAGTGACATCTTTTGCAAATGTAATAGACAGAGGTGGTGTCCGCATGTTTATTTATGCACTTTCATGTATGTGTTTTTTATGCATAGATATGAAATAATGAACTTCAAAAAGATGGGGAAGGACTACTATGACTACATTAACGTTGGCAGTTGGGACAATAGCGGCTTGAAGATAGATGATGATGAAATCTGGCCCAACAAAGATGCAATGATCAAGTCTGTCTGCAGTGAACCCTGCGACAAAGGACAGATCAAGGTAAGTCAGACGAAGACAGATAAAATGTCTGCTTACATCAGTTATGTAGACTCTGTATGAAATATATCAAGGCTCTAACATGCCTTTCAGTAAGTAATGCAGTGTTGTGTATCCAGCATCCTAACATGGACAGAATAGCTGTAAATGTCTAATGTATGTGAGACATTTTCATCTGTGGAAAAGACTGGATTTTTTCCCAAACAAACAGTCTTACAGGCCAGTTAAAGTCTGAAAGAATGAGGGCATTTTCAAGCATGTGCACAAAGGTGCAGCAAAGATGCACAGATGTGTTGTGCTCTTCTGCCCCTTCAAGGTGATCCGGAAAGGTGAGGTGAGCTGCTGCTGGACGTGCACTCCCTGCAAAGAAAATGAGATTGTGTTCGACGAGTACACCTGCAGAGCCTGTGAACTGGGCTCTTGGCCTATCGATGACCTCACAGGTCAGTCTCTGTTTGTTTGTGTTGGTGCATGTTTATTTTGAACCTTTACCAGTGATCTCAAGGACATTTCCACTTGAACAGAAACACTCTGCATTGAGCAGATACAGTCTTTGACCATGCTACAAAAAAATCCTGTTATATCGGTGTGGTAGTGCTGTTTGGGGAAAAGTGTGCACAACTTCATGTATACAGTATTTGTGTGTGTGGATTCAAAGCATGAGGGAGGTTTAATGAGACGATATAGTTGTTTCTTGTTTCAAGAATTGCACCAGTTACATTAGAGGGAGAAACTTGAGAGACGATCCCTGTGTTCCCCCTCTCCCCATCCCTTTCTTCACCTCACTCTCTCGTCCCTTTAATTTGTTACCAATATGGTAACCAGTGTTTTAATTATTCTGCATCAAGAGCAGCTTTCAATGCAAATACATTTCAGTTGCAATGATATTTCTCCTCCATTGCGTCCGAAGCGGTTGGATATTGCCTTATGCTTTCAGCTGCTCATTATAATGCTCGCTAGCTCCTCACCAAGCTCAATGATTAAAACATGAATCGGGCCCTGCTGAAAATTCAGAGGAAGCTTCTCTGCCAGAGACAGAAGCATCCATAACCCAAAACAGGGAGACTATGACAAAGAGAAAGTTTAGGGAGATAAAGGAAAGCACTGGGCTTACCCGTGTGTGTGTGTGTGTGTGTGTGTGTGTGTGTGTAGGTGTGTGTAGGTGTTCATCTTTGCATGTTCACGTGTGTGAGTACGTGTGACTCATTTCATCACCAATAAGTGCTGTGTGTGTGTGTCTCCCAGTGGGGCTATATGGAAACACTAATAATGAGGTGTAAACAAACTGCTTGCCTGTTCCTCCAGCAGACATTTTGATCTCTCTCCCTCAGGCCACACGAAAGGAGAGAAAGTGTGCGCGAGAGAGGGAGAGATATAGAGGCAGAGGGAGTAGAGGAGATAGGACAAGGTCTCAGCTGGCAGGGACCAGAGGTAAAGTGGGTGTGAAAGTCATAGAAGGCAATGGGAGAGCTTAGGAGACAGCAACAGAACTAAAACAAGAAAAAGACAGTGATGGAAAAGTGACATAAAAAGAGAGTTTGGAAGATAGAGGGAGAGAGATGGAGATGAACAGAGGCTCTGACAGAAGCAGCAACCAGGGAGAGTGAAAGAAGCAGAAAAAGGGAGAAGGGGGGATTAGCTTTGGGATTTGAGCCTCTCCACTGATGGGTAAAGTTCCACAGTTTGAGTCTAACAATGTTTAAAGAAGTTTGCCTCAAAACTTTACAGTGACTGAACCGTTCGAACTGTCCCCATAATGCACCAGTTTGGCTCAGGGTCCAGCATGGTACCATTTCCTGCAGGTTTCTGTGAACTAATTACGTATTAATTTGCCAACATTGCAGATGCTTTTAGGCCGATCTGAGATCCCACCCATGAGAAAAACACTGATCTGGGATTTTCAGCCCCAACATCTTGATTTATGTAGGCAGGATTAATTGGAGCTAAACTCTCAGCAAGTTCCTCACTTTCCTACACCATCATGCATTTTCCTGGGTGGGAGGTCCTCACCTTTAATGGCTAACGGATCACTTAATGTAGTCCTTGTCTTATTATTCTGTTGCATGGTTTTCAATAACTCACCCTATTTTAGTTATGATTGAAAGAGCTTTTTAACTGAAATGGGGCTAGGAGCTTTCCAGTGATGTAAGCCTGGAAGTGAGCCACATGTGCTGCAGAATGACTCCAGCTTATTTTCTGTCTGTTTGTTACAGTCCCTTTGGCTCTCATTCTGCAGTTAGGTTGTTGCTGATGGCCCTAGACCTAACCACATCACTGATTTAATAAGCTTTATTGATTGTGTTAAAGACAAAGCCATTAAATTACTTAAATCTTTTTTAATGAGTGTTCTCTCTCTCTTTTCTCTCTCTCTCTCTCTCTCTCTCTCTCTCTCTCTCTCTCTCTCTCGATTTGCGATACTGTAAACAGGTGTGTGTGTGTGTGTGTGTGTCTGAGCATGTGTGTGTCTTAGAGAGAGAGAGGGAGAGAGAGAAAAGCATTAAGAGCAAAAGGAAGGAAAAGAAAGCAAAATGGAGAGAGGAGTGAGGGAGGGAGACAAACAAAGCAAGAAAGTGATAACATGCAGTGACAGAATTTTTTGGAGAGACCTGTGCACCTGCTGCTCTGGTATGTCTAGACCACCCAGCCGCATATAATTTCAGCAAGCGTCATGATGGATCATAATTAGAACTGTCCCTTTAATTTATGGCACATGATTTCCTTGCCCAGAAGGAAGACAGAGATGGAGGAAGAAGGGGAAGGAAAGAATTAGGTAGAAAGATGGGAGTGGTAAGGATGACAAGAGAAAGGGGAGATGTTAGGGGGAAGAAGGGGACAGAGTGATGGATGAGTAGAACAAAGAAAAAGAGAGTGACAGGAAACAGATCAAACAGAATATAGAGAGGAAGGGAGGGAACAGAGACGAGGCAAAATAGCAGAGAGAGAGGTGTGTTAGAGAACAAGTCAAATCTTCACAAGCAGCGGCAGAACACCGGATAACCAAGGAGCCATGATGTGCAATTCACACATTATACATGTTTTATGAATGGATTGGAAACAGATTGATAGCAACTAAATGCACATATTCAGTTGTCACATTTTCACACATGACTATCCCCTTTGCCCATGTTCCCTAAGCTTTTTTACATTTATCCTAAATCTACATGTATATCAAGAGGTAAACAGGATGCAGAGTTTGGCTGCAGGCAGTGCAGATTTAGACCCAAAAAAGCCTCGCCTGTCTACTCAGTTGTTGGTCAAATGAGTCAAGTAAAGGTTGAAATATGTATGGAAGTCTTAGTCTTGCCTACAGTTCACTGTGTTCTTCAAATATATCCCCAGGCTGTGATCCAATCCCAGTCGAGTACCTGCGCTGGGGAGACCCTGAACCCATCGCTGCAGTGGTCTTTGCCTGCCTCGGTCTAATGGCCACTTTTTTTGTCACTGCTGTCTTCATCAGGTAATGAATCGGTATCCTCAGTGTGAGTTTAATGGTTTTCCTGCTTGAGTGTCATGTTTGTGTTTCTGCAGACAACTGCTCATACGTATATATCTGTCTTCAGGTTCCGGGACACCCCAGTGGTGAAATCCTCCAGTAGGGAGCTGTGCTACATAATACTGGCAGGGATCTGCCTGGGTTACCTGTGCACCTTCAGCCTCATAGCCAAGCCCCATGTCGTCCACTGCTACCTCCAGCGATTGGGAATAGGTCTGTCACCTGCCATGAGCTACTCTGCACTTGTCACCAAGGTAAAGATCGAATTAAGAATACATGAATAAAGTATGAGATATAGGCTGCAGCAAGTGTGTGAGAGGTGTAGGGCTAATGGATGGATGTGGGTGGGTGGAAACCAAGCCATGGACCACTGTGGAAGAGTATCTCTCCCCTGTATATAATCCCTTTTAGCTCTTTTTTTGAATAGAGTGAGGGGATATAGGTGCCATGAAGTCAAAAGCTGGGGTAAAGGTCTGTTACAGCTAGGTTGGCCTCAACAGTATCAGAGAGCTGCAGTAGCTTTCCCATAAGAAATGATTGAGTTTATAGCACTAGAGTTTAACTCCTGTGTGCAATTATTATGCCTGTATTTTTTTCTCTATATACTCACTAATGTGCCTCAGTCAGTGACAGAGTGGAAATACATAGAGCAGCTGGCCAGAATATACATTATATATGGTTGTGTTCGGTATATAGTCTATTAAAATGCCCTCATGGTGTTTGCAATCTCATCCCAGACGAACCGGATTGCTCGGATTCTGGCAGGCAGCAAGAAGAAAATCTGTACTAAGAAACCTCGCTTCATGTCTGCCTGCGCTCAGCTCATCATTGCCTTCCTCCTCATTCTGCTGCAGCTGGGCATCATCGTGGCTCTCTTCCTCATGGAGCCACCTGACGTAGGCTGTGTCTGTTTTGTGTTGTGAGTGGGAGGGTAGCTCATTGAGAGAGCCTTAGGAGCAGACAAAATAGAAGACATGAAGAAAAATGAGTTGACTGAGGGAAAAAAAGGGAAGTTTTTGTTACATCAGATATTTTTTGAAAGCATTTAACAAGAGATTAATGAGTGGATCAACAGGGACTACTTTACACAGTGCTTCTCTCAGCCACAGGCGCAGGAGTATTTACCACATGTGATCATTTAAAGTAATCATGACTAGAAGCAATAATTCTGATCAACCAGTCACTTGTTTCTAATTAAAATTTACGATAATGATCAGGGTATTTTCATTGGACGTTTGAATTTGTCAGCTTAATGAATTCAGTGTCAGTTTGTTGATTTGGTCTCTTCTTAAATGCCTCTGTTGCCAGCATGCCTACCTCTATTGAGAAAAAAAATAATGCAGTGATTCTTGTAGAAAGAGCCTTGTCAAACTTTTTATTGTTGGCATGTCCCATTCTCTCCTCCGTGTCTACAGGTGATCCATGACTACCCCAGCATTCGCCAGGTCAACCTCATTTGCAGCACCACCAACCTGGGTGTGGTTGCCCCACTGGGGTACAATGGCCTTCTCATCCTCAGCTGCACCTTTTATGCCTTCAAGGTATTTGTTGAAGTGTTTGTACAGTAATTACTATAGTATTGAATATGCTGAAAATAATTAGGTCACAATTAATATTTCTTATCCAGACTTGATAAGTAGTGGGTGCTTTAAAGCTCTGAGGATGCATTTATTTAGAGTTGTGTTTTCATACTAAACATCCTAAATATCCAATTTGTAATATGTGCAAAACACATCTTACGACAGTGTCATAATGTGAAATGCCATGATGAAACCATTGTTTTTGTGTTGCTGCTCTGCAACCTTTCAACAGCAGTAAATTAATTTTTATAACAACAAACACATTAGAAAGTCAATGTTTGATGATTGGTGGCCTGTAGCTATCCATTTTCTGTATTGTGAAAGCAGAATGGTATAAAGAGGAAAAAACCTGAAATGCACTGCACTTCAAGCTAATAAACTGACTGTGTTTATGAAGTACTGCACCAGAGCAAAGCACTAGAGCTCTTAGTGTAAGGTTATGGCCAAATGTTTCACCTAATCTTCTTGCACATAATGTTGAGTATAGTATCAAAATCATGGTTGTAAATAACCAGCGTTTATTCTATTTCTGCAAAGACTATTTATCAAAAATGGTGTTTGCTCACATTGTTGTCTTTCTTTTTCTCTAACTTTCTCTCCCTCTCTAAGACCCGCAACGTTCCTGCTAATTTCAATGAGGCGAAGTACATTGCCTTTACCATGTACACCACCTGTATTATCTGGCTGGCCTTTGTGCCCATCTACTTTGGTTCCAACTACAAAATTATCACCATGTGCTTCAGTGTCAGCCTCAGTGCCACTGTGGCTCTGTGTTGCATGTTTGTACCAAAGGTAAGGCTCAACCTAAAACTAACTACCCATTTGATCATATATACTTCCTTACACCTTCTTCCTTCATAAACATTGAGTGTCTGGTTTGAGCCACCACAATTTTATTTTGGTTAAAGGGGACATATTATGCTCATTTCTGCTTCTTGACATGGTAACTTGATGTCTAAAAGTAATGTTAGTAACATGCTTTAGTCAGAAAAACCAAAGGATTGAGCACAGCTGGGTTCTCTACACACCAGTTTCACAGCCCTGCTCTAAACGGTCGGTTTAGAACCTTCGCTCTGGTAGCTGAGGTAACCATGGTAACCACGGGAGCGAGGGCTTGAATATTCACATCACCCGGCTTGTGATGTAATAAGCCGGGTGAAATTAAAACGGCTTGTTAAGAGACACATTTTCTTACTATGGCAGTTTACAAAATATTGACGTAGTTGTCAAAACTTACGTTTAAGGGGTGAGGAGGCACTCCGGAAACGCAAATACACATACTAAAACAATGAAAAAGTGAGTTTTGCATAATATGTCCCCTTTAAGCAAGGTACAGTGATTTTTAAAATATGACGATAAAGCACATCAACATATTTTTTGAATCAGTTATTACAAACTTGAAAATAAATCTTCACTACATGCCTCCACTGAAGTGAAAAATTATTTTTGAAATATTATCACGTATCATAGTTTATCTATTCATACACTAAAAGCTAGAGATTCATATGGCTTCAAGGAGCAGGTTTGTGTTTAAACAAGAGCAGGAAATCAATAAAAACCATTAGCAACTGCCTCTTTTGAGAATTGTCTTTTTATGAGGGTTCTACATTTATGCCATGAAAGCCTTTAGCACACCTCAGAAAAGGAGTGTATCAAAACTGTTGTTGCTGGCAGCATCAATGTGTCTGTAGTTATTGGCAGAGTGCTGTTGATCTTTTCTCTTTGCAAACATGTTGCAATCAAGCTGTTGTTTTTTTTTTTAAAGTTGTTTGGCCGTGGTTAAATAAGATATTCTGTGTTTTGTTTCATACCAGGTGTACATCATTTTAGCCAAACCAGAGCGTAACGTGCGCAGTGCCTTTACCACTAGCACAGTGGTCCGAATGCACGTGGGCGACGGCAAATCGTCCTCAGCTGCCAGTCGCTCTTCTAGTCTGGTTAACCTGTGGAAACGCAGAGGCTCTACTGGAGAGACACTCAGGTATATATGTGTGTGTGTGTGTGTGTGTGTGTGTGTGTGTGTGTGTGTGTACCCAGTAGAGAATTCTTGGCCAGGTTAATGCCAGGTTACTCTTCAGTTACAGTCCAAGGCATCATTTCTATAATGGCCCCACTCTGAGACTATTTATGGTCTGTGTGTTTGCGTGTCTGTGTGTGTGTGTGTGTTTGAGCGCTCTGAGAGATTGATTCTCTGAACTCCCCCGAGTCTGCCTAACTGTTCTTATGACCCTAACATGAACTGCAGACAATTGCCTAATGGAGACATGGCAAAGGAGAGAGACGGGAATGAACTGAGGAAGGCAGGGTAAGGAGAAAACTGAGAGAGGGGGGAAAAAAACTGATGGAGGGAATGGACAGAGAGAAAGATGATGAGCAGAGAAATGATGGAAAAGAAAGAGAGGAAAATACTAAAGGAATAGTGTGAAAATGAGAGACATAATAGCTTTTGTGACCAGCTTAAGGCCATCCCCAAGTCATCTACTGTGACAGGAAACTGATCAAAAGACACAAAGGGAGTGACGCACAGCCACTTGCCCAGACAAAAAAGGGGGGAAAAAGACTAGAACACGTTTTCGTTTGTCAGCAGGTTACTTCAGCTCACCCTGTTCGGCAAAGCAAGATTTCAATCTTACTCTTATGAGAAATGTCAGGAGTGTTTCCATCTCCGTTCCTTTTATTCCTCTCTTCCCCTCTCCATCTCTTTTTGGTCCTGTCTCCCTCTGTGGGTGGTGGTAATTGGCAGGGCTGTCTATCTCCTGAGTGCAGCGCTGGAAGCTGTTGCCTTTGAGATGCTGTCATTGTGTAGTCTGAGCAGATGCAGACAGACATGAAACCAGCAGACCACAGGGAAAAAGAAGAAATATTGAAAAGTAATATTTGACTGATGTCTGAACTACTGAAAAGTGCTTGATTTACCCTCACCAGTCATTAAACTCACCCTCAGAGCTGGATGCATAGAAGATGCAGGTCTGGCTTGGTCCCTCCTCACTACAAAGCCTTCTGTAAGAGACTCCTCCCATGGGATCAGACAACATCATATTGCATGTGTAGGTCCAGGTCGTCATATGCAGTGTATTTATGTGTGTGTATGTGTGGACATGTGTGTGAGTGTGAGTTTCACAGAGTCCATGTGTAGGTGTGTGTGTGTGTGTGTGTGTGTGTGTGTGTGTGTGTGTGTGTGTGTGTGTGTGTGTGTGTCTCCAGGGTGAATTGAGTTCCTTTCACCCCTGGCCATGGTGGTGTGAGGTTTAATCAGAAGTTCTACTATAGATTAATCACACTAATTAACCTGACAAAGGGATGAGAGGAAGAAAAGCAGGGAGGAGGCAGGGGACGGAGCACTGTGACAAATGTGAGGTAGAGAAAAGTGGAAGAAATGGTACAAATGGAGGGAGGAATAGAGAGGAAGAGAGAACCTGACAAAGAAAAATGAAGAACATACTGGTGTGAAAAAATAGAACAGAAAATTAATTTAATGAAATCACTTTGCATATGAAGTCCAACTGTTTTTCTCCATTTTCTCCATTTGAATATGTTTGTATGTATAAACCACATTAGTCATCTAAGATAAGAAATTAGGATTAACTAATTAAATGGTTTTGCCATATGTGGTTTCTTGTACAGTAGTGCAGTTATCCCTCATATTGATAAGTGACCAACGAATGCTTTTGGATTTGTTTTACAAAAGATCATGTGACATTATTATTTTATTAGTAAAATAAATCTTATTCAGTAAGTAAGTACATCAGTAATTGAAACAAGGAGGTTCAAATGAGTCCCTAATTATTTCCCTAAGTCCCGAATATTATTGGTGTAACAAGGAATGTTTAATCTAAGTTTTGTATGATGCAATACAAAATTAAAAATGACAAACAAATCAGTTAAGTGTTAACAAATGTAGTGTATTTGTTACCTAAAAGAAGGAGCAAATAAGGTTCTGCATGTACATAACACCTATATTCAGTTCAGTTGCCAGCCAGAGAGTACTGAGTATTTTGTGTATAATGTTCATGGTAGACCCCTTCATGTCAAAGTAAAGTTTGAAAGTCAAGACACTGTCAAACATAAACAGACAAATCCAAAATTGATGCATGCTGCGTCTAAATTAAAGATAAAGAATTAAAGGTGCTTGTACAATCTTATCTTTACAATCACTCAACAGTTAAATTTGTTTTCCACATCAAGGCAAGAAAAAAACGGATAAACTGTAAATCAAATGAAGGTGATGAATCAACCTTCAAACATTAAAAAACAACCCTTCTGCCTCTCTTTTACCTGCCACGTCTTCTCTGTCCTCTAGCTCCAACGGGAAATCAGTGTCATGGGCACAGACGGAGCGCAGCAGTTCACGTGGCAACCATCTGTGGCAGCGGCTCTCCTTCCACATCAAGAAAAAGGAGAACAATCAGACCGCCGTCATCAAGCCCTTCTCCAAAACCTCTGAGGAGCGTTACTGCGGTGGGAGCGACCTGCCCCCACATGTCCCACTGCCCTCCCTCCCGTCCATGTCCTCCCTGCCCAGTCACCAGGACACTGGCACAGACAAGACCCTCTACGAGCTCTCGGAGGCAGAGGAGCGCTACTCCATCACATACAGGCCGCAGACGCCTTCGCCGATCAGCACGGTCAGCCAGAGACTGGGCACGGGTCTAGGGGAGGAGCCTCTGATGGCCGGCATACCAAAGTACCCCAGCAGCATCTGCAGCGGTGGCAGCGGGGGCAGCAGCTGCGGCCCCCCCAGCAGCGGCTCCGTCGTGACCGGGAGCGACGGCCGCTTGGTCACCGTGGACGACCAGCCGGGACGGCCCCAGAGTTCGCTGATGGATCAGATCAGCTGCGTGGTGAACCGCTTCACCGCCAACATCTCGGAGCTCAACAGCATGATGCTCTCCACCTCCCCGACTCACTCGCACACACACAAACACGCGCCTCCCTCCCCGCACCCCGCTGACCCCTACCTGTTGCCCCGCGACCTGCAGATGCCCCCCACCCTCACCACCTACGCCGACGTCCAGCCCCTCCCGCCCGTCGAGTCCAGCTTGGGGGGTCGTGGCGGCTGCCTCGTTCACCCCGTCCCTCATTCGCCTTACCCGCTGCCGCCTCCTCACCCCCAGGCCTCCCCCTCTCTCTCCCCGATGAGGGGGGGCCTGATGGCCCGCCTCAGCGACTCCCCTCTGCGGAGGGCGGAGTTGGAGGAGGAGCTTATTGCTTTGACTCCTCCGTCACCCTTCCGCGACTCTCTGGCGTCCAGCAGCGGCTCACCTGTGTCAGAGACAGAACTGTGTCTCCCCCCGGTCCCCTCCCACCCTCCCCCCTCTCCCCCTTCACCCAGGTATAGCAGACTCACGCTCAGAAACTACAGCCAGAGTTCATCCTCACTGTGAGGCAGAGATGACAGGTGAAGAAAACACAGATTTGAAGAGGAGCACTCAAAAACAACAGGTCATAAGGAGAAAAGAGGATGGATGGACTGAAATCCATTTGTCCCTGCGTGGAGTGAAAACATGAAGCGAGGGAGCAATGGAGGGCTGGTTGGTGAATGCACCGAGCTGTGTTTGTGTTTACATGTTCGCAGTGAGATGCAAGCGTAAGAAGCTTGCCCACGTCGTATTTTCTTAGTGCTGTCTCTCACAAGTCAAGATGTGAAGCACTGCAACAGTGGCCACTATAACTTTGCAGTGTGTTGGTGTCTGTAAAGCAAGAAATCAATCTGGAAGGTCGAGAGCGACGCGTTTAGGTTTGGGTAGTGGCCTTATGGTAACATGGCTATCAACTAATTACAGATTATGAGTGTGTGTGTGCGTGTGTACGTGCGTGCATAGTTGTGAGAGTTAATGACAATATGAGAGTATTGATGAGGTAAGACTCCTAAATTCTGTGCGGTTGAACAGAGGCTTTCAAGGGCACATAGTATTTACAGTATCTGCTCATACATACACTCACTCACACATACAAATACATAAGTGGGAGCACACACAATGTAAGGGAATAACACTGTAAATATATGAGAGGTTATGGATTTCTTCGTGATGATAAAATCCAACATGCTTCTGACAAAAGTGCATTGCGTTAACATACCAGGCTGTATGTTATTCTGAAGAACTTTCTCACAAAAGCATCTTTTGATTTCATTCAGCTCTCCGATCTGTTCCCTCTACATAGCTTTCTTTTCCTCAGTCCCTCTTTCTCTTTCTGCTTTCTTTTATCCTGCCAGTATTTCAGTATTTTCTACTCTTCCAGTTTGTTTTCTTCAGAAGTTTGAATGTATATTTTCTACATGATTCCTGAAGCAGTTGGGACCAAACCTTTTGTACCTCTCTGTCTGTGACTTGAGAAAGAGGGAGAGGAGGGATTGAGAAGACCGGGCATTGTTTTACCATAAACAACTTAGTCATTAAATTCTGTCCCGGTGAATGATTGGGAAAAAAATCTGACCTCAAAGCTTATTGTTAGTGTGTGACATTTAGCAGAGCATTATGTAAGGCTTAGCTGGATCCCAGTCATGACATTTTCTCTATACACTTTGTCAGCAGGACGCTCTGTCACTCTGTTTCATCAAAGACGGTGCTTTGAATGGGATTAATTGGAATCAGAGTCATCTTTAATGTTAGCGGGCACAGTTTGACGGATTCGCTCTCAACCAGGGTCATCTGCTGCACAGGTGCTGCAGAGACCCTTTGAAAGATCCCCACTCTTTTCAACCCAAGAGAGACAGAACCATAAAAAAAGATTCATAAATTAAAACCAAGGGGCTTTTCATATATTTTCAGAAGTTTGAACCTTGGATGAGACTGACACCACACGACTGTCAGTGTCACAATATCAACCTACTGTAGTAGGAGATGACCGACATTCAGTTTAGCCAGACAAAAATAAAATTAGCATAGAAGAAACAGGCAAATTTTGAGACGATGACACCACTCTCATGTCTGTCAGGTGAAAGGGTAAAGACTGTGGTCTGGTAACATGATAATTAGTTAGCTTTCAAGGTGCTGGTAGGGACAGAGCCCCACTGGCCTTTCCCCTCTTTTGCCTGTGTTTATTCTAAACTAACTAGCTGCTTGTTGTAGCTGTGTATTGAATGGATAGACATGACAGTGGATCTCACTCTCAGCAAGAAAAGGTCTGAAGTCTGTTGCTTTTAACGCAACACTTCTTCAGTTCGGAATGAAATGTTTGAACTGAATTGAATCTTTCTAAGTAATTTCACAAAGCCGGTTAGCATGCAAATGCTATTTGTAGGAGACAGGCTTTGGTTTATGGAGAGAATTACTAATATTAGTGTACAGGTCAAATTCAGGCTGTGACACCTCCTGATATCCCACTCATAAATGTCTATGTAGATGGTGAACAGAACTGAACTTGCACAAGACTGAAAAACCTAAAATGTCTAATTTGACTATTAAATATCTGGGTTAAAACATATGCCTTTTTAAATGGAGTATTGTACTTATACGTGCCAACACAACCGAATTGGAGAGGATTCAGAGTTGTACTGGGATATAGTGTAAAATGTGCCGATGAATGCATTCACTAAGATGCTTTTGAGAAATGGAGCCTTGGCATCGAGTCAGCTCCCTCCAACGTGAAAAACACTCAGCAAAGTAAAGACAAAAAACTAGAAATCTAAAGTTACAAGGTTGAGATACACACCACAAACATTTTTATACATTTTATATGAGGAATGTTATCTGGAGCAAAGTTGTGGATTTGGTGAATTCAAGTTAATCAAAGATAAATTAAACTGTTGGTATCACAACAACAATCAGTGCTTCAAAACGTTGCCTGTGTAATATTGTCGCCATGGGCTCCATACTCTCTGCAGCGTATGCGCTTGTCTGCTGTGACAGCCCTGACGCAGATGCAGTCCATCGGTCGGATTATTTTGGAGTGTAGTATTTCTGCTCTACAGTAGCCAGCAAGAACAAACTCAGACAAGTGTGATCCTGTAAATAATAAGGGCATGCAAAGACAGTTCTGTTTCGTTTCAGATGAAAGTACATTTATTTACATATCAACAAAGCTGAAAAAAGAAAAAAAAGATGTTTTTAATATATGTTAAAACATACAGTACCAATATGTGTTACGACTACAGAAACTGTGTTACTACTCTGAATGTGTGAGTGACCATTCCTATTCAAATGTCTTGTAATTTAACAATATAATAATAATAATAATTAATATGAATATGATTATTGTGCCAAAGGGGTTAGGGAGGGTCTAGCTTACTAGCTTGTGGGTAAATACATGGTTTCATAAGAAAAAGAAAAAAAAATGTCAATGTAAAATGGTTTCTATTGTTTTGGATATTTTCTATATAAATATTCCACATTTTCCAGTGTAAAAGCAATATTATCCATACGTATACAAGGTGCACATCTGAGGGGTTTCTTATATCATTAACAATGTTTTAGATTGTTGTTCTTTTTCATCGCTCTGTAATCTTTGGTGGGCAACAAAAAGGAAGATAGCGGGTAGATAAATAACATTTTTCTTTTGCATTTTTGTAATTCTATATTTAATGAAAGGGAGATATTTAGTAATTTGTAGTTACAAAGGTGCAATTCCCTATTTTTGCAATGTTCTTCCCTCTTAGGCCCTTTAGTTTCACTTTTTCCTACTTTTATTCCTGGTTCCGTGTGATTTACTGAAGGCCTATAGGCACAGTGTGAGATGGTAAAGGAGGTGTTTTGTGTGTGCCATTAATTGTTGTTTCTCTTCTTTTCTTTCTTTTTTTTTTTTTTTTTTTAAAGAAGTGTGCTGTGAACTTGGTCTTATGTCCTCAAACAAGCTGCAGTATGTTTCTGCAGTTCAAAGCAAGAGATTAAACTTCTTGATTCCCAAATGTACATTTTAAAAAAACAAAAAAACAAAGTGGATACGCACAATCAACATCTTAGATAGGTGTACAGATTTGTTTGCTTATGATAGAATGAAACCGTACAAGAGGAAAGCATGACACGAGAGCTGCCGGAAATAGGTGTGCACATAATTGGTCCCTTAAAGTGCTGTCTGTGCATTAATACCTCTACATCTGCTCGTGTAATTGTGCAAATCTGGGCGCTGACCTGTTGTCAAAAAAATGTATCAGTGCTATTGTTGAGATGTGATTGGGGAAGAGACGGTTTATGTGTTGCTGCCTGTCACTGACAATGTTTATAGCATGCTGGGAGCTTGCTTCAGCACTTCAGCTGCGTGTTATCCCCCCCTAGGTGAGGCTTGACAGTTGTTTGCTGCCTCTGCAGAAAAAGACAGGATCAGCATTTACTTCTACTGCTATCTTATCCTCTTTAAGGGCTCAGTTCATCCTACTTTAGAATCACACATGATGAGCAACAAATAGTCATTAGGAAGGGCAGAGGTCACACAAACTGTGTATTTGGTATTAAGAACTAATGCAGGTATTAACCTGTAAACTCAATGAACCAAAGGGAGATGAAAACTAATCTGTGAAGTCATCTCAGTGCGCTGGTCAAGTCTGATTTTTCAGTTTAGTTGTTCCTCCAACCAACCGGCACCTGATCGAGTTTTGCTCTTTCTAATCTGTCATATCGTACCATTTTAAAGAAATAGGTTTTCTATAGCATTTAAATCCAACTCGTTGAAATGTGTTGTAATCGTCTCCGTGTGGAAATGAAACACAGTAGTAATACAGATGGGACAGCGTGCTGACAAACTGTGAAACATCTGCACTAATACCATGGCTCCACATTTTAGCCCTACCTCAAGGATCACAGAAAGCTACCACTCATATTAATCTGGTCTGATCTCTGTCCCTTCCTATTCTAGACAAAACATGATGATGATGAGCAAAATCTTATGCTGCCCAGGAAGACGATCTCTTGATGATGTCTACCCAAAATGCCGTTGGCTCACTTATTTTCATAAATGCACTCTACAGAATTGGATTGATAATCCCTGCGTTCAAAAATACTTTTAATCCAGACATGCTTATCTGCTGATAGGAGGAGAGCAGACCCAAGGTCATTTATTTTATACCTTTCGAATGAAAACATGAACAGTTGAGGCTTTTACCAGCCACTCTCGTCCCTCATTTATCTTATCAGATAAAAATAATGGGGTTGTTTCAGGTTTTCGGGTTTTTGATGATGTAGTGATGATGGATCATCCGTAATAGTGACGCTCTTAAACTGACACTGGCTTCTCTGTAGGAGCAGGCAACTCAGACACAGGGATTCACAGAGATAAATTATAAACACTGTTAATTTAGAATAGATTATTGTCAGTGTGGCATGAGGTCTCTGGTGAGACAGAGCAGCCTCTTCAGCTGCTCTGCCTGATTATTTGTTTGATTTGATACAGAACACAGAACTATGTTTACCGTGTAAACACCACCACAGACATATGGTTGCATATGCTGTGACGGCAGAGTGGGAAAAGTTTGTTTTGTCAGGCTGCTCCACCGGTCAAATTATTATAATGTGTCATGGCAAACACTTTGGAGCACATCAAATTATTTGCCACCTTTTACAGTTATAATAAAAAAAGTAAACATCGAAACTATTAGGTAAGATATAGACAAAACCATAAGCTGCACATAGAGAGTTGGTAAGTCTTTGCATCCCTCTTCCAATCAGTGAATTCTTTTACGTTTATTAGTGCCACAGTGCTAATGCTCTATTGTTATCCTGTGGATTTCTTATTATTATTACTCACCTTCCATACTAAATTTCCTCTCCCACACACACACACACACACACACACACATTCGCATGCGCACTAATGCATACATATACACGTAATTTTATTTGATTACAGTCTCACAAATGCGCACAAACAGGTCGACAGCTCCTCAGTGTCAGTGCTCAGAGAAAGATGTGTCTGTCTGATTAGCTTTTTTGTGACCATAAGGTTGTGGGTTTGATTCCCGTGTTGACAGAGATGGCATCCCCCCGGCTGCAGTCCCTGTCACACTCTCAAAGATTCTGCATGGAAATTTTCTGTTTCAACTGATTATTTTGTTTGTTTGTTTTTGCACTGTAATTTAAAAGACCCCAATGTGCAGTGTTGATAAAATCTTAAAACTATCCATCGCTATGAGTAAAACTGATTTTTATTTTTATATTTCTTATTATTATTTAAGTATAAAACAGAAGTGTGACAACCCATATGAAATGATAATGATAATTTTGGGACAATATCCAGCATTTGCGTTAAGAATGGTATCCTCTTAAGGGCTGAACCAAGAATTTCTGAATCAGCTAATACATTAACTAACTTTAAAGGTCATTTTATAAAATAACCTGACAGCCTGCATTTTCAGGATAAACTAATGGCAACTAGACTTTAAACTGCGCTGTACAAAATGTTACCAGATACATATCATTCTCCTGAATATTAAATTCCTGTAGGGATTGGATGAATCCACTTTTGCTGCAGCAGGTTGATCGAAACCCAAGTACTAGACACCCCAGTGGGTGATGACTAGATGTTTTAAAAAATGTTCCAACAGTATTTTTGTAAGTTTGTCTGAAGCTGCTAATTTGAATGTTGCTTTTTATTACCGAGTATAGA
Source organism: Trachurus japonicus (assembly GCF_045865225.1). Classification (NCBI taxonomy): domain Eukaryota; kingdom Metazoa; phylum Chordata; class Actinopteri; order Carangiformes; family Carangidae; genus Trachurus; species Trachurus japonicus. The sequence continues at coordinate 23,766,496 of NC_140919.1, forward strand.
GCATGTGTGTGTTTTCATATGTGGTTGTTTCTGCGGCCAGTGGAGTAAAATGACAGATTTTAGGTCATCATTGTAGATTATATAGTGAAGAGAAGATAATACTGTAAGTAAGGTTCTGTATTATACAGTACTGATTTGAAATACTATTTTATTCAGAATTTATGAGAAAGCAAAATATCTTATGAAACAGGTCTGTGTGTGTCTCTAGGGCGTTATTGTTTTACATACAGAACAGGCAACTTACAGAGTTTACAGTATTGTGTACTGATGGTTTGTTAAATATACTTAGTTAAACAAACTCATTCTGTGTTTCTATTGGTGATCAAATTAAACCAAACTAAACTGTGATATTTAAACTATATGACACAGTCAGAGGCATCCTTGCAGGGCATGATGGGTATCAAGGAAACACCAGTGTGGGTGATTTCTTTAGTTTTATGCTGTGTGTGTTTTTAAAATCTTCCTATAGATCAGCATGTGTGGATTACTGCTGTGGACACGAGCATAATTAATACCCCTGCTTTAAATTCTGGTGAGACTGTGTTTTCAGTAGAGTGTTTTGACAGTAGAGTATTAGCGATATCGATAAGGAGATGAATGTTGCCTATAGAAGTGATGTTTACATTCTCACTGCTCCCTTGAGATAATCAAGATTATCACGTTTAATTAGGAAATTCAGTTGTAGTGACATTTTACAAGCTTGTGAAACGTACACGTTTTTATGTTGTTTTTTTCCCCTGCAACACTGAGGAGGGTGATCTGAGCGGAAAAACAAATTTAACTTATTCGTGACAACGGCAGCTCATCTGCATATAAATGAAGGCCCTGTGCTGTGCTCCAGTCTCGTTACAACCTGCAGACAGACGGCCCAGAAGTTTAATTCAGCGCAGCTCATTGAAGCAGCCACTTTGGGCTTCGTTCTGATAAAACAGAAAATGATTATGGGTTACCATAAACACAATTAAAGGGAAGAGGAACGAGCTGAATCATCTATACTGAGGGTGTTGAATGTAAAATATGTATTTCTGTACTATGTGATTAGAAATATATATTCACTCCAGGCAGAAAAAGAGTATTCCTGAAATTAAAATGTATATGATAAATGTATATTAATTATTTATTTTAAATGTTAACAGTAAAGTCTGGCCGAAATTACCAGTGCATTCCCAGACCAAGGGTGTTTTTTTATCACAGTGTTGTTAGCATAAGCTCCTCCACTCAGTGCCAATTTTCTCTCATCTTTTTTTTTTTTTTTAATTTCAGGTGCTTCTGCATTTTTTTTTTTTTTTAGCTGAAATGGATAAACACTACAAAAATGTAATTAAACTGAAGTTTCTGTGATGAGAGATTCTAATTACATATATTTATAAGCTGTTTAACAGTGCCAACATCTTGTTAATGTGGAAAAAAATGGCTTAAATTACATTTTCCAAAGGAGTCCTTGTAGTGTTTATCCAGCCTTGGGAACTTTGGACAGTAAGTGAATTACTTTTAATTAAATTCACTTTTTTATTTTTTTGTTTTGTTCATTTGTTTTTTCCCCTTTATGTTCAGAACTGTAGAATGTAATTTGATGCTATTTATTGATGTGGCAATGGAAGATGGTTTTATATGGATATTTGATTATCTACTGAATATTTTCACTCAGCTTTGTAAAGTGTAAAATGTGAGAATATATGGCTCTAGCTGTTTGGAAAATGTAGTATGTTTCTATGTGGCTTTTTTTTTAGTGGGGGGTTGGTGACGGGTGAGACGAGGGGGAGTTTGGTTATAGATCTGATCAATCTACATGAGACAGAGTTTATGTTCATACACTGTTGCAGCTCACAGAGCAGCTTCAGAGCAGCCTCGGTGATTACAGTCCAACAGGTTTGATGTTACTCTGTTGCTTTCAGATTGTGCTGGGATCCAAATTGTTTGTCACTGACACTGGGACCTTGTTCACAGGCTTTTTGGAGGCTCCCAACAGACCTGGTAGTAAGAACCAGAGCAGTTTCAGCCAAACACAGCTCTTCTCATGTACTAATTAATGAGTTGTTATCTAGTCACTCCAAATTGGCCTGGGGTGATGCCCATGAAGGTACTTGTGTGAGCTGATCTGTAGTCACTGGGAACTGGGAACTGAAAGGACAGTGTTAACAGGATGTTCCCTGTACTCTCAATACAACCCCTGGTTGAGTTGTTTTTGTTTGTTTGTTTGTTTAGCAAAGGACACAACAAATTAGATGCAACAACACTTTTCCAGCTTCTAGTCCAGGAGTTATAACAAACACATTTAACATACAGTGCAGTGAAAGTATTCAGACCCCATTTCCTCATCAATCTACACTCAGCAACCCATAATAACAGCACAAACCCAAATTAATTAAAAAAGAAAAAACTGAAATATGACATGAACATAAATATTCAGACCCTTTGCTGTGACACTCATGTAGGTCATTCAGGTGTGATCCATTTTTGAGATGGTTCTTCGCCTTCATTGAAGTCCAGCTGTATTGAATTAAATAGTTTGGACATGATTTGGAAAGGCATGCGCCTGTCTAAATAATTTGCATATCAGAGAAAAATGAAATCCATGAGGTCAAAGGAACTGCCTGAAGAGCTCAGAGACGAGGCACAGATCTGGGCAAGGCTACAAAAAAAAATCTGCTGCACTTATTGTTTCTAAGAGCACAGTGGGCTCCATCATTCAAACATGGAAGAAGTTTGGGTCAATCAGGACTCCTCCCCAACTGTTCGGTTTGGCCAGACGGCCAGCAGTAGGAAAAGAGCCTTGGGTAGAGAGGTAACCAAGAACCTGGAGATCACTCTGGCTGAGCTCCAGAGATCCTGTGTGGAGATGGGGGAAAGTTTCAGAGAGACGACCAGTGCTGCAGCCCTCCACCAATCTGGACAATATGGCAGAGTGGCCTCTTCTCAGTGCAAGACACATGAAAGGCTGCATAGAGTTTGCAAACAAACACTAAAAGGACTCCCTGACTGTGAGTAACTCTGTCTTGCACTGAGTAGAGGCTTTTCATCAGGTCACTCAGACTGACAACCAGCAGGAAGAGTCCTGATAACATCAACAAACCGAGTGATGAGTTTTACTGTAGCTGGTTCTGAAACAACCCCAAATAAGAGGGGATTATGGTGTTTCATACTCTCCTCTCTATGAGGTTGTAGCCTATCACAACCAGCATTTTTGTTGTGTTTGCTGATTTTCTGTATGGTACCTAAACTGAGGGGCTAAAAAATAAACCAAGCAGGCAGTACCTCCTTAGTCCCACAGGGATTTTCTGTCTCTTTTTAGGGAGTACCTTTGCGTTGCACAGTGCAATATGCTCCTATTGTAGGTGATCAAGGTTTGGAAATTGGAAAATGTGCTTGTACTTGTTAGTTGGCCCACGCATCCATGCATTATAGCATGAGCTGTCAAATAGAAAATGCAAAAAGTTAGATTCCAAAACAATTATGCTTAATATTTCATATCTTTTGCCCTGTGTCTCCTTTTTGGAAATGACAGGTTGCTCTGATTCCTCTGTCACTGCATGCCATCCTTGTTTTTCTCCCCTGTGTCATGAGTGACAGGTACAAAGACGAGATGCAAGGCAGGGAGTGCAGATACACTAATGGGGTCTGCGAAGAACCACAAGCCTCCAGAAGCCTGTGCAGAAGGGGAAGTAGTGACTATACTTGGAGTTAGACCGGCATTAGGCAGCAGCTACACAACCACAGAAATCTAAGTGTGCTGGGTAAGAGAACACATGAGTTAAAATCTTTTGTTGAGCACTTCTCCTCTTTGCTGAAACACTGTGCTATCAAAGCACTTTAGCATTAACAGGTGGATTTTCTAAAAGTCACCATAATGTGACTCACTGCAGTCGAACACCCACCCTCTGAGCACCAAGACAGAGCTGGCTTTGCCTACTAGAAATGGAGGAAGAAAAAGTCACAGGGCATTCATTAACTCTAACTTACAGCTCTTCATGAATCCTGAATCATGAATCATGTTTTTTCTAACTGGGATGTAATTCAGTGTATCTGGGAGCCTCCGGTCAGTGTGACCACCACACAGCAGTGCTGTGGAGTCAGGCAGGAGATGGGATATGTTGAGGGTACAAAACTATCAAACTAACAAAAAAGGGTTTTGCTTTTAATTTTGTTTTTCCATTGATAAATCATTGTGTAAGTGTACTACAGAGTATCTTTGAATCATTATTGAAATCATTATTAAAAAACTATGATTCATCGTCCTGTCTTTTCTGTCTCTATACTCAAACATGACAAGAAATAGGGTTGAACTACCACAGAGTTCCTGTTAATATGAGCTCTGTTGACTAAGATACAGTTAACAGAATGGGCCGTCACAGAAGAGGCTTAGATAATGTATAAATTATGTTAAATTTAAATTGATTAAAACAGGTCACATGTAACATTAATAATGGACATTAAACATTTATTTTCTTCATTTGGTTGTATTCTATTTGTCTAATCTATTTGTTGAATCTGCTTTCATCTCATTGAAGTATTAGTGTTAGAATTAACAAGAAGGATCCCATTAGAACAGCAATTGTTACTCTATTGTTTAAGAAATAAAGGAATTTGTGTAAAGGAACAAAATAATGTCGACTGCTGTGGTTAGTGCAGATTTAATTTTAAATGGATTCATGACAAAGTAAGAAATTTGTTCTTAGATTGTAAAATGAATAAAAATGAAAAACGCAAATCTTTCACTTACAATCACTTACAAACATATTAAGACCCTAAATTCAGTGATTTGTCAAAGTTAAAGCAGAAACTTGGGTGAGTCTCTACTTTGCACAAATGGAGTTGGGCAGTTCATCTCTCAGATTGGATGTGAAGCATCTGTGAGCCGCCACATTCAGCTCTCTCCACAGATGCTCAATGGCTGAATGTTGCAGAAACATAAACCATCGCTCCAGTCCCAGTCAGGTCTTGTGCAGTGTGGAGCAGGTTCTCTCTCTGTATTCAACTCTATTCACCAGTCTTCCTGTCCCAATAGATACAGGCTGTTCTTGTCCGCATCACTGTGAAATGTATTTTTTCTAATACCAGTACAGTTTGGTGACTCTGTTTTTAGTGCTGCAGCAATCCCTGGCCTAATGTTGTCTTACGTAACAGTCTCCAAAGAATTCCTTTCAGTGAGATTTTGAGGGGGTTTTTTCAGTCTAGGAAGAACAGAGCACTGTTATGGACTTTTTTCTCTGAATCAGCAGATATACTGTAGGCATCATGGGAGAAGAAATTGGACAAGTATATCCCTACTTGTACTTGAATACCAGCTGCTGCTTCATAAATTGTACATAGCACTGCATTCACTGACAGCACCATTTACTTAAATTTTTTGAAATGTCTCAGAAAAGAAATAGATTATTAAATAGGGTGCAGGTTTGGAGACTCCATTCTGGTCTATATTGAACACAGCAGCCTGTGAGTGTCTGACCCACAGCACATTGCTGCTTAGACAACACCTTGACAGCACCGGTTATATTTGCTTCCCCCCTCCATCTCCTTCAGTGTCGCAGTGACATGGCAGCCAGGATGACAGAATGACATCAGTCGATGAATCAGCGCCCAAAAATGTTTCATTCATTTAACTGAAGGCAAACAGGTCAAGAAAATGAAATTACCCTGCCACCTTTCATTCTCTTTTGTCTGCCCAATTCGCACTCTTTCATTTCCCTCTGTCACTCTGCTCCGCCATTGTTTCTCTCTGCTCCTCGCAGCACAGATATCTCCAAATTGTTGCCCATTTTCGCATAAATGGAAATGATGATAAGGTAATAATAGGAAAATGGCAGGAATACAAAGAAGGGAAAGGGGGGTGGTGAGGTGGGGGCTGCTAGACAAGCACATAGGTTTGTCATTACACTCGAGACAATTTAGACTGGAAAATGTACATGCAATACACAGACAAGCACATTCATCAGGCACTGATACATTTATTCAAGTATCATGACTGCATCAATATGTGCTTGTTTCCTATAGGATTTTCAGGCGTGTGGTTATCTCTGGGGAATCTGTATTGATTCAGTGCTCAAAGACAACCTCATTGATCCTCTGCCTCTTGGTTTATTGATGTGGGAGAACAACATGAATGTCTTGATGACTTGTGTCACTGTCTGAGCAAACCCATGACAAAAGAAGCCCGGGTTTCCTTCTGATCCAGGCCAGCCAACAGTATGCTATGCAGAAGAATAGAAGTGGTGGGAATACAAGCAAAACAAAATGTTGCTTTTCATCACTGGAAACAGCCATTAGGGAGGAAGTGAATTAAATTTGATCATGAAATGGCAATAGTGCTTTTGAGTAAATGCACTGGTTATGTAGTAGCCTAATATCAACTATAAATAGCTAGACTATGTCAAATGTGTGCCAGGATATTGTAGGCCTATCATCTTACAGTGCCTATCACATCACGCAAATATAAATAAATCCATCAGTGAGCGTATCTTTGACTTTTAATAGCTGTAAATGAATAAACCTGCTTAATGAAGGAGACTTTTACATTCTATTAAAAAACAAGAAAAGAATAAAACCAGGAAATACACCATGTAATCTTCATTCACCCTCCCATACCATACATTTAGTGCAGTCAGTGCTGAGTTGTTTGCTCCTATGTAAACGGCGTGCTGGGGGTTCATTGAACTCAGACGGGCCCTATATATAAAGCCTGTGTGGGCAAGGGGTGTCATGGCAGCATGTGGTTAACAGTCAGTGTCGTGCTGTGTGTGTGGATGTGCATGTGCATGGAAACATGCACACTTGCTGTGTGTGTATACATAGTATGCATGTGTGGGCATGAGCATACTGTATGTATATGGAAGGTGAAACCATTTGATTGCACAGCGCTCGGTTCTCCTTCAGTGTAGGTGTATGCGTATGCATATGGCTGAGGTAACTGACCATGAAGCCACTCCAGAGGACTTAATTTAAATGTGAAGGATGTAACATTAACACCACAAGGCTCGAGTGGCCAACCCCACTCTGTGATGGAGTGGCTCCACCCACACCTCTAACTTAATGAAATGCTGCTCCTGCATCTTTTTTCTGGCTGATCAATGGTGGTAAAAGAGTAACAGAAAAAGCAGAGAGAGGCAGTGATGTTAGTGCAGTTTGCCGGGGCATGTTGTTAAACCCTCTATGGCCAACATAGTGGAAGTAAAACACAATGAACACACAAAAAAATATTCTAATCAACACCAATTTAGGCATATTGTGTCAGCTAAATTTGCCCATTAACAACTAAAATCGTTTCAAGGTGACAAGAGCAACAAAAGCAACCACATGGCTTTCAAAAAAATGAACATCACTCTTGTCACACATTGAGCAGGTATTTAATAGCTTCTGCTGTGACTCAACCGGACTGAACTGAGGACAGCAGCAACTAGATTAATAAATTACTGTTGTTATTACGCTGATATCAATTTCAGTCAGTCATTCAGAGTTTAAATTGACATTAATGTGGCACAATTCCTCAAAATGCAAAGGTGATCAGGCTCAAACGGCTGCTGCAGCTTCAAGGAAAAGAGTTTCTTTTATGTGTGAGAGAGGAGCTGCTCAGTGAATACAAAGAAGGGAAACAGATGAAAGCATGCTCTGCTCACACACGTACAGTGCTGTACACCTGTCGAACAGTGATGTATCCAGGGTATTTTGAATGCCACGCATAAATGGGGCACAGATCTACAGTAGGCTGAGGCCACGACCTAACAAACCTTAAGAGGTAGGTGACAAAAACATGTAATTACAGCGAAAAACCAATGCATCATATTTGTCTAATAAAAAGGTGAACCTTGACGCTACACTATTTATCTCCCCAAGAAAATGTCTTTAAAAATCAACAGACAAGCAACCACAGATGTTACAGTATTGTGTTGCTATTTGGATATTGTTGTGAAGTAGCCTATTATACTTCAACAACAATATCCAAGTAGCAACACAATCCATAATGGATATGCTGGAGGTAGTTTTGGAGGTAGCTACTTCTAATAGTAGCTACCATTGGTGACTTATCCCTGATTATCCCTCCACATATTATTTATAGATGCTAGTTAACTTCCTGTACAGCTCTGGGGCTCAAGTCATTTCAGCAGTTGGAAATGGCAAACTGGCCTTTATCATTGAATTAGCTGTAATAATTGATCGTCATTGATTGACCAGTGTCTGTCCCACTTTATTCAGTTGATGAACAGATCTGTGATGGCGAATGAGATTGCCTCAATAGCTGGGTAAGTAATCTGGTTGATCACTTCTCAAATGAGATTAATTGTTGCATTTCTCATCATTACTTCATTCCAAATCTAAGACATTTGGAATTCGAACTGTACTAGGAAACTGTGGTTGGCTTTTTTGTACAGTACAGATAACATTTGATAGACCAAATGAGAGTGAATAAAAAAAAGGACAAAAAGTGAGGAGGGCGTAGATTCTGTGGTGCATTTTGTGTGTTAGGAGGCAGATCTCAAACTTGTGTGTGAGTTGGGGAAACATGAGTAGACAAGTTATAAGTTTGAGGAGCAACATTGAGCGGCTCAAGTAAGGGCTGAGGGAAAGGCGTGACAGTGACAAGAGAAGAGGAATTTGTGGTACGGAGAGAGTAAACCCAGCATGCAGGGAACAAATCTGTGGGTGCCAATATTACAGAACCGAAAGTCACTTCAGTTTTAATTTCCTGCCAGTGGAAGCGAGAACAAAATCAAGATTGAAACATTAGTTTCAATGAGTCACTCTTAGAGGGAGCTCAGTGGGTTCAGGCTGTTAACATTCATAACATCATCCCTCCATCTCTGTCTCTCCGCTTCCTGCTCTTCCAGTTTGTGTTATTGCATGGACACACACACACACACACACACACACACACACACACACACACACACACACACACACACACACACACACACACGCTTATAGACGCAGAAGATTGTACACATGGGCCCACACTATATGCACGCATGCACTCACTTCCACACAAACACAGTGTAATGGCACTAATGAGACTGCATGACTAATATCTTCAGTCCCTTCTTCAGATGAGTGCTTATTATGGTCTGTCAAGGAGATGAGTCAGTCTATGTCACAGTTACTATGGTGATCAAAGCCTCCAGCACTTCCCTTAAGTGCCCGTTGGCTAAAATAAGCTCTTTAACCCCTTTAACAACAGAGCTATCAGGATGCAATGACACCCATACAGACAAATGGCAACAGCCAAGTTGACGCCTCGACCTCACCAGAGGAGAGAAGTGAAAGTGAAATTCCCCACAAGGACTATTGGAAAACCACATTATAAACAAGATTACAAGGTGACAAACAAGAACTTAACAATGCTGCATTTACACAAACTAATGGAAAAGGTCAAGTTTTAGGCCTCGGCATTTAAACACTCACCCCTGTGATATGTGCTCTGTATACGTGCAGGGAAATTAGCTGCTGTGATGTTATTTGGTCTCTCTCTCTGCCACACAGTGCACAGAGATATTGATATTTAAATGTCACTACATGACCAAAATACTTGTACTTTTTTCTTACAATCAAACTGTGTTTTGAAAACAACCATTTCATTTGCAAATGCTACCAAAGTTGAGTGCACAGAAAACACAGTTTGTTGTTTGAAGTGATGTGATTAGATAAGATACTGAAGTCATAAAATACGAATACGCTGATTTATTTATACTTTTTTGTTTGTTTGTTAGAGCACAAATGCATGAATTTACACATGTTGGATGTAGGCACTGAAATAAATAGTAACTGTAGGCTAAGTGTAAAAATGGTGCATTAGGGTAGGCTATATTAACAGTTGGTTAAGATGATTCTTTACCAGATAGGTAAACCATAGGAAAATATGAAAATGATATTAGGAAAATGAAATAGACAAGAATGAAGGGAACACTCAGACTAAATAAACTATGTCAGGGGAAATAGTTAAAGGTGGAACCAGGTAATCAGACAGGATGTCAGGATGTGAGGAGCAGGTGGACCCAAATGCAGGAGCGTACATAGGCAGACTTGCAAACTGAGTTTAATAAATAGGCTAACACACAGGAACAGAACACCACAACATACAAACAATATTCCGACAAAGAACTGAAAGACACACAAGAATAAATAGGCTACAACAGAACTAATCAAATCAACAAGCAACAGGTGAGGAGACAGGAGGGCAAAGAAACCTGATTGGTGGAGACACACAAGGAGCAGGGCAGGGCTGACGAGGTGAAACACAGGTGTGCAAGGAGAGTGAGGAGGGAAAACACAGGAAGTAACACTGAACCAAATGCACAAGAACATAACTACAAAACTAGAAACAGCATTTCCTAACGGAACATGCGTGTGAATGCTGAAACCCAATGCTGAACCATGCTGAATTAGCAGAATAAATTGACAAAGACATGCGGAATGGCATACAAGAAACATGTCCATGGAAGGAATTGAACCCACAACTCCATGAGTGGTAACCTAACACACTAACCATACGGCCACAGAGAACCTGAGTTACAATGAGCTTTATACTATGAGGAATCAAAGACTGTCCAATGACAGCGGAATAATTGGAATCAAAAGTCAAGCAATGATGTGAAATGACTGAGGCAGGAATTGAACCTATGACCTTGTGATCATAAATCCTTCACTCTGCCACTCAGCTACAGAGAGCACACTGCTTTCAAGACTGTTGTCATTCATTGTAATGTGATGATGTGCTGCAAACTGGTATGAGTAATCAAGGAGATAACAAACACCTGTAACCAATTGAAGGCGGTGGAGGAGAGCAGAATTCAACATAACATAACAAGAGTTCTTCCCTTGGATTTGAACCAGTGACCTTGGGGTTGACAAGCAGCCACCCTAACCCCTACACTACCGTGGAATTGTGCAAAAGAGGTTGAGACTTTCATGAATGTGAGATTTTTCAATGATGCTTAAAAAAAAAGTAAGGAAAGTGCAGAAATTAGCCACACCAAGCAAGAAGAGGACTTTTTTGTGACCTGTGACTATTTTTTGGTGAATTAAAATGAATTAAAAAGCACTTAAAGGGATAGTTCACCCTAGAATGATATTTTGCTCATTATCTACTCACCCTCATGTGGACTAAGGGCTGGAAGAAGTTTCAGAGTCCTCCGTCCCTTCTCTGAGTTACAGGGGGTCTTAGTGTAGCAGTGCATGTCCATATAACGGTTGTAAAGGGACACCAGAGCTCTTCGTAAAAAAACACACACAAAAAAACATCCAAATACCTCCATGCTGCTCGTATGTAATGTCCGTCTTGTGCTGAAGCCCCAAATTGCGTAATTGTCCCGAAAAAAATTAAATAAATCTATATTTTAAGCTTGTTAGTAGCGGAAGCTTCTCAAAGCTCCTCTTCCTGGTCCGTCCAAATCTCGCGTGATTTGCGCCGGCGTCAGTGCGGTTACTGCGAATCACGCGAGATTTGGACGGACCAGGAAGAGGAGCTTTGAGAAGCTTCCGCTACAAACAAGCTTAAAATATAGACTTATTTAATTTTTTTCGGGACAATTACGCAATTTGGGGCTTCAGCACAAGACGGACATTACATACGAGCATCATGGAGGTATTTGGATGTTTTTTTGTGTGTGTTTTTTTACGAAGAGCTCTGGTGTCCCCTTACAACCGTTATATGGACATGCACTGCTACGCTGAGACCCCCTGTAACTCAGAGAAGGGACGGAGGACTCTGAAACTTCTTCCAGCCCTTAGTCCACATGAGGGTGAGTAGATACAGTAATGAGCGAAATATCATTCTAGGGTGAACTATCCCTTTAACAGCAAGTTACAAAGTTGAGCTCCTTCTCCTGCTCTCATTCAGCCCATGAGAGCAGAGAGCTCCCTGGCTGCATTTAAAAAATATTTTAAATTATTATCTAAGAATGGAAGAATGAAGAATGGAATGGAATTGTCTGTTTGTGTATGTGTGCATGTGTGACTGTGTGTGAGTGTCTGTGTGTGTCTGTGTGTGAGTGTGATGCCTGTGTTTGTGCGTGGACATCCTCTGTCAGTCTGGTTTATCATGTGTGTGTGTGGGGCTGTGTTTAAAAACATCTTAACGAGCAGCCAGGCTGCACCTGACCTGTTCTATTTATAGACTTTGATAACGAGCTGGCCACTACAGCTGGACCAACTGCACACAGAGCAGAGCAGAGCAGAGAGATTTGAGCTCTGAGCAGCTTCCCAAAAAAGAGAACCGTAACTCTTATCAGAATGTGGTCCTGACCATCTGGGCAAGGAGACCTTCCTGAGCACATTCATGTGCATTAAATGTTTGTAGGGCAAAAACTTTTCTTGCCGTCGCAAGGTAGAAAAGGGGGGCATTTCTGTTTTTCTAAAAAAATCAGCTCCTACTTTTATATTGAAGTGGATGAGCCACTGGAGCGGGTCTAGCTGGACAATTAGGCTCACTGAGACAATTCTGTAAGTCTGTCTGCTGTTTTGAGCACATTAAATGAGACACGACAAGTGTGGCTACAAACCGGTGAGGAAATCATGTGTCTAGAGTTTAATTTGTGGCCGTGCTGGCAATTTATCCAGAAAAAATCCTGAATGTTTTTTCGATCCCTCTCACTCTAACGATGATGTCACTCACTCTGATCCAACCCCATACACACTCATTGAAAAGTGTGAAATTTGTCAGAAATCCTCATGTGCTTTTAAAGGATTTATCTCAAAAACGGTGCAAGCTATGAAAAAGTTGTAAATACAGGATGAATACATTAGAAGTTTGTCTACAGCTCAGAATTTGAATGAAGTCTCTAGCTGAAAGTATGTGGACGCTTTAAAGGCTGAAAGAAGTAAGAAGATTTGAAGAGTTTCAAGACTGTTCCAATGCATTCTCTATGGGGGAAAAAAAATCAGAAATAGTTGAATATTGCAAAAAGTATGAATAGTTGAAAAGAGAAAAGACATAGCACACCTGTCCCGAAAAGGCTGAACATTTTGATATTTGAATTGTTGAAATAGCACAAAGTATGAAGGACTAGTTACATGACAAAGAAAGGCAGAAAATGGCCGAACCGAATAACAATAGTGTGAATGCTTCCAGCATTCACACTAATAAAACAGGAACTGAAGAAAACAAAGTCCAAAACTAGAAACAGCATTTCCTAACGGAACATGCGTGTGAATGCTGAAACCCAATGCTGAACCATGCTGAATTAGCAGAATAAATTGACAAAGACATGCGGAATGGCATACAAGAAACATGTCCATGGAAGGAATTGAACCCACAACTCCATGAGTGGTAACCTAACACACTAACCATACAGCCACAGAGAACCTGAGTTACAACTAGAAAAAACATTTCCAAGAATGGAAATGGTGTGAATGCTGGAAGCAATGCTGAATGAGCTGAAGAAATTGTTGAAAGAAAGAAAGATTGAAACAAGAGAGAAAAAAGAAAAGGACAGAAAGAAAGAAAGAAAGAGAGAAAGAAATGGAGTAAAAACAAAGGAAGAGAAAAGGAGTAGAAAGAAAGAAAGAATCAAACAAACAAAGAAGTAAAAAGACAGAAATGGAGTGAAAGAAAGAAAGAAAGAAAGAAAGAAAGAAATGGAGTAAAAACAAAGGAAGAGAAAAGGAATAGAAAGAAAGAAAGAAACAATCAAACAAACAAAGAAGTAAAAAGACAGAAATGGAGTGAAAGAAAGAAAGAAAGAAAGAAAGAAAGAAAGAAAGAAAGAAAGAAAGAAAGAAAGAAAGAAAGAAAGAAAGAAAGAAAGAAAGAAAGAAAGAAGAAAAAGAGAGAGGGGGTTGATAGATAGAAAGAGGTAGATGGATGGATGGATGGATGGATGGATGGATGGATAGAGAGGGAAGGATATAAAAAGTTACGTAAAATACAAATGAAGGAGTAGAAGAAAGAAAGAAAGAAAGAAAGAAAGAAAGAAAGAAAGAAAGAAAGAAAGAAAGAAAGAAAGAAAGAAAGGAGACAGAGGGGTTAAAAAATAGGGAGGGGTATAGATAGATAGATAGATAGATAGATAGATAGATAGATAGATAGATAGGACACATGTTAAAAGCTGCATCCTATGTCCCAGGCTCCACCTGTAATTGTACTACTATTAATAGAGTTGGAAAGACTAAACGTCTGAACTTAAATTCATGAGAAAAATATAAATTGTTGGAGATGTTTACATCAAAAGTATAAAATAATTGAGAGCCTGATGAATTTGAGCTGAAAACCTGTGTGTGTGTGTGTGTGTGTGTGTGTGTGTGTGTGAGTCTGACGGTCTCTCTGTCTGCGTGTACATGTGCAGAAAGTAAAACTGTTAAAGGGATAGTTCACCCTAGAATGATATTTCGCTCATTATCTACTCACCCTCATGTTGACTAAGGGCTGGAAGAATTCTCAGAGTCCACCGTCCCTTCTCTGAGTTACAGGGGGTCTTGGCGTAGCAGTGCATGTCCATATAACGGTTGCAAAGGGACACCAGAGCTCTTCGTAAAAAAAACACACACAAAAAAACATCCAAATACCTCCATGATGCTCGTATGTAATGTCCGTCTTGTGCTGAAGCCCCAAATTGCGTAATTGTCCCGAAAAAAATTAAATAAGTCTATATTTTAAGCTTGTTTGTAGCGGAAGCTTCTCGAAGCTCCTCTTCCTGGTCCGTCCAAATCTCGCGTGATTTGCGCCGGCGTCAGTGCGGTTACTGCGAATCACGCGAGATTTGGACGGACCAGGATGTTTTTTTGTGTGTGTTTTTTTACGAAGAGCTCTGGTGTCCCTTTGCAACCGTTATATGGACATGCACTGCTACGCCAAGACCCCCTGTAACTCAGAGAAGGGACGGTGGACTCTGAGAATTCTTCCAGCCCTTAGTCAACATGAGGGTGAGTAGATAATGAGCGAAATATCATTCTAGGGTGAACTATCCCTTTAAGCGCCACAAAACTCCTCTCTCCCTAATGATCTGATTGATTACACCTGTGTGGCAGCCTGCCCTCAGAAGTTACCATGGCGACTACCATGCTTACATTTTACTGTGTGGAACAGTGTTGTGTTTGTGTGTTTGTCTGTTTGTGTATGTGTGCATGTGTGACTGTGTGTGAGTGTCTGTGTGTGTCTGTCTGTGTGAGTGTGATGCCTGTGTTTGTGCGTGGACATTCTCTGTCAGTCTGGTTTATCATGTGTGTGTGTGGGGCTGTGTTTAAAAACATCTTAACGAGCGGCCAGGCTGCACCTGACCTGTTCTATTTATAGACTTTGATAACGAGCTGGCCGCTACAGCTGGACCAACTGCACACAGAGCAGAGCAGAGCAGAGAGATTTGAGCTCTGAGCAGCTTCCGAAAACAGCCCAGAAAAAGAGAACCGTAACTCTTATCAGAATGTGCTGTCCTGACCATCGGGGCAAGGAGACCTTCCTGAGCACATTGATGTGCATTAAATGTTTGTAGGGCAAAAACTTTTCTCAGGGTCGCAAGGTAGAAAAGGGGGGCATTTCTGCTTTTCTAAAAAAATCAGCTCCTACTTTTCTATTGAAGTGGATGAGCCACTGGAGCGGATCTAGCTGCACAATTAGGCTCATAGAGACAATTCTGTAAGTCTGTCTGCTGTTTTGAGCACATTAAATGAGACACAACAAGTGTGGCTACAAACCAGTGAGGAAATCATGTGTCTAGAGTTTAATTTGTGGCCGTGCTGGCAATTTATCCAGAAAAAATCCTGAATGTTTTTTCGATCCCTCTCACTCTAACGATGATGTCACTCACTCTGACCCAACCCCATACACACTCATTGAAAAGTGTGAAATTTGTCAGAAATCCTCATGTGCTTTTAAAGGATTTATCTCAAAAACGGTACAAGCTATGAAAAAGTTGTACATACAGGATGAATACATTAGAAGTTTGTCTACAGCTCAGAATTTGAATGAAGTCTCTAGCTGAAAGTATGTGGACGCTTTAAAGGCTGAAAGAAGTAAGAAGATTTGAAGAGTTTCAAGACTGTTCCAATGCATTCTCTATGGGGAAAAAAAAATCAGAAATAGTTGAATATTGCAAAAAGTATGAATAGTTGAAAAGAGAAAAGACATAGCACACCTGTCCCGAAAAGGCTGAACAATTTGATATTTTAATTGTTGAAATAGCACAAAGTATGAAGGACTAGTTACATGACGAAGAAAGGCAGAAAATGGCCGAACCGAATAACAATAGTGTGAATGCTTCCAGCATTCACACTAATGAGCTTTATACTATGAGGAATCAAAGACTGTCCAATGACAGCTGAATAATTGGAATCAAAAGTCAAGCAATGATGTGAAATGCCTGAGGCAGGAATCGAACCTATGACCTTATGATCATAAAGCCTTCACTCTGCCACTCGGCTACAGAGAGCACACTGCTTTCAAGACTGTTTATTCATTGTAATGTGATGATGTGCTGCAAACCAAGGGGGTGGATCGGACTACACGCAGGCGTAGCTCACAGTCGGCCATATGAGGACGGGCAACTTGCTCTGACTCTGGCTGCAGTTACAGTGCAGTAGATAGGTGATCCAGTCATCTGCACTAAAAAAACGATTCATAACTCTGTGAAAAATAAATCAGTATGTAGCTATCACTTTAACTATTTGCATAATGTCACTATAATGTTACTTTTACAAAAAAAAAAATTATTAAAATTATCCGTGATTCTAAATATGCTGCATCATAACTGCATAAACGTTCATAAAAATCAAACCGTTTTGAAATCGGACAAAAACTGAGCAAGTTACGCCTGGTTCACACTGGACGCCGAAGCGCCGCGACGCGGAGCGGCCGCGGAAATCGCGCGCGAGCCGCGTCCCTCCAGTTCACACCAGACGCTGATTTCTCCGCGGCGGTCGCGAGCGCCTCTGCTCCTCAGCTGTTGTTTACTCACATTCAGAGCTGTGTTTTTTACATCATGGATAAGTAAATAACCTCATATAATTATAACACCGTGTGCTGTGGGTCAAACAACTCCCTGTACTTCACTTCCAAGATTAATTTCACGTCCTCCTTCACTTTACAACAACTCGTCTCTGCCTCTCTCTTTCTCTCTCTCTTTCCCTGTTTGTTTGTGTGTTTTGACCCCCCCTCCTCCTCCCTGCAGCCAGCCCACTCCGTGTCTCCCTATCCTGTGTGTGTGTGTTTTCATCTCTCTTGTTCTCTGTTGAGTCTGACAAATATAAATACGGTCGCATTTGTCAATCGCGGTATTTTATTTTGAAAATCGCTTTTATTTTGAAAATTGACCGGATTCTCTCGTGTTTCTTTGTGTGACTTCCTGCCAGAATTGACGCGGTCGGCCGCGGCTCGCGCACAAAATAGAGCAGACGCCGAAACCGGCGCTCCACGGCGCGAGCCGACCGCGGAGGACCGCGACGCTCCGCGTCTAGTCTGAACTACAACACCAGTTAACGAGGGCGCCGAATGGAAGCGGACTCCGCTCCGCGGCTATTCGCGGCGCTTCGGCGTCCGGTGTGAACCCGGCGTTATGGTCATTATAGCAGAACATGCACCATAGGCTTAATGCTCTGAGGGAGAGAGTTGCCCGTCCCAAGATGGCCGCCGTACTGGCTACGCTTTGTCATTGGGAAACAGCTGCGGGTGAGTCATCTAGTTCTTATATATATCTATGCTGCAAACTGGTACGAGTAATCAAGGAGATAACAAACACCTGTAACCAATTGAAGGCGGGGGAGGAGAGCAGAATTCAACATACCATAACAAGAGTTCTTCCCTTGGATTCGAACCAGTGACCTTGGGGTTGGCAACCGGCCACCCTAACCCCTACACTACAGTGGAGTTGTGCAAAAGAGATTGAGACTTTCATGAATGTGAGATTTTTCAATGATGCTTAAAAAAAAAGTAAGGAAAGTGCAGAAATTAGCCACACCAAGCAAGAAGAGGACTTTTTTGTGACCTGTGACTATTTTTTGGTGAATTAAAATGAATTAAAAAGCACTTAACAGCAAGTTACAAAGTTGAGCTCCTTCTCCTGCTGCTCATTCAGCCCATTGAGGAGAGAGCTCCCTGGCTGCATTTAAAAAATATTTTAAATTATTATCTAAGAATGGAAGAATGAAGAATGGAATGGAATTGTTTGTTTGTGTATGTGTGCCTGTGTGACTGTGTGTGAGTGTCTGTGTGTGTCTGTGTGTGAGTGTGATGCCTGTGTTTGTGCGTGGACATCCTCTGTCAGTCTGGTTTATCATGTGTGTGTGTGGGGCTGTGTTTAAAAACATCTTAACGAGCGGCCAGGCTGCACCTGCACCTGTTCTATTAATAGACATGATAACGAGCTGGCCACTACAGCTGGACCAACTGCACACAGAGCAGAGCAGAGCAGAGAGATTTGAGCTCAGTGCAGCTTCCCAAAACAGCCCAGAAAAAGAGAACTGTACCTCTTATCAGAATGTGGTCCTCCTGACCATCTGGGCAAGGAGACCTTCCTGAGCACATTGGTGTGCATTAAATGTTTGTAGGGCAAAAACTTTTCTCAGGGTCGCAAGGTAGAAAAGGGGGGCATTTCTGTTTTTCTAAAAAAATCAGCTCCTACTTTTATATTGAAGTGGATGAGCCACTGGAGCGGGTCTAGCTGGACAATTAGGCTCACTGAGACAATTCTGTAAGTCTGTCTGCTGTTTTGAGCACATTAAATGAGACACGACAAGTGTGGCTACAAACCGGTGAGGAAATCATGTGTCTAGAGTTTAATTTGTGGCCGTGCTGGCAATTTATCCAGAAAAAATCCTGAATGTTTTTTCGATCCCTCTCACTCTAACGATGATGTCACTCACTCTGACCCAACCCCATACACACTCATTGAAAAGTGTGAAATTTGTCAGAAATCCTCATGTGCTTTTAAAGGATTTATCTCAAAAACGGTACAAGCTATGAAAAAGTTGTACATACAGGATGAATACATTAGAAGTTTATCTACAGCTCAGGATTTGAATGAAGTCTCTAGCTGAAAGTATGTGGACGCTTTAAAGGCTGAAAGAAGTAAGAAGATTTGAAGAGTTTCAAGACTGTTCCAATGCATTCTCTATGGGGAAAAAAAAATCAGAAATAGTTGAATATTGCAAAAAGTATGAATAGTTGAAAAGAGAAAAGACATAGCACACCTGTCCCGAAAAGGCTGAACATTTTGATATTTGAATTGTTGAAATAGCACAAAGTATGAAGGACTAGTTACATGACGAAGAAAGGCAGAAAATGGCCGAACCGAATAACAATAGTGTGAACATTCACACTAATAACTGAAAACCGAGCCACTAATGGCGGCAGGTTCAGGGCCATGACACAGGAGCATGTGCAGATATCAGGAATGAGGCGAGATGTGGGTATCGAAATAAAAACGGGAAAAACAAATAGAAACATGAGTGAAAAAGACAAGAGGCCTAACCAATGAGATGTAACACAGGTGTGATGTTAGACATGGTAGCCTATTGTATGAATGCCCAGGTTTAACAAATACTGTAACAGCAATCATGGCCGAGTTTCAGTCTCCTTGTAGTCTGTGGGCTTTGTAACTGTATGTAAACATGAAAACAAAGTGCAATCAATATATTGAATTACCAGATTTATTCAAGTAAAACTTTTTAAAATGGAAGTCAAGTTAACATGATACTGAATGGATTTATTGTCTAATCAAAACACAATTAATCAATAAGACTTTTTTAACAAGAAGTTATTTGGTGTGGCAGATGTTTGAGAGGGGGAAAAAAAACATCAACTAATCAACTAGAAAAAACATTTCCAAGAATGGAAATGGTGTGAATGCTTCCAGCAATGCTGAATGAGCTGAAGAAATTGTTGAAAGAAAGAAAGAAAGAAAGAAAGAAAGAAAGAAAGAAAGAAAGAAAGAAAGAAAGAAAGAAAGAAAGAAAGAAAGAAAGAAAGAAAGAATCAAACAAACAAAGAAGTAAAAAGACAGAAATGGAGTGAAAGAAAGAAAGAAAGAAAGAAAGAAAGAAATGGAGTAAAAACAAAGGAAGAGAAAAGGAGTAGAAAGAAAGAAAGAAAGAATCAAACAAACAAAGAAGTAAACAAACAGAAATGGAGTGAAAGAAAGAAAGAAAGAAATGGAGTAAAAACAAAGGAAGAGAAAAGGAATAGAAAGAAAGAAAGAAACAATCAAACAAACAAAGAAGTAAAAAGACAGAAATGGAGTGAGTGAAAGAAAGAAAGAAAGAAAGAAAGAAAGAAAGAAAGAAAGAAAGAAAGAAAGAAAGAAAGAAAGAAAGAAAGAAAAAGAGAGAGGGGGATGATAGATAGAAAGAGGTAGATGGATGGATGGATGGATGGATGGATAGAGAGGGAAGGATAGAAAAAGTAACGTAAAATACAAATGAAGGAGTAGAAGAAAGAAAGAAAGAAAGAAAGGAGACAGAGGGGTTAAAAATAGGGAGGGGATAGATAGATAGATAGATAGATAGATAGATAGATAGATAGATAGATAGATAGATAGATAGATAGATGCTGCGTCCTATATCCCAGGCTCCACCTGTAATTGTACTACTATTAATAGAGTTGGAAAGACTAAACGTCTGAACTTAAATTCATGAGAAAAAAATTAATTGTTGGAGATGTTTACATCAAAAGTATAAAATAATTGAGAGCCTGATGAATTTGAGCTGAAAACCTGTGTGTGTGTCTGGGTGTGTGAGTCTGACGGTCTCTCTGTCTGCGTGTACATGTGCAGAAAGTAAAACTGTTAAGCGCCACAAAACTCCTCTCTCCCTAATGATCTGATTGATTGGCAGCCTGCCCTCAGAAGTTACCATGGCGACTACCATGCTTACATTTTACTGTGTGGAACAGTGTTGTGTTTGTGTGTTTGTCTGTTTGTGTATGTGTGTGTGTGTGACTGTGTGTGAGTGTCTGTGTGTGTCTGTCTGTGTGAGTGTGATGCCTGTGTTTGTGCGTGGACATCCTCTGTCAGTCTGGTTTATCATGTGTGTGTGTGGGGCTGTGTTTAAAAACATCTTAACGAGCAGCCAGGCTGCACCTGCACTATAGACTTTGATAACGAGCTGGCCCCAACAGCTGGACCAACTGCACACAGAGCAGAGCAGAGCAGAGAGATTTGAGCTCAGTGCAGCTTCCGAAAACAGCCCAGAAAAAGAGAACCGTAACTCTTATCAGAATATGGTCCTCCTGACCATCTGGGCAAGCAGACCTTCCTGAGCACATTGATGTGCATTAAATGTTTGTAGGGCAAAAACTTTTCTCAGGGTCGCAAGGTAGAAAAGGGGGGCATTTCTGCTTTTCTAAAAAAATCAGCTCCTACTTTTCTATTGAAGTGGATGAGCCACTGGAGCGGGTCTAGCTGCACAATTAGGCTCATTGAGACAATTCTGTAAGTCTGTCTGCTGTTTTGAACACATTAAATGAGACACAACAAGTGTGGCTACAAACCGGTGAGGAAATCATGTGTCTAGAGTTTAATTTGTGGCCGTGCTGGCAATTTATCCAGAAAAAATCCTGAATGTTTTTTCGATCCCTCTCACTCTAACGATGATGTCACTCACTCTGACCCAACCCCATACACACTCATTGAAAAGTGTGAAATTTGTCAGAAATCCTCATGTGCTTTTAAAGGATTTATCTCAAAAACGGTACAAGCTATGAAAAAGTTTTAAATACAGGATGAATACATTAGAAGTTTGTCTACAGCTCAGAATTTGAATGAAGTCTCTAGCTGAAAGTATGTGGACGCTTTAAAGGCTGAAAGAAGTAAGAAGATTTGAAGAGTTTCAAGACTGTTCCAATGCATTCTCTATGGGGAAAAAAAATCAGAAATAGTTGAATATTGCAAAAAGTATGAATAGTTGAAAAGAGAAAAGACATAGCACACCTGTCCCGAAAAGGCTGAACATTTTGATATTTGAATTGTTGAAATAGCACAAAGTATGAAGGACTAGTTACATGACGAAGAAAGGCAGAAAATGGCCGAACCGAATAACAATAGTGTGAATGCTTCCAGCATTCACACTAATTACAGACTATTGAAATCAGGTTACACAAACAACCTGTTCCTTATATTAATTGCTCAATTTATTTACATCTACTGCGCATGCACCAGCCCATCAGTCATATGACAAGGTAAACGAAACCAAAAAGCGAAGGAGAAACAGTCTACACCTAAACTTTCACTGTGTTGTACTTCCGTATTTGCTCGGTTTAGCTCGGTCCACAGAAACAACAAGCGAAGTGTCATGCCATTAAAGTTTTAAATGACGCGAGCTGATGTTGTGACAATAGTCCCATGTTATTTGAGTAAAACATATTCACTGAGATCTGGTCATGGGTCTGGTTTAACCACAGAAAGCGTTAGCAGTAGGTCAGCCAACAGTGCGCAGGCGCGTTGTGCTCTGAGGGGACTCATCTCGACGCGCTGCTGCTCTTTGGTAAAAGTTTCAGTTTGCATAAATAGCGGGCAGAGGACAGGGGCCGGGTCGACTCAGGAGTGTGGTTTAACTTCTGGGCTTCCAGCTGAAGACACCGACCTCCCTACGCAGCTGTCTAGGTGTGCGTGCGTGCGTGGCCTCTGTGTTTGTGTTTGTGTGTGTGCCGCGTACAGGTAAGCTAAGCTAGCTGTGTGTGTGTGGAGAGATGAGGCTCAGCGGTGTGCTCGTGTGCGTGCTCCTGCTCTGGGTTGAAGGGTCCAGGGGTGACACACCGGCCAACTGCACCTATGAAGAGCTGGTGGGGACATGGGTGTTTCAGGTTTCCAAGGGAGGACACGACAAGACCGTCAACTGCTCCGCTGAAGGTAATGATAATAATCACAATGATGCTGATGATAATAATAACACTAATACGACCCCTTCATAAGGGGACTAACTGGAAGCAGTTTCGCAATTTGGAGATCATGAGACAAGTTGGGGCCTGTGGTGTGTGTGGTTTTCAGCTAACGTTAAGGAAACTGCAGCAGCTGATTCACAAATTACTTCCTCCTTTTGTTTGAATGGAAAAACCCTTGCACACAAAGTATTTAGCTGTTTAATATGTCTTAACATGCACCTGTTGTGTGTTACACACATTTCAATGTTTTTGTGCTTTAGCTGTGGCCCTTGAAGATAAAAACAATCTTTAAGCTCATCTTGGCTTGAGTACTGCATAACACTAATTTTAGAAATGAATGGTGTTGAACTATGCAGTGTGCAGTCTAACTAACACCTGTTTGTTTTGCTCTTTCCCTCCAGCCATAGGGGAGAACTCTGTTACCGTGACACTGGAGAAACTGTCTGTAGCCACAGACGAGCTGGGCAACACTGGCTTTTTCACCATCATCTACAACCAGGGCTTCGAAGTGGTCCTCAATGGGTACAAGTGGTTTGGCTTCTTCAAGGTAAAAGATGAGCCCACATGACATTTTATATTAAGATCCTGTCATCTCCCAGATGCACAACTCAGAAAATCCTAAATTAGGTTAGTTTTGTTGCATCAGGTGCTGTTCATTGTCCTTGAGTCATAGCCTTACTCATCACAAACAAAATTAAGTAAATAAAATGTCAAGTTAACCTCCTCACTTGTCAAGGAAGTAGCTTTTGTGGGTTAAGAGTTATTCAGGTTATATTTTTAAACCTTCACTGACATTAAGGGTTTAGTTTCCGTATTGCTCAGCATCCTGTTGTTTCATGTGATATGAATCTGTCTGTAAAACCTCGTACAGGCTGAATCAAGATGGAACTAACACTAGACTCAAGATTAAGGTCTTAGTCATGTGTTCCATCTCCTCACTCACATGACACTGTGTCATGGTCCCTTGGTCTGCAAAACCACATTATACTTTGTCCTGTTCAACTTCCCCATTCTTTGGACTTGATTTAGCTTAGCGAGCCAAAATGAGAACAGGGAGAGTTTTCCTTTAAACTTGTGCAGGATCTTCTCTTTTTTTTCATTTCCATTCTCTTTTATTAATTTAATAATTCATAGCATGAGAATTGCGCAGTTGCTGAGAATTTGCATGAAATGACAAGACTGGGTTGTATATTGGACAACAAGCCTTGATCCACTTGTCCCTACACTTTCAGTACACGCAGGAGGGCACTAAGGTGACCAGCTATTGTGACCAGACCCTGCCAGGGTGGGTCCACGATGTCCTTGGAAACAACTGGGCCTGTTTTGTAGGGAAGAAGGTGAAATCAGTGACTCCGCGTACAGATTACCAACCACTTTTCAGCAGTGGGTATGTAAATTTATGATGGCATGCATGGCATATAACCAAAATGCAAAGTGGAGAAATGGGGCATGATCCAGATGTTAGTCGACTTGGGTACAGGGGAAAACCCGTATTTAAATAATAAAAAAAAAAAGATATTTAAAAGTTTGATATTGTGTGTGAAATTGATGTTCACTTTCTTGTCTTTGTTTCTGACGAGGTTGCTTCCTGCACTTTTTGGTGTCAGTTGGCATGAATTTAAGTTTATTTGTAATTTCTACGATAAGAATAGTATTTGGAAAAAAATATTTATCCGGCACCACAGTGATTTGAACTACTGGTGAAGTGATTTAATCACTTGGTTTCCATTGTGTTGAGAAATGTATGCGAGACCACCATAAACAAATAGTTTGTATTTTCAGTCAGTTACAAACATTTAGCCGCTCTTTTTAACTGCTCAGCGTCCACTTTGAAAAACAAACCTTTTCACACTGCTTGCAAGTGACATTGTGCATAACAAGAGTGTGTTTTTCTGTTGATCAGTGTGTCATTAAAACTGTTAGTCACTTACTGAGGAACAAGACAAATGCCTCACCACCTTGACACGTTGAAGTGCATCACGCTGTGTTTTCCTCACATGCCGAGAGCTCACAATTGCCACTGAAGACTTTATACAGGTCTCAATAAATTAGAATATTATGGAAAAGTTCATATACTTCAATAGTTCAATTCAAAAAATCCATGACACAGACTGAAATATTCCATGTCTTTATTTTGTTTAATTGTAATGATTATGGCTTATATTTAATGAAAAACCCCAAATTCAATATCAATTAAAAAAAAAAAAAAGATTGTTTAAAATCCCCCTCCCGCGACCCTTTTTGGTCATTTTAAAACCAGCAGCTCATTAGCAATGCACCTCTGGAGGCTGGGCGGAGACTGCGCTGCTCTGCACCTGCCCTGCCACTCCCTCCCACCGACCCTCCCATGCTCGCTGACAGCTGGACATTGTACAATTACCAGTTCAGCATGTTTAGCGTAAAACTGGGGATTCGATCCCAGACTGGAATATAGTCCTTGCTCACAGTGCAAGCTGCTGAGCTGAGCTGTTGAGCTATACCTATTATACAAGCCTTTCACCTCTGAGCCAGATGCAGAGCGGGGCGGGAGCTTGTAGCACTAGTGCCCTCCCCTGGAGTTGTGACCATAGACTGTAAAAAGAATGGACGTAGCACCCGTGACGTCACCCATTGGTTTGGGGGAGTCTGTTTTGTGCCGCTACTACGGGGGTTTGAACCGCGCCATGTTGGATTCTACTTGCCATATTTGGAGCGGTGCGGCCGTTGGCCGGCCGAGGGCCCGCCCACTGGCCTCGTAGCAGCGGTCTCCGGACCTGTCACTCAACGGTTCTGCGCCCTAATTGGCCAGAACTTTAAACCTAATAACAGTAAAACGGTAGAGTTTAAAAAAAATTCACCCCCCTCAGAGTGTGTGCGGGGGTAGAAACTATCGGTTGAGACCAAAAAAATAAAATGTACCAGGCTGTAAATATGTTTTTTTAAGCTGTAAAATCGGCTATTTTAACATGGGGGTCAACTGGAGTTGCTCCCTTCTGGAGCCAGCCCCCAGCGACAGCCGAGGGGATTGCAGTTTTTTGAACGCGGAAGTGAGCTTCACTTCTCAGACCGACAACTGCCCCCTTGGTTGTGACACGTCAACTCCAGTCTCACTGAAATGGCCAGGTTGCGTCTGCCATTGGTTCACAGCAATTTGAAGGCAGAAAAACTCAGAAATGCAATTTTGCACTTCCTTTTCTGCTGATATGTCCTCTAACACAAGAAAAATGCCACAGGAACATGTGAAAAGCAGGAAAAACACGATTTTCATGGGAGGGGGTCTTTAAAGGGACAACAAGGTGTGTTCACACTACATTTACTGTACCATGAGCCTCCGCGCGCACGGTGAAAATCTTGGACCGGCGCAGGACGGACATCTGGCCAAGAATGTTTTCATTCATCAAGTATGAAAGTCAGAGGTTCGAAGACAATCAGATACCGTTGTAGTTCCGACCATAAACGGCGATTCAGCAGCGTTTACTCATGACTCGCCAGGCAGCGTCTGCGAAACCGAAAGTAAGGAAATGCTGGTCGGCTCGCCCAGAATTTCCACCATTAATTAAAATAACGATGGAGACAAAACAATATATTTATCGAAAATGGAGCCAACAAGTGTGGGTAGCGTAGATTCATCCACATTAATGTGAGATTTTTTTTTAATAACCAAATACAAACTCCTCGTTGTCCCTTAATTCAGAATTAAGAAGAAATTAAATAATATAATGATATAATAATAAATTAAAAATAAGAAGAAAGAATTGTAGGTCTTCTAGAAAGTAAGTCCATTTTATATGCACTCAATACTCCTTTTGCTTGAATTACTGCATCATTTCTGCGTGGCATGGAGGCAAACAGCCTGTTTCGCTGCTGAGGTGTTATGGAAGCCCAGGTTGCTTTGATAGTGGCCTTCAGCTCATCTGCATTTTTGGGTCTAGTGTGTCTCATACCCCATAGATTCTCTATGGGCTTGAGGTCTGGCGAATTTGCTGGTCAGTCGAGCACAGTAACATCATAGTCATTTAACCAGCTTTTGGTGCTTTTGGCAGTGTGGGCTGGTGCCAAATCCAGCATGTCCATAAAGCTTGTCAGCAGAAGAAAGCATGCATGCTTTGAGACAAACTGTTTGTAAAAATGGGCTGTACAAATGCAATTGGGGGAAAAAAGAGGACTTAGGACCTCTGGGCAATAGTCCAGTTCTTTTCCTTAGCCCAGGTACCTCTGACGTTGTCTCTGGTTCAGGAATGGCTTGATGCACTAGACCCAAAAATGCAGATGCTATCAAAGCAACCTGGGCTTCCATAACGCCACAGGCTGTTTGCCTCCATGCCACGCCGAAATGATGCAGTAATTCAAGCAAAAGGAGCCCCAACCAAGTATTGGGTGCATATAAATGTACATACTTTCCAGAAGTCTGATATAATATTATTCTAATTTTTTGAGATTCTGAATCTGTGGTTTTCGTTAAATATAAGCCATAATCATTACAATTAAACAAAATAAAGACATGGAATATTTCAGTGTGTCATGGCTCTGCAGGTATTGGTTTCACTATTTGAAATGAACTATTCAATGAACTTTTCCATGATAGTCTAATTTATTGATATGGGCCTGTACTTGGTCGTATTGTTCTGTAGGTAGCATGTCCTTCACTTTTAAAATGTTAAACTTTGCAGCCTTGAGAAGAGTGTTGCTGTTTAAAATCCTCCTATTTTAACACAAGTGAAAATTAATACCGAAGGTGCGAGTCCCACTAAAAGATGTAGGAGCCTTCCTGCATGATACTGGGTATGGCTGATAATGACTTGCATTGTACGAGCAGTGTACTCCAGAAGCTTCAGTTAGGGGCAGATTTGTACTGGAATAATCACAACACTCAAAGGAACAAATTTATCCAAGTTTAAACTCTCAAATAATGTGTAATGCACTGAGGACCATACTGACTCAGCGATTCACACCAACATTTTTGCACCACGTCTTGGTGGACAATAACAAGGGTGCATATTCATATTTCACAAACCAACGAAAATAAAAACACTTGCATAACACCATTCCATACAACACCACTGCACTGAATATCACTTGTTGTTCTGGCAATTTAACTGTGTAACTTTATTAAACTGTCAGCTTTGACAAAATACACCTGTGATTCAGCTTTCAACACTTTCTCCCCCCCCATCTGTTCCTTTTGAAATAACCTTGTGTTGTGACATAATTCACCCTGCAGGCTGCTGCAGAGACCATACAAACACAACCTGGACTTTATTGATTCCATCAACTCAGTTCAGCGTTCCTGGAAAGCTGTTGCCTACCCTGAGCATGAGCAGTACACTCTACGGGAGCTGCACTACAGAGCAGGAGGGCCGGCTTCCCGCATCCCAAGGTGAGTGTTTACCTGCATCCTGTTCTTCAGTACTGCCACACAGTAGTGGGGCAGATAAGTTCTTAAATATAAGGTATTGTGCATTTTATGACTAAAGCATGAATGAAACTTTAGTGCATTTTCCCACTAATCGTCCCATAATATATTACTGCAATGGAAAATAATGGGACGATAAGCTGGGAAAAATGCAATGCTGAGATCAATGACACCTAAAAGTCACCAGAGGTCAGACAAAGTGGTTCCACATCTAAATCAAACCTTATGTAGATGAAATGCTGCAAGTTTCATGCTTTAGTCACAAAATGTACAATTAATTTGCTTATCTTCCCCACTACAGACATGATGACATAAATTACTGCTTTGTGCTAATAATATTGTTGCCTTTCTCTTGACTATTAGACTATCAGTGTGATTTCTTTCTTGTGATTAAATATGAATGATCTTTCATTTTTACTACAGGCGTGTTCACCCTATGCCCGTGAAAGCTAATGATGCCAAGATGGCGGCAGGTCTGCCTCAGCACTGGGATTGGAGAAACGTTGACGGTGTCAACTTCGTCAGCCCCGTGAGAAACCAAGGTGTCGTTTAAATGTCTTACAGAAGCCTGGACACTTGTCTTGTCTTAATTGTTGGTTAATTCAGCGTCCCAAAAGTCCACCTTAAACCAGTTGCTTTATTTTAACCTGTGCACACATGATATTAAAGATGTAGGTTCAGACATTATGAATCAGAAGCCTTGTGGGATCACCTTTTCACTGGAGCAGCTGTCGGTAAGAGCAGAGGCTGAACCGCAGCCCCTGCAGCTACTTTGCTTCCCTCTTGGCAGGTCTGCGTCAGCTCTCTGCTCTCTCCTTCTGTGTTTCTGCACAGCCTAGTGTGTGAGTGGAGAGATTATGTGTGCTGAGTGTCTGAGAGGGCCTCTGTAGGGCTGGGTTTAAGGATCTGGAGAGGGCTGAAGTGTTTCAATAGGAGACCTCTAAGCCACCGTACAGTGCCGTGGAGCTTATTTTCCTCTGTTATGAGCCAGGTGGATTTTGTAGGTTCCATTTCAGTTCACAAAAATTGGTTGGATTGAGGGGGGGGAAATTGGTTGTTGCAGTGCTGACATGTGGGAACGTACAGATGTAATGGCACCAGCACAAATGAGGCCTTCATCATACCCTAGGGGAAAGCTCTTAACTCCTGTGCCATTGTTTTCTCCAGGAGATCTTTTATATGATTGAAACATTAGGTCAGTGAAATGGCCACGCTGGCAGATCTCTAAATGACTGTAACACCTTATTAGTCTTGAGACCTAAGGTCTGGGACCTAAATGTAAACTGTTCCCACTGTCAGCCTGACTTGAGTCATTACTACTATTAAACCACGCTGCAGGGCCCCACAGCCTCTGTGCTGTGACTTAATTTGTTTCTGCTGAGCATATTATTAAACTGGTCTCTCACGATGGATGTCAACCAATGGCTTTAATCAGTGCATCATTCTGACTCACTCCATTATTGTCCATTACAACTAACTCAGACAAGTGTACACAGGGAGGAACCATTCAAACGTCAGAAATACATCACAGTAATGGTAATAAAATGTGGAGTTACCCAATGAGTTACCTGGATCTTATTTCAGGGTTGTTTGATTAGATTGCATTGGGTTGTGCAGGTTTTTCAAAATTGGGATTTCATTTCATTTCATTTTGATTTATTTCATTCATGGTTCTCACATAGTTGCACATATACATTGTGTACACATTTTCATCATGAATGAAAAGGAGCAGGATGAAGAAAAAACTTATAATTCCTGCCCCTCTCTGTTGTTACAAATTTCATTGGCTTACTTCAACACCAATATTATTCTCTGTTTCAAAATATTAAAGATAATGAAACATAGTAATGACAAAAAAACAAACAACAAAATAACGGTAAACACCACTCATCTATCTATCTTTTTCTTTTTTTCCCTTCTTTTTCTCTTTCTCCTTCTTCTTTTTTGTAAATACTTATCTTTTCTTTTTTAAACATTTTCTTAAACTGTCACTGTATGCCAGCTCTGTTGTGTTGCACAGCAGTGTGATTTAACTCTGTCAATCTCTTGTATTCCAGCATCATGTGGTAGCTGCTACTCCTTTGCCACCATGGGAATGCTGGAGTCTCGCGTCCGAATTGTCACCAACAACAGTGAGACCCCCATCCTCAGCCCACAACAGGTGGTGTCCTGCTCTGAATATTCTCAAGGTAAACTTTAATGGGAAAGTTTCTCTCACCTCCTGATCACTAAACAGTTAATTTAATTTAAGTATTCCCCTGTGAGCTGTGCCAGAGTTAGACATTTCAAAGTGCTTCTGTGTAGAAAAATTAGGGTTGCTTTCCTCCCTAATCAGTGCAAGTATTTTTTTTTCTTTCTTTATTTCTTTCAGAAAATGTGTCTTAATTGCCTTTAGAAATTCAACTGGTTTCATAATAACCCTGATTAGGCCATTTCTTGCCAATTATTCTGAAGAGTCCTGATGGTATTGACTTCATTAAATTTTTCCCTCTTGGGCTACATTTTAACTTGTAAAAGTCACGCTAATCTCCAGAAACATGACAAACGACATCAAACATCCATCTCCTCTATTGCAGGTTGTGACGGTGGCTTCCCATACTTGATTGGGAAATATGCGCAGGATTTCGGCATTGTGGACGAGTCATGCTTTCCGTACATTGCAAGGAACAGCCCGTGCGGCGTCCCTCAGAATTGCGGCCGCATCTACACGGCAGAATACATCTACGTCGGTGGGTTTTACGGCGGCTGCAGTGAAGCAGCCATGATGTTGGAACTGGTCAAGAATGGGCCCATGGGAGTGGCTTTTGAGGTACAGCAACTGCTCCTCAACTGATATTTAACATATAGTATATGTATATGCATTCAGTGGAAGTAAATTGTCCCTCTCCTCTCCCAGGTCTACCCTGACTTCATGCATTATAAGGAGGGCATCTACCACCACACGGGCCTTGCAGACCCCTTCAATCCTTTCGAGCTGACCAACCACGCTGTGCTGCTGGTGGGCTACGGCCACTGCCACATGACCGGGCAGAAGTACTGGATTGTTAAGAACAGCTGGGGAACCACCTGGGGCGAGGACGGCTACTTCCGAATCCGCAGGGGAAGTGATGAGTGTGCCATTGAGAGCATCGCAGTCGCAGCCAAGCCTATCCCAAAATTGTAAACTCAGGACGAAATTAATTGACTGAGTCTGAGTAGTTCAACTTCATTTTTTCCTCTCAGTGTAGGCTAGGTGTTTTCAGTGTGTGCTTGGGGGGGGGGGGGGGATTTTTAAAGCTAAAATCTAATGAGAAAAAACAGGCGTCATATACTGCAGTGCATGAAAACTGACGCCATGAAAATGAAAAGCTATATACTAAAGTGAGGCCCACCTAAAACCAAAAGTAGCAAAGCACAGTAAAGTGTCACTCAAATGTGATGTTTAAAGCTTCAAGTGGTATTCTGGTTGAAGTTTATTATATTATTGGTGGAATTTAGTTTCAACACATGGTGATCTGAGATGTAGGCAGTGATAGTCAGCCCATGTGTCTCTGATGGAGCAGCTCAATTTGCTCAGGAAAGCCGTTGGTGTCATCTAATAACTACTATGTGGATACAATCCCACATTAGTTTAGAGTTTAAGTGACGCAAGAACTCCTGCTCTTCCTTCTAAAAGTGTTGACACAAACTGTATGTATGTTTTTGTTTGTATCCCCCCTTCTCTCTTCCTCTGATTTCAGCAATCACTGATCAGCTGCCTGTGAATCATTTGAGCTGTAACTGCCAACACACAGACTTGGAATCAAAATGGATTGATTGGCACACACTGACAAATCATGATGGGTAGTAAATTGTAGCCTTAGTACTAAAAGGGAATTCATAACTGAGGAGTCAACATTTGTTTGTCTGTCAGATGCAGGACCTTGATTCTTCGTCTCAGGGAAGCTCAGTGGAGAATTGAAGTTTCTTCTGTCCTTGCATCAAATTGAAACCGGGACTGCCATGTTCCTCTGTGGGGTAGATTTGTAGCGTTCCCCACAGAGCTCTGGATAGGGATTTCTTGATTAATAAGGGATGTTGCTGACTGTAGTGTCTCTATTAAGACTCCATTTATACACATGTTCTGATGCAAGCTGTTGTACATTGTATTGAAATTTGCACTTTTTTTAATCTGATGGAATAAAAACATAATTGGGATTTGGACTTTTTTCTTTTTTCTTTTTTTAAATTTTTGATTAATTGATATTTTCTTGGGTGTTAGATTTTTACATTTTTGTATCTCAGCAACCAGTTCTCACTCAGTGTTACAGCTACGGTAATGGCACCATCTCCTTCATTTGGCCAGGTTCAGCCAAAATTCGAATTTCACTCATCTACTCACCCTCATGTCGAGAAGTTTCAGAGTTATCCGTGCCTTCTCTGAGTTACAGGGGGGCCGCACAGCAGTATTTGTCCATATAATGGTTGTCAATGGATACCAACTTTCTTCGTCCAAAAAGACACACCATAAAACATCCAAATACCTCCGTCTATATATTAAGCTTGTTTGTAGCGGAAGCTCCCAGTGTCTCAGTTTAATGCTCTTCCTGTGTCACTGACTGGCGGAACAATTTCTCATGTCGGGACTTCAATACAAGAGGGACATTACAGATGAGCAGTATGGAGGTATTTGGATGTTTTTTGGTGTGTCTTTTTGGACGAAGAAAGTTGGTATCCATTGACAACCATTATATGGACAAATACTGCTGTGCGGCCCCCCCGTAACTCAGAGAAGGCACGGATAACTCTGAAACTTCTCCCAGCCCTTAGTCGACATGAGGGTGAGTAGATGAGTGAAATTCGAATTTTGGCTGAACTATCCCTTTAATATCCATACATAATTTGATCAAGACAGTAAAGTGAACCAATGACTCACAGTGGAGAAAGGTATGTGTATTTATTCAAGTGTTAATCAAGTCATTAGGCATTAGAGCGAAATGTCTTTTCTTTCTTTTCCTTGTTACTCTTCATATGTCTGACACATTCAGAATTTAGCTAGTTTAAAACCCATTCTATTGAATAAGACTGTATAAAAGTTTTTCTGCAGCCACTACTTGTATTACTTGGTGTAGACTGTAGACCTCGGTGCAGTCTCGGGCTGCTCCCCTGCGTGAGTCACAAGGTCCAGACGTCTCTGCTCCACTTCCCTGTGTGGGCCGGGGCGTACCTCGCCTCCCCTTCCCTCAGCAGCAGCAGCAGTAGCAGCAGCAGCAGCAGCAGCTCCTCTCCTCTCTCCTCTCCTCCTCTCCAGTCCCCTCCGCGCTCGTCCTGCCGCCCTGCCCCTGCTTCCTCTCCCCCGGGCCCTCTTCCTCTCCGGTGGATTCATGCTCAGCTCTCGCCCTCCTCGGTCGCCATGCAGAACAACCACCACAAGGAGCACCTCTATAAGATTCTTGTGATAGGAGACCTCGGAGTCGGAAAGACCAGCATCATCAAGCGGTATGTCCATCACAACTTCAGCCCCAACTACCGAGCCACCATCGGGGTGGACTTCGCTCTCAAGGTCCTCAACTGGGACCAGGAGACGGTGCGTCTGCAGCTGTGGGACATCGCAGGTACGGTCCCACTCTCAACACACGGATCACACCAAAAAACAAACACCTGTAAAAGACAAATAAGAATATCGTATAGATATAAGAGTTTCAACGCACGATAGTTTGTCACACAACTTTTCACTAACTAACTTTACTCATGGCTGTTTTTCAGTTAGCCTGTTGAACATTTGCTATCTGTAAAAGAAAATACACTAGAAGTTTGTATAGGATTTTATTTTATTTTTTTAAATAAGTAGCTCATATGATAGGACAGCCTGCTCAAAATAGATTCGTTTATTTAGAGAATAGTCTCTTTTTTTGTTTGTTTAGTTTAGATTTTCAGAGGAGGCCGAAATGGGGTTAATTTAGTAGAACATTGAATAGTCTGAGTCTTTTGAACTTTCCTTTTTTGTCAAATTAATTTAAGGCTACATTTAAATAATCCATTAATGTTTGGGAGGAGTTGTAGTCCTGATGGAAATTATGTTCACATCTATTTTTTTTCTTTCAAATGTTGCTCAATGAATCACTTCATAATCAAACAAGGGAGAGGTTGGTCAGTTTTCACATAGTTAATGTTTCCCATCAGCTATCTCAGTAATGAATGAAATGAAAACCATGGACTGGAGTGTTCAATGAACAGAAGTCAAAGAATGTGAAACCTGAGGGATAAGACTGACATGTGGATTTGTGGCTTCCACGGGGTTTGGGGTGCTGTGATCCAGAAAATGAGCGTTTGATCATTTTGTCACAGTTGTTATTTAACCATTTCTGTAGAGGAATTATGTTTATGGGTCATCCAAGCCTAATGTCCCTCATGTGCACCAGCTGACCTGCTGGCATTACTCACTTTACATCATTTAACTACACATTTTTGCTATTACATGCCTCTCCCATTTACACACACACGTACAGAGAAGCCATGAAAGAGAGAACATTTCCTCTGAGTTATAATTATTATTTTATACATTTCATATTAAATAAAACCCCAACCCTTTATTAAAAAAAAGCTGCTTATTTCTATAGGGCACCACACTAACTACATGTTAAATTACATTTATCATTTATCATCATTCAGACATAAAACAAGCCAGACTTTCCTCTCTGTGTGTCACATGACCTGAGGACAGAGCATCATGACACCACATGATATACCAGAGCTGTC
This sequence comes from Trachurus japonicus, assembly GCF_045865225.1. NCBI lineage: Eukaryota > Metazoa > Chordata > Actinopteri > Carangiformes > Carangidae > Trachurus > Trachurus japonicus. Next base: position 23,801,391 of record NC_140919.1, read on the forward strand.
ATGGCAACACTCTGCCACATTATGACTTTTATTATTTTTATTTAATATTATGACCAGTGTATCAGCTGGTTACTTGGGCCTAAAAATGACATCATCACACAGAGGTGCAAATACAAGCATGTTTATTATGTCATATTTGAAGCTCTAAAACTAGTTTGAGGACAAATATACACATCGTCTTATATGTAAATTTACACAACCACATATCCACACATCCATTTGTCACATAACCATACATACATTCAGTCAGTGGCAGTGGTTCCTCTTCTGTAATAGGCTTAACTCTGTGGCCTCCTGCCACTGTGGTACTCTTAGTGGAAGGGTCTGTTTGATAATAAGATGGAAGTGTACATGGAAGAGAATGGAAATGATCTTCTCTCTTGTGAGCATCGACTGCTTTGACTGCCCTGAGCGAAGGCAGAAATCAGAAATAATGCCGGCTTTTGACTGCGACGCTGTTGGGTAAGATAACAAACCTAAAGCCTTCAGCGGTCTCATCTCACATGAGTGTCGGCTGAGGTTTAGACGAATCCTCTGACCTGCTGCTCTCTCCCCTCCTGTGCGCCCTCTCCAGTAAGCGCAAGCAGTCATGTGTCTAAAACTCATGTGAGGGAGATTTGAGGCCCAAGTGCTTGTATACAGAAAGCTTTTATTGTGAGGGAGTGTCTCCCTCAGAGAAAACTGCTATATGTCTCATACTGTATGTGCTCCTGACAAAGGCCTTCAGGTTACACAAGTCCTGAGGGGAGAAACATAAATTACCTAATTTAGATGAGCTCTGTCTATTACAGTATAATTTGCTCCATCGTTAGTGAAAATTATACTAAATAAACAAACCTGCAGAAAAATCTTTTTGTTTTTGCATTTTACTGTGGACTTAAGTTTTCTCACGCCACAGATGTCATAACTCACTTGTTCCTGAGCGTTTTCCCAAGACAAATAGCAACTTCAGCTCTTCTATTTCTGTCTGTGACTGGTGCCGCCATGGAGACGGGGTATAATCTGCACAGGCCTATACATGAGAAGTGAGTTAAGTGGGGTTTTTTGGCTATTATGGGCTGTTGTTATACAACAAAATCACTTAGATATACATGATGAGCTGTAGAAGTCTGTGGCTTCAGGCTGTACGATTGAGGAAATCCAGATGTTTTGGGCATTGACTCATCTCAAATGAATTACAGCCACATTTCATCACTATTAATGAATCCATTCATCTTCCTACCATGAGGACTGTGGTCTTACATAAACTCATTGTCAGCCGATGTGAAACAGATTTTGTTATTTCACATAACAGCTTTGTGAACTTGTGTTTATGTCTGTGTCTTGTCACTGGTGTGAAGTTGGCAAGGCTCAGGTTCAAACAGATCGCCACATTTTACTGTGCAACGATCATGATTTATGACAGTACAAATCAAAATCTGATAACGACCATGAAGTTGTTTTCTTATGTAGCCAGTCCGCTGTCACTTTTTTCTGAACTCTAACTTAAATCTTTGCCCCTTAAAGTAATGTATAATATTAAGGTGATATCTTGTGGAAATATACAGTAAAGTGGCCCTGAGAGTTCAACACACCGCAACTTAAGAAAAACATAAATTCAGAAAACACCTTCATCAGCTTGACGGCGCATGCGCTGCAAAAACTCACAGAAGTGTTTCTGAGGACACAAAATAGTGACGGACCGGGCTAAAGACTGAGGTTATGCTATCAGTAAATACAAGCAATAATATATGACTCATGCACTATTGACGCTATAATAACCCAAACGAACTTACCTTTTTTTCAAACACCAGTAACAGGAAGTCATTTTCATAACCTCTGAAGTTGAGAAGCATTAAACAAACGTGACCCATTGTCTGTCACTTTTTTGTGTCCCTGGAAACTCTTCAGTTGTTTTGTTTTTTGAAGTTTGTTTTCTGAATTTGTAGTGCATTTTTGTCTCTGCATGTGTTTTCTTAAGTTTCACTATGTTCTCTTTAAAATTATTAACTGATATGTTTGAGGTAGCTCATACAGAAAGCTGAAAACAGTTTTTCACTTGGCAGGTAATACTATATTTTACAATTCATCATATTATAACACAAGCCTCTACTCTGTGAAAATCTTCGTCCTTGAGCCAGACACACATGCTACCAGCTGTTCCACACTGGAGCCTGAGCTGTGATCCACCTGTGCAGCAGAGCAGGTGAATAGATAATGTAAATGAACACAAACTCCTCTCCTCCTCACCGCAACGCAACCTGCTGCTTTGGTTGTGGGTGAGTCCGTCCGCAGGGTGAGAGTGTCTGTCAGGCTCCAAGTGATTATATTCTGGTGCTGTGGCAGAACCCATGGATGGGAAAATCAGAGTGGATACAACATTCCTGCAGAGCTTATCGAATTAATTTTACCCTCAGGAATTTTTACAGAGAAGTTCAGAGGCAGTCATACACACGCACATACACACACTCACATACACACTAAAGACACCTCTCTCCGTCTCCCCTCCTGGCTCTACTGTATCTGTGTCTGCATCTAATCCCTCTCTTTCTGCTGCTCTTCTGACTGTAAAAACATGCATGTGAATGAATGTGTGGAGGTATGAAGGAGGTGAGGTATGTAGAGAATGTGTGTGCGTGGTGACATATCGGATTGGAGTGTGAAAAAATTAGGGAATCAGATAACTTGTATTTAAAAGATTGTGTCTGCTCGGTGCTAAAGTGACTCTGCCTCTCGCCTGTCTCACTGTGTGTGTGGCATCATGCAGGTGATCTCCAGTGAAGGGGACCAAATGAAAAGAGGGATTTGTCTATATGATCAATATAAGTCTGAAAATTTTACCATACCAAATGATAAAGCTTTTTTAGGAGTCACAGTCAGTTTATTTGCCATTTGCAGAAGGAGACCTGGATAAGCATTGGAAAAGGATTTGCAAGAGTTCAAGCAGGAACACTTGAGACAATAAGACAATTAGACAACACTGATAAAACAATCAAGTAAACAGATACAATAAATAGAAACAGTAAAATAAAAAAAGACAATTTGCCCCCATGGATAGGCTTATGATTGTCTGTAAATCTGTATCTCTGCTTGTGTGTGTCAATCGTTATTACATTATTAGCCATTATTACATTATGAGTTGCTACATGTGTCTTCCAGGTCAGGAGAGGTTTGGCAACATGACTCGCGTCTACTACCGTGAGGCCATGGGTGCCTTCATTGTGTTTGACGTCACAAGGCCCGCTTCTTTTGAGGCCGTCACGAAATGGAAAGAGGACTTGGATTCCAAACTGACACTTGCCAATGGGAAACATGTGGCCACTGTGCTTTTGGCTAATAAATGTGACCAGGGTCGGGACGTACTGACTAATAACGGAATAAAGATGGAGCAGTTCTGCCAGGAGAATGGATTTGTGGGGTGGTACGAGACGTCTGCCAAGGTGAGAAAGAACGCACACACACACACAAATACAAATCAGTAAAATAGTAAGCAAGAGGGCGTTGGGAATACGAAGACAGGCCTTCAACAGGAGCTCTGAGGTTCAAACCTCTGCAGCAGGCGTGTCCTTTCTGCTCAAATGTCCTTGAGATGCAACTGACTCCCTGCTAGCTCGACTGTATCAGACCCACCACGTGATCATCCTGTGGAGATGCCACCGCAGAGGCACATTCAGGATGTGGAGAAATCCTTTAAAAGTGCTGAGTTTAACAGGCTCTCAGTCTGTTGAGTATTTGCATCAGAATAAAGCCTCCGTCTCCAAGCTCCACTGCGTTTTCACAGAGCTGTCTCACAACCCACATTCCTCCCGTGGTTATCCCAGATCAGCCGCTCTGGCATCAAGTGCTCATCGTACGGACGCAATGTGCATGTGAATGTATTAGTCCAGTGTTTTCCATTGGCTGGCACAGATTTCATATTTTCCCTTGTAAAAGGGATTACTTGTCTCCATGTCAAGAGTTAGATCAGAGGGGTCCATTAAACATAAATTAGGAGCCAGTGGCAGGTTAGCTTAGCATCATACAAAGGTTGGAAACAGGAAAAAATAAAACTTTGTGATTACACAAACGTTCACAGTCTGAACTGGACAAGAGCAAGAAGAAAAACAGATGGACTGAAACAAAAGTTTAAAGCTTGTAAAAAGTTTAAATCAATAACAGTAAAGGTACAGTATGATTCAGAGCTCATTGACGCAGACAGAAGTGTAGTGGTTCTCAGCTGAACTGAGGATTCGCCCACCTACACACTAACACACTGACACACCAGCACAAGCCCCGATTATAGCAGCTAATGTGGAGCAGGAATCTCACAGCTGGACAGCAAGAAAGGGAAAACAAACTAAGACGTGCACATAGACACACACACAAACACACGTGCATTCAATCCTTTAATTTGTGTTTTTATTCCTTTGCACTGTAGCTATGGGAGGTGTTAACACATTTATAAATGTGACCATTTGGGATTTTCTCCTGAGAACCAACCAGAGAAACTGAGCAAGCAACAGGTGATGGATGCAGCTAGAAATAGAGGTGACCAACTGCAGTGAGACAATGATAAGGGCAGCTGAGAGAAATTGAGAATTTAAGCTGTTGAAATTGAGGCAGAAAATCAGTGGAGGAAGTGAGGGGCTTTACTTCAAAGCAGCAGAAACCATTTCCAATGAAAGTCATGTGACTTTCATTGGAAATTATAGCTGGTCACACAGTTGGAGCAAGTATGTGAAAAAACAGTAGTAATATCATGCAGGATTTGTAAGTAAGTGTAATGATAAATATCAGCAGAAAATAGTACACAGCATTTCTTTTTTAGCCAAACAACACAAACAACTGTGATGGATATGCTGTCTACGCATGAGGATGCACAGAAAATAAGTGAAGCTGGCTGTTGTTGTTAGTGGTGTTTCTGTGTGTGTGTGTGTGTGTGTGTGTGTGTGTGTGTGTGGTTTAGAAGATGTTTTTCTCCAGATCTAAAGATAAGGATGACATATGACGATGTGACACGCACACAAGGATTTGTTTGTGTGTGAGAGTTTCAGGGTGCTGCAGACGGCACAGTGTCACATTCTACTGAGCACGCTCTTAGATCTCCTCTGCTCCTGCAGCAAAGAGTGTGTGAGTACGTGCAAGTGTATGTGAGTGTGCGTGTGTGTGTGTTTTTTTCAACAGTAATTGTTGCTCGTTCTCTCCTTGTGTGAACCCCACCCAGGGTCATTTCTGTAGTTTTCTCAGCTGTCAGCTCTGGTCCAAGTCGCTCTAAATCCTTGGAACGGGTGCTGTCTAATCTCTGGGTGTTGTCAATACTGGACATTTCAGCTCAGACAGTTTCACGCCGATTGTCATGTAGCTCTCTAAAGTTGGCTGTAATAAATGGGCATCCGGCCTGGAAGCTGTGTTACACCATATAACCACAATCTTACTTTCTCCAGACCTTCACTTATATGTCTCCCATATTTCTACACCCTGCTCCCTGTATGTATCCAATCAAGGCAGAATCCTCTAAATAACCTTTGGTAATGACACAATGAAAAATATAATTGCAGAAAAATAACACTCTCAGTAAAAATCAAGTGCAGTGGTGCGAAAGCTATGTATACTTGTTGCCAATTTGCAGTGTAAAGGGAACAGAGGAGAATGAGAAGCACTTCAAAGCATTTATTTCTGTCTCACAAAGATAATTATGTTGTTAGCACACTTTATTTAAAACATTATAATACCCAGGCCACAGTTTGTTGAAATAACTTTAACTCCAGCTACTCAGCTGTCACAGAAAGCATTCCTTTGGGTATTATTTGCAAGAGGCAGAATATTTGAGTATAATGCTAAGAATCATTGGACATGATTTGGGTTTCAATCTGCATTTTCATGCTGTATGTGACTGTTTGAGATCAATTGGTCTAAAGTGAGGAGGCCGTCTTTGTGTGCAAGAGCATGTAAGACAATATGATTTAATGACTGATGCACTAGATAATTCACTGATTTATTTCTCTTTCTGGTGTTTCCCTCTTTTCATACTCCCACCCCTCTTTCCGTGTCTTCCTCTACTGTTTCCTATTCTTCAGGAAAACATCAACATCGATGAAGCGGCCAACTGCTTGGTGAAGCACATCATCTCCAGTGAGAAAGACATGCTCCAATCAGAGGTCCCCGACACCGTCACCCCCCAGTTAGACAAGGACAAAGGTGGGACATGCTCCTCCTGCTTCAGATCCCAGTAACAGCTCCTGACAGCTGGACGTCCTTTTTGTATCTCATTACACACAAAGGCGGGTTTGTCTGTGAGGAGGAGAAGGAGAACTACTTTGGCTGTTCCTGAGGAAGAGTGTATGAGTGTCAACAGAGAGACAGAGAGGGAGGGAGGGAGGTGGTTGCAGCTGTGTGTAAGAGCTGAGGTCATCTTCTAGGTGACTTCAAGCCTTGACACTGCCACTTTGGTTACCATGGAGACACAGGTAACGAATACATGCACAGAAAGTTTACAGCAAATTTCAGCGTATCTGTGGCAAAGTTTTATTAGATGGTAGCTAGCTGCCTCTCTTTCTCCCTCTTTCTCTCCTTTCTTCTCTTTCATTCTCTTGGCCACTCTTTTTCTCTGCCAGAGTTTCTTTCTCCTCAACTCACCTCATACCCAAAGCTATTAACTGTCGGCCCTGATAACACTACAATTACATTATATTGTTTCCTTAGAACTGCGTTCATTGTATTTGACATGCTTCTTTTTGTGGCACTGTCCTGTGGGGCCAGTCCTTTGTTGTCCTCTGTTATGTACAACTGGCTCCAGTAATGTGATGTACAGCAGATTTTACTCATGTAATTAAAGTGCCTTTTCTAATACAACCCATTTTATTTAATGTCTTAAATAGATATATCACTATATATTTAATTTATAAGTGCACTTAAAAGGTATATGTATAACAACTTTCATCTCTGACCTATAGGAATCAACTAATTTCCATGACAACATATTGAAACCTCTATGACAAGCATTGTGTATGTTGAAGAAAGCATTGTTAAAGCAACGTCAATGTTTATGTTTTCCATTTAAATGAAATGGTTTTATATAAATGTTTAATATTTGTAATATTTGTAATTATGGCATAAATGCTGATACATATAGAAACTTGTATATAGGAAGACACATGTTATAGAACCAAAGTCGTATCCAGTTCTCAACATCTTCATATGAATAAAGCATAGCTTTACTGATCTGCTGTGTGTCTGCATGTGGATTTATCTTGTCATACTAGCTATAGGGATGATATCACCAAACCCCAATAATATCCAATCATAACAGTGTGATTAGGGTGTAGACAGTCCACACCATAGATATAGTATATAAGAAGACTCGATAACTCACCTGACGCTGTTGCTCAATGACGTCACCACACAGCCGCCATCTTGGTTCAGTGAACTCGCTTCCTCAGACCGATTTTCAAATGTTGTCACGTTTGTTCTATAATGTTACTTTCATAGAAAAGAACATGATTTAAATTATTTGTAATTTTAAATTTTAAATCTATTCGAAACTGCACCATAGGCTTAATGCTCTGTGGGAGTGAGTTCACTGAACCAAGATGGCGGACGTGTGGAGACGCCGTGTCATTGGGCAGCAGCGTCAGGTGAGTCATCTTCTTAGTACCTATGGTTCAATCCACCTCCGTGGTCCACACAGTCCTGAGAGGACGTCTAATCAGGCCACATAAGTGAAAACATCTGTGTGAATGCACAATCCACTCCTTCACAATTCAACCTTCCTCTACAGTTTGTGTTTCACCTTCACATGTTACTTTCCTGGTTGATTAAAAAAAACAACACAAGGACGTGATCAACCAGAACCTTCACAACCAGTCAGGTCAGTGCCTATATCAAACTGTTCTCGAACAAAGTGCAAGACGAGTTAAAGGTTTTTCAATAGGTTCCCAACATAAAAATAAACATGGTCAGAATCATCAGAAACATTTACTTCAAAATTCTGTCAAATATAAGATGAAGAATGAAAAAAAAACACTTCTTGACCAACAGCAAAAAGCTGTGGATTTTGTTTTGTTTTCTGCTAATGTTCTGTAATTTGATCTCTGATGTCTATATATTTTGGAATCGCATTACCGTTTCCCAATTTTGCAGAATAACATCAGTGTGTTAAACTGTAAGGACTTAAAGCAGCAGTGTGTCTATCTATCCCAACTCTGCACATGTGATTAAATGTTAGGTTCAAGGTTCAAGAGTCTTTATTATCCCCGGGGGGCAAATTGTTTCACAGCAAGTAGTAAAAACATACAACAAACACATCCAAAAAACACAAACAGCCACATCCAACATTCAACATAGGTCATTTAAAAGCCTTGTCACTGTAGGAACAAATGAATCTCTCCATCTGTTCGTCGGAGAGATTCGGAGAGACACGCTCCCTCTCTTTACTCTTGCCCTGCTGCTGGTATTCTGCTTTCTATAACCACTATATATGTTTTACTGATCACTTGCTGATACACTGAATATCTGATTTATAGAAGAAAGGTCAGTTGTTGTTTTTTCAGCTTGGTAACCTGCTCCAGACCTACCATGTGACTCAGCCAGGCAGTACAACATACCGCTGGAGAGCTCTGGCACAGGCCTACATATTAAAGGTCACCACATACTTGGTTTCATATGTCAGCCTGAACAACTTCATACAAACAAAAAGCCAGCAACACTCAGTGTCCTTTGTGTATCTTTAAATACTCACAAGTACAGGCAACTAAACACACAGACCGGTTTCGATGGCTGTCTTCTTCAGTACGTCTTCTTTTTTTGAGTGTTGCACATTCTTCCATCTTTTTGAACTGAGCCTGAACAACTTCACCAGCAACTTTTCCATGAGCTGATTTGTCATCACTCCCAAATCCCAAAGAAAGACTCAGATCAGGGTTTGTTTATGCTCCTAAAATCCTGTTGGCAAATTTGATTAAGGTTTTGCTCAATATAAAATTTCACCGTAGCTACTTTCTACACTGAAGCATTAGGCCCAATTCCAATCCGACCCCTCACGGACTCACTGACTTATACCCCTTTCCCACTGGCCAAAAAACCCGTTTAAACCCGCTAACAATCGGCTTTTGGTGGCAGTGGGAAAGGCGCAATGAGCCACGTCGACCCGCGTCGACGCGGGTAACGCCTGGGATCCACTGGCGTTCGTTGCGTCCGCGTCGACGCGGCTGCCTGTTCATTTTCTATGGGACGCGTCGAACCGTTAATAAATAGATAGATAGATAGATAGATAGATAGATAGATAGATAGATAGATAGATAGATAGATAGATAGATAGATAGATAGATAGAGAATACTTTATTCATCCCTAGCAGGGAAATTCAAGTTAGTCCAGTAGCTCACACAACAATGACAAAAAAGATGAACACAAAAAACATTTTAACAAGTGTTATATAAAACGATTGCAGCAGGAACAAATGATCTCTTAAATCTTTCAGTTCTGCAGGTCAGGGAGATGAGCCTTTTGCTTCGGCTGCTCCTCTGACCTGAGAGGGTTTACAGCATCTGGACCCTCACAGACTCTCACACTCTGTCACTTAGAGCTGACGTCACTTAAGTCAGTGAGGGCTCAGGGCTTGAGTCTTTAGGGGGCGGATTGGAATTGGGCCTTACTGTCCCATCAGCCAACCTGTTATCAGTGTTGGCTGATAACAGCAGGCCTTATACCTCAGACAGGAACTCCGATTAATTATTGCCCTTTAAAGATAACAATTTGTGCCTCGTTTCACACTGCAGTTTCTTTTTTTTTTGCCCTGAGGGACGAAGACAATCCATTATTTAGTAGACTCTCTGACGGATATCGGTTTAGAGGTTAGGTCGTGCACTGGAGAGAGTCGGTGTCGCTCTCACTAATTTGTCATAATTGGATGTGATTTTCAGCATTCATGCAACAGTTTCTGAGAGAAAACACAACAGGGTGGAGGCAGCCGGTACAGAGGTTATACACACACAGTTGTGTGGGAATCTCTGCTCTGCTGTGCGACAGAAGCAGACCTGTTTTCTCTGCACACCCACACACACATACACAGAGATGATCAGAAGATTTCACAGATTTATCTTTCGTTCACTGCTGGTCTCTAAGGCAACAAGCTGCCAAGAGAGTCGTCGTTTTGTTTCTCTTTGCTTACGGGCCCTGTCCTTGTAGTTCTTGATATCCTTTCCCATGTAACAGGGAGAAGGAAAAAAGAGGGAGACAGAGAAAGAGTGAGAGAGGAGCCGTAACAAGGGACTATAATCACAAGACTTCTCAGTCATACAGGATAAAGAGGAAATAAGCTGCACGTGATTTCAGGATGATTTAAAGTATTTCTTCCCCCCCTCTTACACACACACACACACACACACACAGATGAATGTGTAGACACACAGCTTGCCTGTCAGTACCATCACCGTTATTGTGCTGTAAACTGTATTACTGTAAACATTTGCAATAGCCTTTTATAACTTTGTATGAGGAAATGCATTCATATAATCATGTGGTAAATCTGTAAATGCATGGAAATTCAGCTGCTTGTTCTCAAGTGAGAAATCACCTGTAATATAGATTAAGTTTATTCATCTTGCTGCGGTGATACATAAGTATAAACAATAAAAATCTTATGAGAATGGCAATAAAACAGCCAGTGAAAATACAGGGCCTGAGCTCAGATGTACTGCTACTATATGGTCGATAAACATTGAGAGAGGTGTTGGAAGTGAAGGCTGTGGCAGGCGTACTCTGGCTGTGAATTAAACACACACAGTAAAAGGGAATCAATAGCAGCAGCCAGGGGAGACTCTGGATGAATGAAAATGGAGGCTGTATCTCCAACTTTGATCGATAAATGTGTTTGTTTGTCTGTACGTGCACTAATCTCATTCTGTGTGTGTGTGTTTGTGTGGGTGAGTGTGAGTGTGAGGCCTCACAGCAGCAGAAGTCTCAGTGAGTTTTAAATGTGGTGGAGTGCTATGAGGAATATCAAAAGCTTACATGACTCACTGAATGATCATTCACAACCAGCTTGGCCGGAGAGAGAATCTGTTTTAACACCAGACCTAAGACACACACGCACGCATATGTGTGCGCGCGTGTGTACACACACACACACACACACACACACACACACACACACACACACACACACACACACACACACACACACACACACACACACACACACACACAACTAATAACACTTGAATTTATTTACAATTGCATGAGCTATTTGAAACATTTGTTTTTGCCATCAGTATCAGTACTTTTAGATGTGAAGGCACTTGGAGGCTTGTTGTTTAAAAGCTGTGTTTTGTTTGCTTTGTATGGGGCTCTTCAAATGTCATTGCAAATTAGTGCATATTCACTGAGACTGAAAGTGGTGATTCATGTTTCAGTGTAGGCCAACTATTTGATTCATCCGAAGCGGTAATGCTAAAATTAGGCTGAACCGATGAAATGAATCAAGCGTTCGAGGAGGATGTAGAAGGATACGGGATGAAACGGTTATCTGGAGGAATCCCAGTGATGTGTCATCATTGTTCTGCTTCAGCACCCTGAGAATTAGCTGCACTCCCCATCCAATCAAGGGCCAGCATGTTCAATAAAACGAAGCACTACGCACATGATCACGGCTGGAGGTCATGCTCTGGAAAACATTATTGCCAGGTGCAGCTCTCTTGCCCTCAGATGAACTTCACTGCTGGTGAAATGCAGAAGCAAACACTGTTCAAAAATTGATTGCACTGCCAGCTGAGCAAAAAAAAAACCAAACTAAAAAAAAAACCCCAAAACAATAGTACACCCCGAGCAGCCCCTCACTGATTGGAAAGGTTGTTCAGAGAGCAAAGAACTGCCCATGTGGGTTTTTTGTCTAAATCACAAAAATACACTGAACAAAAATAAACGCCATACTTTTGTTTTTGTTCCCATTTTTCATTCATATTGTGCTGTGTAATAAAACTGCACATTTTTAGAGTGGCCTTTTATTGTGGCCAGCCGAAGGCACACCTGTGCAACAATCATGCTGTCTAATCAGCATCTTGATATGCCACACCTGGCGTATAGCATGTATATTTTTGTTCAGTGTATATGAGAGCTATGTCTCTGTCTGCTCCCACACTGTGGGGCCACATGGGCCAAAAGAGCACCACATGGGCCAAAAGCACAGGGCATAATTAATATTAGGAGTTACTGCGTGAAGGTTGTTGGAGGACACGCATGGTATGACCTGTTTTTGTTTCTCTGCTTCCTGTTTGATTGACAAGACGTGTGGGTCTGTGGGCCGAGCCTGTATAAAAAGGTCCTTGGTTCTCCACCTCACCGCTGCTGCAACAGGGTGGAGGAAGGTGAATTGCATTCTGTGTTTGTGTTCAACTTATACGTATATATGTGATGACATCTGGCTGAGAGGCTTCAGGATTTGGCTGTAATGATGTAATATTATCTTGCTATGGATCGGCACATGCTGATTAAAAAGGACAGGCAGTGTTGTATTAGTTTCACCTGGTTAACACTATTGTCAGAGAAATCACTAGAAAAACACATTTTTGAACCTTTTGAAAGAGAACATAATGCTATGACAACAAGATCTGCTTATGGGTTTAACAAAAGAAAATGAGAAGGGAGATAAGTACCATCATCTGTTGTTGTTTTAAAAAAAAAAGACCTGAAGATATCAGCACATTGAAGGTGTGTAGTTTAATTTGAAGTCATGTTAGAATTTGACTGTATACACACTTGAAAATGTTCAGTGTTCTTTCTTTGCACTAAACCAGCTATTATTAATCCACATTAGAAGCACAGGACAGGGGGCAGATGTACTGTACACTGCACACTTAAAATACAGCAAACACAAACTCCACCACCTCAGCTTAATTGAATAACTAACTGGTTTGAAAACTTGGCAACATGATCCCTGACCCACAACATCAGAGACTGATATAGCCTGTTTTGTATTTGAACAGACTGTGTTTCGATAAGGTGACACAGTGACTCAGCGATTAATGCAGTCAGTCATACAGCAAGAAAAAAAACAAAAAACGCACTGATTAATGTGGTAGACTGAGGGCTCGATCGATGTTACCCTTGCAGACAGTTGACCTTTTTAGGATGTTTCACTGCTTTTCACCAGTGTAAGCTCAGAGTGGCTCAGGCCTCCGTCACAAACAAAACAAGAGGTGTGTGAGAAAATAAATTTGCAACATTTAAGGTTGTTTCTCTCCCACCAAAAGTTTATCAAGATGAGTGATGACGTGAATGATGTGGGCTTATCTTATCTGATCTTGTGCATTCATCTCAGAAATGCAGAACACTTCAGTGTTCACACCCCGGTTGATTACTAAGATTAAATATAGCACACATGCTGGGAGCATTTTAAGAGCTTGTACTTACACTTAAGAGCTAAAATGTGCAAAATTGAGTATATCGTGTCTGCATATCCACCCTGGGGGATGTTTTTCTCCTGTTACACAGCTTGTTTCGGTTTGGTTCAATAGAACTGACTTCCCAGACCACTGTTGGTTTATCAGTGATAATGTGGACAGCTCTGCTCTCCTGGCAATCCCAGTTCAGCACCTTGGACAGCAATTGTGACACACTTCAGAGCAGAATGACAGGAATGGGGCTGTGGGTTTCCAGCACGACATGTATTAAACCATATCCTGCTGTTAATTGCTGCTGTTGGGTACCAATTGTGTGCCCCAGCTGGATGATGCCACATTGTCCTCTGCAGAAACAACAGGACTCTTTCTTGTCACACAGTATTGTTCAACATGTCCAGCTATTGTCACAAAGGGAGATAGGCTTGCAGATGCCAGAATAATTTATGACAGTACAGATTTAATGGTTTCCACTTGAGAACACTCTGCTCAGGAAGTCGATCGCTGCTGCTGTGTTTGCCCCTTGAATGGGTGATTTTGGCCGACCGTGTGTGTGTGTCTATGTGTGTGTGTGTAGCGGGAAAATGTTTGCTGGCTCTCTTTGCCTTGGCAGGGAGATGGTTATGTGGAATATTGGTCAGCAATGTCCTTCCCCTCTGTGCCAACTGTCTCTCCTCTCGTGGATGTGCATAGAGCATCCATGATAATGTGACCTTGTGCTGTTGCAAGTTTGTTATGCAAGATGTTGTGTAGGCCACAGCAATAAGTGACGGTATATTCAGTTCAACAGCTGCGCTCCTCTCTGTGGTCCTTTATAGAGGTATATCTAGCAGTGCATGTGTGACAATACACACCAACAAACACAACCCCACCACTCACTGCACTCTTTCAACACACATCATGTAGCTACACAAACACAATGACATCCATGGGAAACCAGGTTAGACTGGAGATTAACAGTTACCTAAGATTAAATGTTTCAGCACATCAGAATGTACCAAGACAAAAGTGAATAATACATAAGAAGTATACAGTAATAAGAAGACTTTTTAGTATGCTGCACCTAAACTCTCAGAACTTTGAATATGCAAGATGAATTCTATACATACACAACATACACATAATAAAGGTGGCAGTCAGAGCACAAGGAGCCATGTTGATGAGATGGGAGAGAGACTGCATGGATGGATGGATGGACGGGAGGGTGGGTGGTTAAAGAGTGGGAGACAGGTGGGTGGATCAGAGGTTTAAGTTGCCAGGCAGTGTGGGAGTTTGAGGGCACGTTCAAGAGTTGTGTCTGTGAGCCTGTGTGTGTGTGTGTGTGTGTGTGTGTGTGTGTGTGTATGTGCACAAGCGCGCCTCCTCTCTGTGTGGGCGAGCAAGCATGGGACCGAGTGATGGCTCACGTGGAGCCGGTTGTCATGGCAACAGAGGATGTCGTCTCGTTCCGCAAGATCTCGGTCGCCCCAGAATCCTACAGACCTCTCTCTGCTTCATGTCTGTCTCAGTCCCCTTCAGTCTGTTTCTTATATTCTGAAATTATTTTTTCTTTGGACCAAAATGCCTGCTCACCCCTCCCTCTCCCTCTCCCTCCCCCCCTTCACTCCTTTCTACCTCTCTCTCCCCCCTGCCATTCTCTATATCTCTCTCTCTACCCCTTGCCCTATTTCCCTGCATTCTCCAATCCCCAGTCCTCCTCCTCCTCCTCTTCCTCCTCCTCCTCCTCCTCCCCTCTCACTCCTCGCCTCCACAGCTGTAACAGATATAAATAGAGGTAATAAATTGCAGCAAGGCTGCCAGGGTGTATATCTATATGTGCATGTGTGTTTGGATTTTCACTCCAGTGACCTGTGGAGACTCCCCCGTACATGGGGGAGCTGTAACTCATCTAGCCCCCCCCCCCCACACACCACCACCACCAACACCACCACCACCACCCCCATAGCTTTGTTATGAAGTACTCACACATGGCTCATTAATTCGCAGCTTTACCGCTTTAGCATCAAAACACCAAGGCCGCTTAACTCTGTCAAGCTTGTGACCCTCAGGCATTTCTAGAATCCCACCAGTGCAAGAGCTTGTTTTAAAGCTACATACATGATCATCTCAGATAAAGAAACTGAAGACTAAACTGTTCTTCTAAGTTTGTAAAATGTAAAAAAAAAAAAAAGAAAAAAGAAATGTATTCACGATATGTAAGCGCCAAGGATAATTAACAAATGATGCAAAGCCTGTAGTTCATTTAGGCAACTGAAGCTGCACCAATCCTGATCAGCTGATTGGTCACATGCTCTCCTCATCTGATTAGGGTGGGTTATTTAACCCTCTGCTTTCATCATTCCTGCTCTGCTAATGATGACCTGCTGCTGTTGCTGTTGCTGCTGTCACTGCTGCTCTGGCTGCCTATGAAGTTTCTCAATCCTGCCACCTCCCCAGCATCCACCTGTGGGCTCTGTTTCTATGATCCCCTGCAGTGGTTCTTCTATTCATTCCCTGTAATGTCTGTCAAGCAGATCATTTTTCAGAGAATGAATAAAATGAGACAGAGCCTGATGCTTTAGACATGCTAAAATCATCTGTGCTCTGCTTCAGCTTAAACTGTTTATGCTCTTAAAGCAGAAGTAAGCGGAATATTTGTGTTAATATAAGTCTTAAATAGTTATATCTTCCGACAGCAATCACTTAGAGTTTTTGGTCTGAAACACGGGTCTGTCAGTCACTCTGCTCTGCTGTAAGCCGAGGAGAAAGCTTTCCTTGTGTCCTACAACCTTTATCCAATGAGGGGGGAGAACGGCATAAAGGGGCGGTCCTCTCTGTGTGTGCAGCCAAGGGACGCGCGTGAATGTGGTGACGTAGGGACGAGGGCGGGGACTGCTAACTCCATCGGCTGACAGGAAGTTAACCAAAACGACCGGATCGCTTACTTCTGCTTTAATTATGATTTCAGTCCAAAGTTGTCTGAATTAAAGGGATAGTAGCATTTTTTAAAAGTGGGGTTGTATGATCTACAAATAGTCCTTAAGTACTTTAATTGCACTAGAAGACTCTCTGCACTCCTCCCATTAGCAACACCAGCCCATAGCCCTGCCCAGAGATTTACAACATACAGTGTTGTGAACAGACCCAAAGAAACGGCCTATTTTCGCGGCCTAAAAGAGGTTTTACCTGAAAAAAAAAATACACAGTTCCATTGTTCGCTATAATATAATATTTTCCAGCCCTTTAAAGTGCAGGAAAAACACAGTTTCAGATCAGATCATACAACCCCACTTTTTAAAAAATGCTACTATCCCTTTAAATACTATTTTTTAAAGCATGCCTCATGTGGATTACATTTTTGAAATCAAATTTAAAGCTGTGTTAATCACTTTTTTGTATTAATGTAGGGTCAAACAGGCTCAAGTCAAGTATCACACATTTGTCTCAGGGGGCGTACACAGCACTGATGAATCCACTGAGATTTGGACCCATGACTCTGCAGCTCCCATCAGAACGGTACGACAGCATGTTAGTATCCTTCAGCCCAATCTTCATTCATTTTCAGTCTGCAAACTTGAAAAAGCCTGGATTTCTTGAGATAAAAACAGACCTTGGGATGACACAAACATGGCTCCTAATCAAATGTCATTGTTAAAACGACACAGTGGTGCCGCGGCCACATCACAAAGGTTCTGGTTTCGATCTTTCCAGCCTCCTCCCACAGTCCAAAGAGTAGGTTCATTGGCGGCTGGCCTTAGATGTGAATGTGAGCGTGTGTGTTGTTGGTCCCTGTGATAGACTGGCGACCTGCCCAGGTTGTAGCCCCCCCCCCCACCCGCCCCAAGACCCTGGTCAGAAGAGAAGAACAGCCAGTGTATGGATGTTTGCTCACCATTAGCTGAACTTTTATTAAGGGAGATCATATCATTATTTTTGCATCTTGTTCTGCTTCCCAGTTATTATTTTCATTTTGCTTTTTTACATATTGATAGTAAATATATTTGCTCACACACATGTCCAGTGTTTGCAGTCAGGTCATTGTAAATGCATGTGATGTGTTTTTCTGTCCAAAACTAAAACCAGTGTGTAACCCTGACCCACTGCTCCTGGTTATAGTAACACCAGCAGCACTGAGAGCAGATTATTAATAATACTCCACAACACACACAAGGTCAAGGAATGTGACCTGCATCAGTCATGACATACTATAATCTGTCAGGTGGCATGTTTTTATTTACATCCAGTCAGCTGACACTCAGGAAAACATTCCAGTAAAAAATAAGTTACCCTCTGAAGAGGTAATATATTAAATGATGGCACTATGTGCTTTTTCTTACAGGGTCCAGATGACTGCAGGGTCAAATCAACAGACAGACAGACAGGTTTGTTGAAATCTTTAATTATATTGATTGATTGTTGCAAAAACAACAGTAAAACACGTTTCAATGTCTCAAAACAGCAGCTGTCATTGCCAACTGATGTTTTGAGACATGAATAAGCTTGATTATCATTAATTAGCAGATGAATGATGACTGACTAATATTAAATGGTATTCTTTAAGAATGCGTCTTAAGGGACAGAATTACAATTATTTTATCTATCACTACATCCACATTTACTGTAATTACATAATCACTGCATTCATTTTTTTTATTTTATTTATTTATTATTAATAAAAAATATTCTTAATAGCAAAAAAAAAAAAAATCACTGCATTCATTTACCAGACACTTTTGCTAAAATTTGCTTTTTTTAATTTTGTCCACACACATTTGTTCAGACTCACACTAATAAGCAGCCTGCTCCACCACATGAACTACAGCTACTCCTCAAGGTGGGAAATGTAATTCAGCTTATCTGTGTTAATTGAATTGGAAAAAGAAGCAAGATAAAGACTACCTTTATATGTCTAAGACTATGAAAGTGATGCCAGGTTTCCAGTGTTTTCAGGATTTATAAAAAGCATCACTTCGTAGAACTTGATAAAATAATCATGTTGAGTGTAAATTTGAGATCACAGATGCAATTGAATCATTTAAGCAAGAAAGAAACAAAAACAAAACTATAAATTGTCATGTTGGTGACACAGTTGCCAATTTCGTGCTTCTGAGGTGTTATCTCACCTTTCACCTTTACTTTACCATCCCTCTGTATCTCCACTGTTGCTTTATTCTCTGCGCCTATAAATCAAGTCTCTTGGTCTCTCTAACACACGCACATGCAATTTGATTTATAGCTATATTAGCAACAGTCTCTATCCCTGGGAAAGGGAATAAGGGAAAAAACAGAACAAACACATGACACCACCTGAGACCTGACACTGTACTCATCTGTCCACATTCTGCAGAAAGTAGAGGGAGAAAAGGCGAACAATGGAAAGTCATGAAAAAAAAGATAAACCCTCAGAGGAGATACACATCTTCTGTCTTCTTCTGTACACAAAGTCCTGTACAACTATGAAATATAGGAAGCTCTTGTGTCTATGTATACATAGACTATAGCCCTCTTTAACCAGTGTGAGAAATTAAAGTAATAGCAGTCAGTGCTCTTGGGGGGTGTTAAATACTGTTGTATACTTAAGATCTGTGCTCAGTGACCAGAGAAAACCATCACTGGCTCTGCCACTGCTCATTTAAAGTCTAAGCTTGGCTAAGCTTTTTAACAAGACTGTCTTTTTCTAAACTGTATCAAATAGAAAAAAAAGACTATAATCGCATAAAAAATCAAGCATTCATCTGTTATATTAAATCACATTGTCAGTATCATTGTGTATCTCTTATTTGATTAGTTCTGCAGAATGATGAAAAATCACATGTTGAGCAGGGACTCGCATGTTGTTAAAATTGTTAAATAGTAATTCAGTCAAAAATCATGGAGAGAAGTTTTTGTTTGTAGTATTTACAGACAGAAACAAATGAAGAGATATCCAAAACAGTCAATATAACATGTACAACCATTAGTAATGGACAAAAGAAAGGGGAGTCTGAGAGGTGAGATGGCAGCGTGTGAACAACTGTGAAAGTGAAGCTTAATGAGGAGATGAAGAGAAGATGATGCTGGTAGTAGGTGAATAGCAGAAAAGAGAATATCATTAGAGAGGGGTTGGATGAGCTTTGAGAGTCCCAGCATGCCTGTGCGCCCTCTCCACACATCTGTCTGTTCATCCCATGAGGCCACTGCAATAGCATACGCAACAGGACGTGTGTGCGCTCACCTCTCCGCTCCATACAGAAACATCTGTCTCCTCACACAGGCCATATGCCTTGTAACACAAGTCCTCTCTGGTCTCCATCCCCCCACCTCGCTTTCATGTCTTTTTCTCTTTCTGTCCTCTTCTTACTGTCTTTGATGGAGTGCCAGGGGCTGGCATATGCTCCTGCTGCACAGCTTCATGGGCACACTGTCTCCTTCTGCAACTGTCCTTTACAGACTCACTCCCATTTATACACTCACTAAGATGTACACTGTGGTGAGATAGATTTGCTGTCATGAAATAGCAAAAGCTGAATTTGCCTTTGGCTGACATTACAAAGTTCAGGTTTGCATTAAAATATAATGATTCCTCTATATCTGCAAGCGTTACTTGGCATTGTGATCCAGGGAATCACCTCTGTTCAGTTACCAAAAGCATTAAGACCATCAGTGTTAAAGGAAAAGTCTATTGTATGCCAGTCACTTCTTTTATTTTACATTACTGGAACCCCTTTTTATCATTGGCTGTTGCTGTCATTCATGTGGTTAACTAACTAAATGCAGATGACATCAAATCAATATGGTCAGGAAAATTTGATCGCAGTGCCCGTTTGATCGATCTTATACATCAGTATCAAGTTTCAGGGAGCTTTACAATTAAATCCTCATTCACTTCTCTTTTGAACACGACGTAGAGAAAGTAACACCACAGCCTGCAAATGCTGAGCTCAACAGAGTAAAGAAAATGCACGTTAATATGCTCCTGCTTTAATATCCTGACTTTGGTGTCTATGACGATGCTTAATGGCCTACTTTGCATCAAAATAGACATGGTCTTCATGCCCGTGAGTAAAGTGCTGATAACTGACACAGAATTACAGTAAATCTATGACACATACGTGTCAATCATGTTTCCCGACTTTCTTTCTGATGTCTTTCTTTAATTGCCTTGTCTTGGTTTTAAATTTCTGCAGTGAATTTCAGAGCCAGTGAGACTTTTACACACTGTCAACAATGAAGATACTAAACTAAACAAAAATAGGCTGCAGAGGCAGGTGGAGGGAAGATTGAAAACTTAATAACAGTTTATGGTTTTGTTGTGGCAGTTTGCAGATTGAACAGATGAACCTCTGACTTACTTCACTGTCACATTTGGTTTCTATTAATTTTGTTCTGGCTCAGAAGCAGTGGCAGAGTGTGAGGGGTGCAGTGGCCTGTGACCTATGAAGCTGAGGCAGGTCTAAACGTAATGTACAGCAATGTGATGTGATTGTGGATGTTATGGGTCAAGGTTAAAGCTGACATTATTAAACCTCTGCATAGTTGTAATGGGTGCATCAACCATTAACTAATCACCTGTTTAATGCACCATTCAGCATGCTCAGTGACCGAACTCAAACACCTCTGTGTAGTCAACTATAGGCAAGATTTCTTCACTTTCAAGTTTGTCCTGTTAGAAGTCATCTTCAAGTACAGTACACAAGTATTGAATTTCTAACAATATAATTATAACAAAACACCATACATAAATGTTTCACTACATCTCATGCTCTGAAACTGAATATTTCTTGACTTAACAATTTATAGCAATGTCAAATGTGTCCATGCAAAATGTCTGAATGTCATTTATTCAGATCCCTTTATTTATTTCATCTATTTGTATTTTTCTTTCATATCACCTTATTGTGACATTTCAATACTGTTTGCATTGTTTTGTGGTAAGGACAGGAGCATCTATGGCCCAAGTGTTATCTATAGAATTAGTTACAGGAAAAATAAACTTATAAATGCAGTCAGATTTTCTCCACACTGAGATTGTACTCCCTCACACCTTTCTTTGATCTCCTAATGTTTTCCACCAAGGTCAGAGAAAAATGGAACTTATTGTTTCATTGATGGTTGCAATTTTCCAAAATGTATTGTTGTTCATTGTTGTATAATTGGGTCTTTGGGGGTTAATTTTAACACTGGCATATTTATAATTAGTGGTCTGTATGTTTATAAGCTGCAGTTCCCAAAAGGAATTAAACTTTGGCTTGGACATAAGAGTTTTAAAGTTTGTGGTGGTGCACACATTTGTTTAATATGCTTAGAAGAGCTTAGTGCACTTCTAGAGTTTGAGTGTAAGAGTCTCGCAGGGCTTAAATTAGCTCTCCTGCTGCAAAGGTTGTGTGAATAAATTGCACCACAAACATTCCAGGCTTGGAGGAACAAACACACAGACACACATTTATCAGCCAGACACAGATTTATTATGTGCAGATGGACATGAAGAGTGAACCACAGATGTGCTTGAGCACACACATCTCTTATATATCTTGGGATTCCATCTAAGCCATGTACCTGTCTAAATGGGGATTTAGCCTGGGAGTCTACAAGCAATCGGTCACACTGCACTGCCCAGCACACAGTCACACACCTAACCGTTCTATTCCTTCCCCTCAGCCACACTTATACATAATGCATGCAACCAGTGCACAGTGTCTGGGAGGAGAGAAGTGTGTGTAGGTGTGTGTGTGTGTGGTGGGTGAGTTTGTTTGACAGAAACATGCACCAACAAGAAGTGAAAGTTTCACTTGTGTCAATTGAGGGCCACTGACCTCTCTATGTTCACATACACCCTCCTTCTCATGGTCTTACCTTGCTCACTCTCTCTATCCCCCTCTCACACTCACACTCACTCTCACACTCACACAAACACAACACACACAATCTTTCAGTCACAGCTGCCCCTTTGCCATGTCCCTTCACCTGTCTCCTGCTGCCATTTCCCTGTGGATCCAATCAGCACTGAGCAAGGGAAGACAGATTATGGCCTCAGGCAAAACCCACAAGGAAGAAGAGGGGAGGAGGGGGATAGAAAGGGATGGGAAAGGGTGACTGGGAACAAGGCAGAGGTGGATGGAGGGGATGAGCACATGTGGGGAATACAAATTTGGATCAAGAGGTTGTATAGGAAATTGGAGGTGATGGTAAAGGAGAGGAGAGTGGGACAAGATAAGAATGAATTTATTAATTGTGGCAGACAAATGACTTTATACAGACAAATGACTTTATTCACAAATAAAGTCATTTGTCTGTCAGCTTATCTACCAAAAAATTAAAAAGCCTGATGGCTGTAGGTACAAAGGATCTTCTATATCTCTCCGTCTCCGTCGAAGAGAGAGGATCTATTCACCGCTGCCCTTTTTTCTGGTCCATCAAAGGTGTTATAAAGTGGGCGATCTGAGTTGTTCAGAATGGCCTCAGTGTGCATCTCTCCACCACCTCCCCCAGTGTATCATACCTGACTCCAATCACAGAGCCTGCTGTCCAGTCGCCTTGCGTCCTTGTGTCTGATAGGCTACTGCCTCCCCAGCAGACTGCAGCATGAAACAACACACTTGCCACCACAGACTGATAAAACATCTACAGCATCTTACCGCAGATGTCAAGAGATCTAGGTATACTACACCTAGATATTTGTAGTTTGACACTACCTCAACGTCCAGTCCACCCCACAAGTATTCACAGGCTGAAGAGGGGGCTTGGAAAGCTATAACTATTTCCTTTGTCTTTGAGGTGTTCAGTAGGAGACAGTTTTAGTGAAGGCTTTAACCAGATCCCAATATTCAGATGCCTGTCCATTCCTGACACACGCCACAATAGCAGTGTCATTCGAGTATTTCTGGATGTGGCAGGACTCAGAGTTGTATTTTAAGTCTGCTGTATACAATGTAAACAGGAACAGAGCCAGGACAGTCCCCTGTGGAGCCCCCGTGCTGCTTATTAATGTCCCAGAAACACAGTTCCCCAACATGACAAACTGTGGCTTTTCTGTCAAGTAGTCTATTACAGGGTTTGTAACATTTCTGCATAAACTAAGTTGTGTTGTGACCTGCCAAGTGGTAGTAGGGTGGTGGTTCTGGTTCTATATGACTGAATTCTCTTGGTACATAGTATGGTCTCTACCAACTGCCAATAATTCAATATCTGGACAACACACATTCTCCATATGCGCACAGGACTACCCCATCTCTGGTTCACAAATAAAGCCAGACCCCCACCTTGTTTCTTGCCATTAGCTTCAGTTATGAGAGTGAAACCAGGTAGATCCACAGACAAGGGGCCAAAATTTAAAACATGAAGTATGTTGGGGGCCACATGAAAACTGTACTGTGACGTCAGAAAAGGGTGTAAAAAAATAACAAAACAAAACACATATATTTAGCCTGGTTTTCTATCCTGTGCCATTTTGTCAATACCAGATACTCACATCTTTTCTTGGCTGCAAGTTCATGTATGTTTGGGGTTCGGTCCTGAGCTGAGTTGGAGGTGTGACAGAGAGACGATGATGTGCTGATTTCAACAGATCAGCAGATAGGGCTTGGCGCTTGTTGATATATTACTAATAATATAGAAATATGAAATTTTCTCGCGGGCCACATAAAATTCTATCGTGGGCCAGATCTGGCCACTGGGCCTTGAGTTTGACATATGTGGCTTATACTGTATCTCCACTTCCAAAACTTCATCTTTGCACCAGCATGGCAAAACACAAAAACAGCTTTTCATCTCAGCTGGAATATGGTGGAATCCTCCGACTTGTGCCGTTTCAATGAAAATAGCTGTTATCTTGAATAAACTCTTCTCCCCACAGAAGTATCCATCAGTAGTTGACAAAAACACGATAAAAAACAGCAAAAAGAGTAAAGATTGAGCAAAATTCAGAGCTACCAGACTTTGCTGCTACCAGTTGAAGCACATGTTCCATCTTTAAGATGAGGAATTGTGAAATATTAAAGGTGTTAGCTATAAGTTTAATTCCTCCTGGCCAGTAGGTGTCGCACTCACACTGCCTGCTCTCGCTCCAACCTTCCGTTGTACTGTGTTTTTTTTTTTTTTTTTTCAGAGGAGAGGAGCATTTATAGTTCAGTTGTTATAACACAGTTTAAATCCCATAGATGTTTATTGATCTCATTCAGAATCAAATAAACAATGACAATATGAAGAAACGAAACAGAAAAACTCCAAGTGTTAATGATATTTAAATAAATGTTGTCTGTGTGTGAGAATTAAGATCCAGTTACTGATGTTTTTATTTTCTCTCCTCCTCCAACTCTGTTACCTTTTTTCCCCCATTGTACTATGCTGTTGCCACAAAGATCATTCCATGCCGACGTTGCCAACACAACCAGATGTAAATATTTATATATTTTGGACCCGCCAAAATGTATTAAACAATTATTTATATACTTTTTTTTTAATTCAGTAAAATTAATACTTTTATTCTGCTCCCCTCTAGACATTCTGTGGATGCATTATTTTTTTTTTTAAATATCCTTTTGATGAAAAAGTTGTAGCTATGACCTTTAATTTTATAAAAAAATGTTGAAGTAGAGAGGTAGAGGGAATAAACAGAAGGTGAGGAATGATGAAAAATTAAAGGTGCAAAGCAGCCTTCAAAGCCAAAGAGGTGAAGTGAGCTTGCATTGTACAGTATGGAGTGTTATTCATCAAATCTCTTCTATAGGTGTTATAGCTGTTTATCATCAAATGTAAGAACTGGACACTGTGGCATAAAGCAAAACTCACAAAATGTGACTTCTTTTCTTTTTTTAATTTAACCATATGCCAATTGAATTTGACTAAAATCTTCCCATTAGAATTTGATATTTTCATATACAAGTGTATATTTTGGGCTTATTCTGATGCTTCAGAAAAGGTTGGCATGTCACCTAAAAGATTAGGGGTCGACCTTGAGGAGCTTTTAATGAAAATGCTGCTACTTATTAAGTAGGAAACAAAAGAGAAGCGGAAGTGGAGGAGAGCGGAGTGAAAAGAACTGGAAATATTAAATTACCGGCATGTTGGCTGTGTCAGTATGTGTGTCTGTGTGTGTATGCATCCCTGTGGATCCACCTGGGAAGTGATTGAATGTAGATTTTCTTGACATTTTAGTTATACTGACATTAAAGCTGGGTCTGACATTTAAATTTCTCATTGATTTTTTTTTTTACAGACTGCTCCACAATTGCTGCTGTGAAATAAGATTGATCGGCCGAAGCAGAACGTACACTTGTGCAGAGGCATTGTGTATTCTTTTGGAGTGGCCCATTGAATGCATGTGTGCTTATGTGAGCAGTTCAACATTCAACTGTGTGTGTGTCCATGATGCTTCTTCTGTTACAGTGATTTCTATTAGTCTCAGCTGTAGTTTCAGTCTTGTAAATTCCTGAGTGGGCAACAAACCACTGATGAACTAATGCTCACACTACCTGCTGGTTCTGTTGGAGCTTAAATTCCCCTGTTTCAACCAAGATTATCACAGGAAGAAAAGATAGTATTTGCTCAACAGGGAGGCGAAGGGTGGAGAAAAGAGAAAATGTCTACAGGCACAAGGACACAAGCAGAGCAGAGCCTGAGATGAAGCAGAATGTGAATGTTGAATGTGACAAACTCAACAGGCTCAGAGAATGTGCTATTTCAAGTCCCACAGCAGCTAGACTCCGCGTGCTGGACTGGCGAGAACACCTCTATTGTTTTGACACGTGGTGGTTTGTTAGTGCAATTAGTGCCAGAACTCCTTGAACGAGTGATTAACATCGTCATTGTTTAATGAGACCTGAAGCCGTATGTTCTGGACAGAGGTGTATAGATAATTGGAGCACTAACTGTGCAAGGCTGCCCGCTGATTACCCACCGGTGGTGAGTGGGTTCAGACAGCAGGGAGGCTGCCCACCAGGACCAAGCCTCAACGTAATGCGCGTTTTAATGTCTCATCCTAATTGAATTTATCTATCTCTGTGTTTTTTCAAAGGAGACACTATACTGTCCTGGAATATTTGCTGACTTTTTCACATAGGGGAGAATAATCTAATTTTCTTATTTTAAAATGTAAGAAAAACAAACAAATTTGAAAAAAATCACAACACTGCTTAGTACGACATTAAAACAGAGCCTAAAGGGTGCTGTTATTATGTCATATCAATACAGTATGTTCACAGGTTTAATGTTAGACATTGATTTGGTGGGTTAATCTCTATATTCCCTCAAGCAATAACCAGTAAGTAGTCACAGATGTTGCAGAGTCTGAGAGCTGAGAGCTGTCAGCTTCAAGGGCTCTTTACGTAGGTATTATCACATCATGATTGCACCAGGACGCTATTAGCTGACTAGAGAGGTGAGAGAAAGGAAGAGAAAGAGAAAGAGGGGGAGGAGGCAGCGCACAGCAAGACACCTGCAAGATACAATACAAGATGGGTTTCATTAAGTCTTAGTCACTGAACTTGTCTTCTGAAAATGAATTTTCCACCTTTTGTGCACTTTTTCCTAAAGCTACTTCAGCTGCATTGACAGACAGTCAGTCATCTGGGTCGTAGGGTATCAATAAGTGAGTTAAAGACAGGTTGTTGTTGGTAGTCAGGATTTTCTAGGGTCATGAGTCAAGTCTCCTAAAGTGGAGCTGCAACGACTGCTCAATTAAAAGTTGTTTGGAAGGAACTTTCTAAAGAGAGAGAGAGATGCTAACATTTCCTGGCTTCCGATATGTGGTGATTATTTTTTGACATTTCATAGACAGAAGAATTCATTGATTAATCCGGAAAATTCTTGGCACGTCGCACAGTAATGAAAATATCCATTAGCTGCCGTCTTGCTCCCCTAAAGAAGCTTTTACCAGGCACCTGCGTGTCTTAAAAACTTAATCCTCCACATTTTCTTCATTAATTTAACTGTTAGAAGAATCTGCACATACTCTTCACCATTTAACTGTCTTAAAGTAGCTCCAGTCTGGAATATAATTTTGATATATAAATAAGCAATATTTATTTGACATTAATTGTTATCATTATTTTAGAAACATTTACTATGCATAATTAGTTTGGTGTGATGCCAGTCATTTGTGCCAGCTTCAGGGGGAAATTTGCAGTATTCAACCTCTGTGTGACTGTGAGTCACACCTTACACAAGTAAGAAGTCAGCTGCATTCAGTTGCTCAAACAGCAACTGATTACAAGTACTATAAAAGCAAATTAGATTGAGTTTATGTGCAGCCAACACAAGTGAGTCATAGGTGCTTATGTGAACCCTCGAAATAGGAAGTGAGACAAGAGTGACATCAGCACCACAAAAAATAACTACACTCTTTGTACACATGTCCTTTTCATAGAGACTCTTACTGTCTTGTTCAGCGGAAGCTACGTTTACTGTGTTTTTGTACATCACAGCTTCAGTCACAGTCTCCACCTGCTATCCGCTGTTTTCTTTTAACTGAAAAAACAGAAATGTCGACAGTGTGAATTGTGCAGACTTGCTGATATATAAGTTTTTCATGATGTTCACATGAGGATATTTCAGTGAAGAAAGTAGGAGGTTGCATATCTGAGAGTTTATGTTGGAGATAGTCTTTCTGTTGGTGATGGTGTTGTGTCAGCACACTCTGAAATCAAACATTTTACTCCCCTGGCAGCTGTGTTAGCTGAAGAGGGGGGGAAAAAATACATGGTCTTAAATCTCTGGTCCAGAATTGTTGTATTTGACATAACACTCAGTGAGTTCAGAGTGAACAGCCTCAGGTTTTCTCCTTGGTGGACTACAGTGAGTGATCACAGCAGGAATTTCTTTCAAGGACAAAGTGTTCGATCATTTTTGAAAGTGGCATTGCTCTGGGGCCAGAAACCCTCCTTGGACACCTCCATAGCAGCATCAGTGAAGGGTGACAGCACACTCCAGCACTTACCTGTATTGTTATACAGTATATAGTGTTAGTAGTCAAACCACGGCTGATCCAGTGGCAGCAATATGTGGAAGTAGCTACTATAGGAGGCCGTGTCCAAGACAAGTGTACGTATGCTCATTCCCAGAGTCATGTAGATGCAGCCTACCATCAAACACAAACGATGATTAAAGCTTAAATGTGTTGTTGAGTAATAAATCGACTAACAAACAAATCTGATAATTGATTGTCCTGCCTTCCTATATGCAGATATTTTTAATGCATACTTACAGTGGGGCAGAATGTGGTGGTCCCCATTAGAGTGCAAGGAAAAAAACCCATTGAGTGTTCAGTTAAAATGTTGAATGTTTTGTCTACTTTTTCCAAACACACATACACATATAGTAGCCTACTGTACACAGACGTGGCCTCAGTAAACATAATTAGGGTCCAATTTGTGCACAAACCACCGGAACTGCTCATCAATTACAACTTTAGGTCGGTAAACATTGCAGTCTGATCTCTTTGTAGTTTGCTGGAAACAAACCCATTCTTTTTCCATGTGCTGCAAATCTGACCACGGCCACAGCACAGCATTATAACCATTGACAGTACGAGATGAGGTTAACAATCAGCTAGATTGTCGCTGAAAATGAAGTCTGTTTTTCTTGCTAATATGAATATTTCCAGCTGTGATATTTGCAGAAAGGCAGGAGGATGAAGCCGTAACACCACAAATTTGATCAAACATGATCACTTGAAGGGGCACAGAAAGCTGCAACCAAACACAGAGGGGGAGGGTGTAGTGACTGTAAAACCCAGACAGATTTCACTGCTGGCTGTTTTTTTTAATATTATCATTCGCAGCATCATGTTGACGTTATAATTTATTTTCTTCTTAACTTTTAAACCAAATATGTAAAATGACCTTGAAAAAGCTGAATCTCAATGGTTGCTTGGAGAGGACATATCCATGTACACACAAACTCAGTCACTCACGCACATGTCTAATAATCTGACCAGAAGAAATACCATATTGCACCAACTACAGCATAACACAGTCAGGGCATGAATGTATTATTATAACCCTCACTAGAGCATCGCAGATCTGTTGTGGGTGGCATTAGTACGAACAATCTCTCAGAATTATATGCAGGTACATTCAGGTATCTTAACAGTATTTATGTGTGTAGATATTGTTTGTAGGTAATAATGGATGAGCTATGGAAAATCATAGGACATATCTATCTTCTGCTATTTTTCCTCTGCTCCCTTTGCTCTCTCAGGCTTTTCCTCTCTGTCTACCATCTGCAACACTGTTTGCATAAATGCAAATCTGATATCAAAATGATATACATAATTGTTAATTTATAGAGACCCCCTCCCCCCCAACATTTTCAGTTACATCACTGACACAGCAAATTGTTTTTATGACTGCCTCACTTGTTGAAACCAATCAAAGTTCATGGAAATTAAATCAAATTTTATAACTACATTGACTTGAAGCTGATGTCAGTTATTAGCCACGCACCATTTAGATTGATTAGCATTAGCATTAGATTAGCATTAGTCTGCAGTCACACAGATGACATTAAAGGGATAGTTCACCCAAAATTCAAATTTCACTCATTATCTACTCACCCTCATGTCGACTAAGGGCTGGGAGAAGTTTCAGAGTCCTCCGTGCCTTCTCTGAGTTACAGCAGGGCTCTGTGCAGCACTGCATGTCCATATGACGGTTGAGAACGGGTCTAACTTTTCTTTGTCCAAAAAGACACACCAAAAATCATCCAAACACCTCCACACAGCTTGTCTGTAATGTCCCTCTTGTATTGAAGCCCCAACATGAGAAACTGTTCCAAAAAAATTAAATAAGTCTATATTTCAAGCTTGTTTGTAGTGGAAGCTCCTCTTCCTGGTCCGTCTAAATCTCGCGTGATTTGCACCGGCGTCAGTAATCGCACTGACGCCGGCGCAAATCGCGCAAAATTGTGGACCAGCTGTGTGGAGGTATTTGGATGGTTTTTGGTGTGTCTTTTTGGATGAAGAAAAGTGGTGTCCGTTCGCAACCGTCATATGGACATGCAGTGCTGCACGGAGCCCCGCTGTAACTCAGAGAAGGCACAGAGGACTCTGAAACTTCTCCCATAGTCGACATGAGGGTGAGTAGATAATGAGTGAAATTTGAATTTGGGGTGAACTATCCCTTTAACAACCTGAATTCATAATGACTCTGTATGCCATTTATTACATGAACTATCTTAATTTTAATGTAACTCCATGAGTAACTGATCTCATATGTGAGTCAACAGTGCCTTAATTTCAGCAAAAGAGTACATAGAGATATTCACTCACATCACTTTTAATAGGCATTTTTCACAGCAGACATTTTGACTTGTCATAGTAGGATAAACACAGGTGAATTAACAATGGCTTTGTTCAAATCCAGCCTCCCAAAACATGACAGTGTGACTGTGAGTCAGTGTGCACAACACCAGCACCATGAAACTGATGCAGCTAAGTACAATTTGTCCTTAATTAATGTTCGTATTTACACTTGTGCTTTTCTGGCTGTGCCATCTAAAAGCATTGACAAAACAGGGAGGGAAATATTTTTGTTCTTTCATGAACAGAGTGAAAATGTACCAAGAAGAGTCCCTAGCCCCTGTAGGGAAATCAAATGCAAATGAGCTTATATCCCTTCTCATATTTCCACCTTTTTAAATTCATTTATTTATTCCTGTTTATCAACTTTTCCTATATCTTTAGAGGTTTATTCCTGCTATGACTCCACAATCACCTATTGAAGCATCTCACATGGAGGCTCCAACACTTAAAGAGCATCAATTCAGGGATTAGATGCGACAGGTCCCTTTTACCCACAGCAACTCACTGTCTGTTCCCTTAATTTGTGTGTGCGCGCTGTAATCTGCATGTGATGACATTGCTCCTCATAGTTGTGTGTCCTCAGCCTGAAAAGAAAGGCAATCAGCTTTTATTAGTGGATTTACCCATGTTTAAAAAGGCTGCTCATACCCACTAATCTTGGTATAAAAGGGTATCTGTGACACAGTGCCATTGTGGCATTTTGAGGGACTGAGCAGTGATAGTGAGTTTCAGGAAATCTCTTTAAATGACTAGTTAATTGGCTGTTATGAGGCCTAAAGCAACTGCACAACGACATCACTACAGCTGGAACATTTAATTTCATAGCTGTAGCTTTGGGGCAAATCTGTAAGAAGCAACATTTTTGCTGGCATCATTAAATTGTCAAAGTAACAGTTGTGTTGTCTCTGCCTGCCTGAACCACAGAGACACACTGCAGAACACAGAGCTACTGTAATATTGCCAGTCACAAAGTTTGTGTAAATCATCACATAAAGCTGATGTCTGTTTCTAAAATGCATCGACCACACTTCAGTAAACAGAGTTTTGTCTTTGCTGTTCAGGTGTTCTTTCTCTGCCTTCACAAACCATGTGTGGCTCTGAAATTACCTACATTATTGTGCTCAATGAATTAATAACCTTGGCACAGCCAGTTGTTTTTGTGTCATGTCTGCTCATTGGATGTATTATTTGCATAAGAAAGAATACCCACTCCAACCACTTGGATTCACATCAGAAAATTCAAATCATATTCAATACATGTTTTGTTTTTTTTAAACCGCATGATTATAAATTAAACTTCCTATTGTTTTAAAGCAGAAGTAAGTGGTCCGGTCGTTTTCGCTAATGCTGCGTTCCAGGCAGGCTTTTGAAATCGTAAATTACAGCTTCAAGTCACAACTTACGACTTTGTAGCGTTCCAGGCAACCCACTCGTGTTTTTCCGACCTGTTTTACCTGTGAAAGTCACTATAACGGCCACTCGTAACTTCCGACCGGTGAACTCGTACCAGATCGAACTGGTACGACTTCACGGTCGGAAAAATACGAGTTTCCTTGAACGCACCATAACAGTCCTCGCCCCTACGTCGCCACATTCACGGCGTTCCTTGGCTGCACACACAGCCCTGCATGCCGTTCTCTCTCCTCATTGGATAAAAACTGTAGGATACGATGAATGTTTTCTCCTCGGCTCAGAGCAGAGCAGAGTGACTGACAGACCCGTGTTTCAGACCAAACACTCTATGTAAGTGATTGCTGTCAGAAGATATAACTATTTAAGACTTATATTAACACAAATATATCACTTACTTCTGCTTTAAAGCAGATATCAGTGGAATGTTTTTGTTAATATAAGTCCTAAATAGTCCTATTTTCCGTCAGCAATCACTTACATGAAGTATTTCAGCCTAAACACGAGTCTCTCCGTCACTCTGCTCTGCTGTAACCCGAGGAGAAAATTTTCCTTGTGGGATACAAGTGTTATCCAATGAGGAGAGAGAACGGCATGAAGGGCTGTGTGTGCAGCCAAGGGATGCGCGTGAATGTGGTGACGTAGCACGAGGACCAATTGATGCCTGACAAGGGCGGGGGCTGCTAACTCATGGTGCGTTCACGGAAACTCGTACTTTGTGTTTTTCCTTCCTGTGAAGTCATACCAGTTCGATCTGGTACGAGTTCACGGGTCGGAAGTAACGAGTGGCCGTTATAGGGAACTTTCACAGACAACAGGACGGTAAAAACACGAGCTACGGGTTACCTGGAACGCTACCAAGTCGTAGTTGTGACTTGAAGCTGTAACTTACGGTTTCAAAAGCCTGCCTTGAACGCAGCATTAGCCGAAACGGCCGTGCCAGTGATATCTGCTTTAAGCTTTTAAATTGTTTAATTGAATGTACTTTTGAATACCAGTGTTGCATTGTAAAAACATAATTGACAACCATAAACATCTTATGATTCATATTCAAAATTTGAATGAGAGTATTCTTTGTATTTTAGAACCAAATGATCCCCCTCAACAACTCTTTTCCATGAAATTCCTCGTAACAGCACATCGTCAAAGCAAGCAGCTATAGCTCTTTCAACCGACAAGTGCCAGTAATACTTTCGCCACATTTCCTGAAGCAGTTTTTGTGACATACTTATCAAAAATGGCCTGTTGGATATGTGCCACAGCTTAAAAATAAGTCTTACAAATGTCCCCAATCCTAAACCTATATTTCAGAGGCTATTCGTGTGTTCGGCTTGACAGTGAGTTGGATTTAGGGATGAGTATTGAGAGGATTTTAGTTTTCAATCCAATTTTTTCTGTCTTTTTAAAAAAAATCATTGTTATATAAATATGTATATATATAAAGTAAATATGGTTAAGTCATTTACTCTCCATATTACTGAATATAAACAAGCTTATTTCAAACTCAAATTTACATCAAATTAGTTTTCCATCAAATTTCCATTGTGAGGCAAGGCAAGGCAATTTTATTTGTATAGCCCATTTTTACAAACAGTTTATCTCACTGGGCTTTACATAGCATCATAACAACATCCTCTGCCCTTAGACCCTAACATCCACTGAGGAAAAACTCCTGGAAACCCTTTTAACAGAGAAAAATTGGAGAAACCTCAGGGTGAGCAACAGAGGAGGGATCCCTCACCCAGGACGGGCAGACATGACATAGATGTTGTTACAGACAAGAAAATTGTTTTATAGCATGGAATATGCAAAACATAGAAATGTTAACAAGAGTTGACAAAGGCAGCTTCTGGTGGGAGGGAAGGCAGGGAGAGCAGGCCAGCTTAATGGGAGTACTAGGTGGCAGACTGGTTCATGGGCAAGAGGGCAGGTCGGTTTAACAGCAGGGGAAAGGGGGGCAAGGGGGCGATGCAGGCAGCGGTTGGTGCAGAGAGATGGAGCTCTGATGGATGGAGAGGAGAGGAGAGGAGAGGAGAGGAGAGGGCTCCGTGTAACTAGATGTGTCCCCCAGCAGTCTGTAACAGCATAGTGGTTCAGAGTCTGTTTTTAAAGATGCTGTGAGTCACTAACAGACCTGCATTCTGGCAGCTGAGTGCTCTGGTAGGACAGTAAGGAAGGATGAGGTCTTTCAGATAGGATGGAGCTTTGT
The DNA here is from genome assembly GCF_045865225.1 of Trachurus japonicus. Lineage (NCBI taxonomy): Eukaryota > Metazoa > Chordata > Actinopteri > Carangiformes > Carangidae > Trachurus > Trachurus japonicus. The sequence goes on from NC_140919.1 coordinate 23,835,614, forward strand.
CATTAATAGCCTTATAAGTCAGCAGAAAGATTTTGAAGTATCTGTTAAATCCTACAGGAAGCCAGTGGAGAGAAGCTAAAGTGGGAGAGATGTGTTCTCTCTTACCAATTCCTGCCAAAACCCTCGCTGCAGCGTTCTGGACTGAAGAGTCTGGAGAGTTTTTTGGACATCCTGACAGGAGAGAGTTACAATAGTCCAACCTAGAAGTGATACATGCATGCACCAGTTTCTCAGCATCACTCTGAAAGAGGATACGGTATTCCTAATCTTGGCTATACTGTGCAGGTGAAAGAAGGCGGTCCATGTCACATGTTTTATGTGGGAGCTGAAGGAAAGGTTCATGGTCAAAAATGACTCCAAGGTTCCTTGCAGTTGTACTTGAGTGAGGCAGAGCTCATACGTTTATGAAGGGTTGATTTATTGAAATGTGTATATTCAATGTCATTTTGACTAGATTTGTCTGTTTCTCACATTAAGGGATTAAGAAGTGAAGCACAGTCATTTACACAAACAAATAGCCTAAGTCACATTTATCACTTGAGAAAATTCCTATTAACATTTTGAGAAGGTTATCATCTCTGATGGATGCTGAGGAGTATTCATTGTGGGACTTCTTGGAAACTGGCCATATGTTTATTAGTCATGTGGCTGATAAAACATTAAAAAGAAATAGATATTATTTACCCTCCAGGCCTCTCTTCCTCCTTCGCTGTCTCTTTCCCAGTAATCTGCCAGCATTTTTTGTTCCTTATCTGATGACCTTTGGTTTAACACTGTGTGTTTTTGTGTGGTAATGTGTGTGTTTGCTAAGTGTGTGAGAGGGCTGCAGCTGTAGTGTGTTAGACTAGTTCCAATAAGCACAGAACAGTGGGTCGTTATCATAGGCCTTATCTAACTGTCTCATTGCTATTCATGCACCCAAAGTTTATAGTTTCCAAATGACACCACAAAGTCACTGACCTGTGAGTAAAATATAAAACACAAACACTTGAACAGCACGATTCTCAAATATAAGATGACACAAAACATGCCAAAACAACACACACAAGAATAATCAAGGAAAACACACAAATCCAAACACATTGCATCCAAATTGTAGGCCTATTCATCTTACAGCTGATCTATCTTAAACACAACCTCATTTTAAACCTAAGAATCACTGGATTGACCTGTTTTGGGGTGGATACGTCAGTGGTTACGTTTTTATGTGTAGGCTACTCTTTTCTTTCTTTTTTTTTTTTTTTTACAGTCCATGTTTACAGCATTGTGCAGATATATCGCACTATCAAATGTTATTTTTTCGCACATGGCTCCCCGTGGTTATACAGTGCACCTACCGCTAGGGCGGGGGCGGGGCAAATCGGAACCATGGAAATATTAGTTGCTATAACTCTTTCTTCCAACCCTGACATTAAAATAGATTATTAATGACCTAAATGTCATAAAGGAAGGCTAACGAAAACACACTCACGAAGGCAGGTGCATATGCTGCAAGAGAGAGAAGCACAAACGTTTTTGTTTTTTTTTCGAAGGAGGCTGCCATTGTGGACCCACTAATGAAAACACCTGGCGACGCAGGTGCAACAGGAAAGCTGAACAGCACTGGCTCAGTGGTCTGCTCATTAGGCTACAATAACTTGTAATAATTCAATGGGAAAAGGAAGCCCTTTTTATGCTTTCCATGGACCCGTATGACCCTGGACTAATATAAAGAACAGAGAATGGACATAGGGCTTCTGAAAAGGTAGGTTCAGTGCTAATGGTTAGTGCAAAAATGAACCGATTAATTTAATTCCAGAGACCCTATCCGATTTAAGGAGACAGGTTGTCTATATTATTGACAAAAGATGAAGGGTTTACTCCTGAAAACCTTCGGATGGACTCGTGCACGGGTTGACGGGTCTTCCCTAGAATGTTGAAGTCGGCTGTTGTACATGACAACGCAATTGCATTAACTATTAGTATGTGTTATTGGCAACAGATTCACATCAGGCAGAGTCATGAGGTCACATGACAAAAATGTTAAGATTACTTACACTTTGCATATGTAGCCTACACAACATCACTAATGCAGATAAAGAGGAAAAGCATGTGAGCAAGGAAGACAATGAATATTATTGTTGTAGGCCTATAAAGAGGCACATAGGCTAATAGGCATAGGCTATTTAAAGGAAGCCTATAGTATATAACTTTAGATCAGCGTTATATGTTTTCTTGAGTTGTGTGACATTATCCCAAGGTAACAGTCTATTTCATTAGGCTGTCTGTCATTGGTGTCCTTTGCACTGAAGGACACTGAGGAAATCCTCTCCGGGAGTACCTGCTTGCAATGACAGCAGTGGTTGGTTCACAATGTACAGTATCTCATCTTATTGTTTTTTTAAAGTGGCAGAAAATTACATATTACATGTTTTATGAAATTAGTAAAGCTGTCAACAGTCTAATGGCATTGTGATGACAGTGAGTACATATGCTACAAGAACCTTTCCTGCAGTTTGTGGCAGTAGTTAGACGAACTGAACTGTTTCTATTTACATCACAAAACAGAAGAGCATAGAGAGAAGGTGATGCCAAGAAACTGACTGACCCTGCCAGGTCTGTCTGTGGCTTCTAGCTCTATACTCCGAGCGCAGATGCACAGGAAAAAACTAATAGGAAGCAAACCCAGACAGGCTCTTGGAGATAGATTATGTTTGTATGAGTCATTTCCAGTCATTCTGCTTGCCAAACGGCTTTCTGATTGAGGAAAACAATGGGATCATTTATTACGTTCCGCTTCTTAGCCTCTTTCCTCCATCTTCTTCTCTGATTTGTCTCTATAACCACACAACACCACCACCACTCTCATTTATTCCCTCATTTTCCACTCATTCTCGCTATTCTCTCTCCTTTTCTACCCCCAACCACCACCTATCTCTCCAAAACTTTGTCTAGTCGCATTCAGATATACTGCAGTGTGTTGCCTTGCACACCCCCACCTCTGTGTTTGTGTGTATTGAACGGTTGACATTTCTAAAGTTGACAAATGTCGTGCTAAAAAAACATGTTTTGCTCCAGAATTCTGGAGCAAAACGAGGTTGTGCGGGCTATTTCTTCTCTTTTCTACTGTTCCTTTGGCCCAGCACCCCAAGCAAGGGATGTGCGTATATTTTCACAATTTGTGCTAAAAAAACATGAAATCGTTAAGCCTTTCTCCCACATGGTATCATATTTTTTCATCGTAACACATCTGCTCCAACGCAGTACAGCCTCCAGCTCTCCTGAAGGCTCTTTATGTAATACATAGATTATGATATAGAGGAACACATGTTTATTTCCTGTTATTCACATTTACATGTGGTACCGTGTTTGTTCACTAATCAAAGTGTCTTGATAGAATAAGAGACAGCTGCTGTCATTTTTAGTGTCGCCATAGTTACCCCTTTGGTTACAGCACAGACATGAACTTGAGATGATTCAAGAAAACCGAATGACAGTTTTACTTTCCAGCAGTGGTTGGAGAAGTATTTGCATACTTCACTTAAGCATAGGTGGCAATACCACAGTGTAAAAATATGCCATTGCAACTAAAAGTGCTGCCTTCATCCCTACAACAAGTAAAAGTACATAACCAGAAGTATGTGACCTAGTTAAAAAAGTATGAAAAGTATTCATAATGCAGCAGGGACCCTGTCAGTGTCATGTTTTTTGGATAGGGTTTTATTTACACTGTATAAGCAACGTTTTGCATGATATTAAAGGTCCAATACCCATAGTCAAACAACACAGGTGTAAATATTTTCCAAAAAGAGAGTTCTTCTCAGTACTGTGTGGCTACAGCCCAGGCTTGATTGACATTTTCCTCACTTGTCTGTTGGTTTTGTTTGTTGTCAGAGCAGAGCAAATTCCACCTATAACATTGTCATTAGTGCACAGAGTTTGTGGTGACATCATGTAATTTCTATTATAGCTCCATCCAGCTTACACCTGACAGGAGCTCTAATCAGCCAGAGTGATTAAAAGGGCTTACAGCATGTGGTTGTGGAGAGTCTTTAATTTGATAGGTAATGAGTCTGCCATATGTAGTTGAGTCAAAGGTACAGTAGTAAAAAGAAACAATCTGAAAGTTGTGTAAAATTTGAGTTTGAGTTTATTTATTTCGATCAGCAAAAAATAAACAAATAAATAGAACCACAAAAAAACAGTTACACATCCCTCTAAAAGCAGGGCTGCATGGCTGATCGAAAGGGTCAGGGCTGAAGCTACAAGCTTATAGATGCCCTAACCTTTAAACCATACATGTAAATATATGTATGTACAGTACATTTACATAAACAAACAAGCATACATGCGATCTACACACACACCTACATGTACATACTCAGCAAATACCAAGCAAAAAAATAGACATTTAACATTTGTCAAATCATTCCTACCTACATTTAAATCATTCCCCGCTTTCAAGACTGTATCTTTCCAAAATGAACATTTTTAACTTATTTTTAAATTGCACCAGATTTTTACTTTTTTGATCTCATCAGTTAACTTGTTCAACAGCTTCACCCCACAGACAGATACACACATGCTTTTCAGAGTAGTGTGAACAATTGGTTGTTTAAAATTCCAATTGTTCTTAATAAGTAATTGAAAGAACGAAAACGAAAGAAATGAGCCATAAGTACAAATACACTGACTGTACTGAAGATGCTAAACAAAAACTCATCAAAGCCAGGTATTAGTGTAGTTTTTATTTAATACAAACTTGTTGAGGTGGTTATAAACCTGAAAACAATGCTTTGTATTGTCGGTAAATCTGTCTTGAACCATCAAAAACTGGGCTTTGATATCACAAATAAAATTTGATCAGATCTAGGCTGCAATTAAAGCAGAAGTAAGCGATCCGGTCGTTTTGGCTAATGCTGCGTTCCAGGCAGGCTTTTGAAACCGTAAATTACAGCTTCAAGTCACAACTTACGACTTTGTAGCGTTCCAGGCAACCCACTCGTGTTTTCCGACCTGTTTTACCTGTGAAAGTCACTATAACGGCCACTCGTAACTTCCGACCAGCTTCCGACCCGTGAACTCGTACCAGATCGAACTGGTCCTACGACTTCACAGGTCGGAAAAACACGAGTTACGAGTTGCCTTGAACGCACCATAACAGTCCTCGTCCCTACGTCACCACATTCACGGCGTCCCTTGGCTGCACACACAGCCCTGCATGCCGTTCTCTCTCCTCATTGGATAAAAACTGTAGGATACGATAAATGTTTTCTCCTCGGCTCAGAGCAGAGCAGAGTGACTGACAGACCCGTGTTTCGGTCCAAACACTCTATGTAAGTGATTGCTGTCGGAAGATATAACTATTTAAGACTTATATTAACACAAATATATCACTTACTTCTGCTTTAACTATTATTTTCATCTTTAACCATTTGGCCTTTGTAATGTCGACAGATATTGAAAAATAATAAGTCCAAAACCAAATAAATATAAATTACAATAATATGTGAACATGGAATTTAAGAGACTTTGGTTCTTCAGCCTGAAAATGATTGATGATGAAGCAAATATCAGAATAGCTGATGATTTCTTTCTGCCATTTATGTTATTAATCAGCCTATCATCTCTTCTTCTGTCCTGTTAGTAGATATGATGATCTGAGCACCACAGCCTTTTCAGTCTCCCTGGTTAGTTTTTTATTTGTTGTACTTTGTTTACAGTCAATGGATATTCTTATGTTTCACCACGAAGAGTTCATTTGCAAAAGCAGATAACTCAGTTTTTAAAAAATTCTAGAATCTTCATTTTTTATTTTTTATTTACATAAGGTGATATCAGTCAAACCAAAGTTGAGTGACTTTGAGTTGTAACAAAACAGACATATCTCAAAAAATTAAAGTTTTATTGAAAACAACACTATGCAAAGAATAATTACAAAGCCTCAGCTAATTTTTTTTCAAAATGGCACTTATCTGCTTTTGCAAATGAACTCTTCCATGAAATTTGGATGACACTGGCCTATGACCTTTGAGTTGCCCATAACCACAGCAGTAGAGGAGAAGCTGTCTGCTATGTGGATGTGACAACCTGTATGATCTGGACAAAGAGTGACATCTAGTGGTGAGAAAAGTTGCTGTTAATGTTCAAGCATCAAAATCAAACTGACAACAGCAGTTGTGAGCACAAACCTTATCAACTTTCAGTCACAGTATATGTGATTTCATAGGGCTCTGAGATATTTTGACTTTGTGAGGAATATGTTGAAGACATACATCCTGTTGTTTCCTCCTACATACTGTACACGGACGGACAGCAGATTTGTTGCATGTGCTGTTTGGCTCATTGAATTTTCTATTGTCCTTTTTTACAATTGTTTTGTTTGGTCAAACGAAGGCAGGTATTGATTCATGACAGATGGAAGATGAGTAAACAAGCTCTTTGTCAAGATTAGGGTTACAAAATTCTGGGAATTTTCAGAGTTGGAAACTTTCCATGGGAATTAACGGGAATATATGGGAATTATGAGGAATTAACAGGAATATATGGGAATAAACGGGAATAAATGGGAATAAATCCGAAATTTACAAAATTGAAGGTTGGCCCTTAACAGGGAACTTAAATATAGTTGGGGAAAATATATTGTAGCATAATCTTGGCTAAAACAACCAGTACACTTGAATATCTATGCTGTTCCTCAATCACATGCATGCAGTTGGAGGGGAGGGGAGGGGGGGTAATATTTTACTCAACATTCATGTTTTCGTTGATATACAGTTACCACAATTTCCATTTAATTCCCATAAATTCCCAATAATTCCCATAATTCCCATGGAAAGTTTCCAATTTAGAATATTTCCAAAATTCCCTAACTTAACTTCCCATAGAAAGTTTCTGGAAATTTACCAGAAATTTACTGGAAATTTTCCACTCCTTTGCAACCCTAGTCAAGATAAACAATTCATTTGACATGTGTTCATATTTTCTTCTTTTATAGATACAACTTTTTTTTTATCCTGCTTTATCATAAGCCTACATCTATTTTAAAATTTAAAGATACTATATTTTGCACTGTGACCATGTCTTGTAATCCCATGTGGTATGGGCCAGACTGGCATGACACAGAACTATGAATTTAACAAACTCACTGACTGATGGACTGATGAATGACCAAATCAAAAATATATAAAAGATCTGTGTAGTTCCACCAGATCATAACATAACATGATGCTTAACATGATGTACTAAGTTGAAGACACAAAAGTTTTTTACAGGTTATTCCTTGATATTGCTGTATCATATGTTTTCAAACATCTAACCTGACCTTAAACATACAGTACATGTTTGTCTGCCAAAAAGTAAATTCAATCTTTCACACCCCCTGCCATGTATTACAAGCTTTCTGATGGTGAATAATTCTCCAGTCTCTCTCTTGGCCGTGCTTTTGGATTTCAGGCTCAACTCGTTAGCTTGTTTGGCCCAGGAACCAGGATTTACAAATCCTTCTTGTACTGAATTGGCTTTCGGGCCAAGACAACTACGTCACCCAGAATCCCCAGTGGTGGCCATTACTCAAAACTAGTCATACAGCATAAACGCTGAGCAGAATGGGAAAATGATTTCAACATTGCTGAGAGGGAACAGCTGCAGCGCTCTGCTGTTGGAGGATGACAGATTTCCTCTTCTCTCTTCCTCTCACTCACTCCCTTCACTATACTCTGTCCCCTCTATTTTTGTCTCTGTACTCTTTTTCTCTCACTTCTGCTTTTCTTTTTCTTGTTTCACAGTCTCTGGGTCCTTATTTCAGTGGCTCTTGCTCTCTGTCTCACTTACTGTGCACCACAGGCTCTTCACACCGCCGTGCGTGCGAACACACACAAACTCTATATACACAATTACACGCAAGGGAATGCAACTCTCAAAATACATTCCCAGGAATATTAGTCCAAGGAATTTTAATAGTGCCCGTTCACATTTCAGCCATATGGAAAAAAAACTTAACATGCTGTTTGCTAACAGAGTGGAACAAAGCATGTTACTAAGTGTGTGCATGTGTGCATTTCATGAGCTGGTTATGTCCAAATGTCACCACAAGAGCGGATATCCAGAGGTTACACTGTAAAGCTGTCATTTGGGAGCAAGAAGTAGAGTTAGAGGGGTAATTTTGTCTTATTTTTAAGATTGGAATATCAGCATGTAAGAAGAGCTGTTAGCTATTAAAGATTTGTGTTTGTGTGACAAGTTTACTGTATTTCTAAATTACCACAGAAACGGCAAAACCGCTGCCTGGAGGGGAAAGCCAGGAGACAAATGACCTGTGGCATTCAGGGAAAAATGTGAACTGAGAGGTTGTAAAAACCGAAAAACAAAACTAAGAGTATGTTGTGCGCTTAAACACGCACTAGTATACAAAAACCTCCATTTAGGGTATGAATCTGAGAGTGTTGAACTCCCTTAACTCTCTCTTTTTTTGTGTCTGTGTTGTGTGAACGTATGTGTGTGTGTGTGTTAGCAGAGCAACATCTGGAAACAATAGAGCAGTAGATGCTGTCACTTTCCCTTTACCTCAGGCTTTTGAGTGAGTTCTTAAACAAACAGTCAATTCACTCACAGTAAATTACAGGAAGGCTATCTGAGCTGCAGACTTAGATATTTGGACTCTCTCTTTCGCTCTTTCTCTTTTTGCCGGCGCGCACACACGCAAACACACACAAGCATGCCCAGAATTAATCAGTTTCTCCAGATGCAATTTTACCCCTGCACTGGAAAATTACAGCCTAAAACGCATTAAGTGTAATTGTAAAACCAAATTACAACTAATTTTGAAGTGAGAGGAGGTGTGTGTGTGTGTCTGTGGGACTGTGTGTGTGTTAAGTTCATAGCTGATGAGATGTGATGGATGGTACAGTAATGTTTACACAGTATAATTACCGTGTTTCCACTGTGGATTCAAAACAAATTTAGTGGTTATGGAGCGTTTCTTATCCTAAACCAGAGCAACTGATTTAAAAGAAATGCAAACCTGAGTCACTGCTGTATAGAAGCATAGAGTCAACTGGGCAATGAGGCCGCAATTAGTTGTTTAAAGGCATCAGTGCCTGACAATGCATCACAACATAATTTGTCTCATCAGACAAGAGGTGGCAGCATTGTTCAAGCCATTAACTTAACACAAATTCAGGATGTTAGAAGAAGTTTCAGATGCTCTCACTCACTCGATCACTCACTCACTGCCCCATAAAATGTGTATACACAACATGATGATGCAGGATTACTCCTTTATCTCTAGTATATAGTATATATATATACCGCATTCACTGTTTGTAACAGGCATTTTTCTCACACACATACGCACAAAGATGCGTCAACATATTTGAAACCAAAAAGTTTTCATTCATCTTCTTCTGATACAAAAGTGTTTTTTTAAATAACAAACAAGTTTTTAAAAATGTTGTCACTTTTTTACAAGGATAAATTAGCAATTTCTTTATAATACATTGATGACTTCATCAAGACGCTGAGTATTTCTATACAAATGAACAGTCTAGACCTTAAAGGCTACGATCAGTGTTGGTGTACAGGGCCCAGACACTGATTCATCTCTGGGCTTCTCGAAAGGCATTTACAAATCTCTATTACCAGTGGTTCTTGATCTTCTTCAGGCTGTGTGTTTCAAGGCACAACTATTCAGTGATTGTTTGGAAATGTCACCTGAACCTCAGTGTGATCATACGAGAGCAGACTGCCAAAACATTAAGACAGTTTGAGGGAGAAACTGCATTAGCTCAGGGGGGAGGTGGTCAGAGGTTAATTTAATTCACTTTAACTCAATGTAATGTTTGTTTGACTTTGGAAATTTCATGAGTGTGCCAAGATACAGTATGCTGGTTTGAGAAACACTGGTTTTTCAGGCCTCTACATTTCACCAGAACCACCAAAAGTATCTCTGAATGCAATAAGGGTGAAGTTACATTTAACATGTTATGGGAAAAAATAATTTTCTGTCCCATTCTGAATATGTTGCTAAAGAATACCTGTGACAGGCTGTATGAAGCACTAACTGGTTTCAGATTTGACACAAACGGGCAAAAGTCCAAATTATTCAAACCTTTACACATAGAAATGACCCAGAACCACATTTCTACAAGGCGTAATGTGACACACAGCCCATGTATTATACATTCAAAGACTCACTGACATACAAGAGCTTTGCTAGATAGATTGTCAGGCAAATATACGGTACACAAGAGCGGTCGAATTCGGTGAATGCAGCGATAAAGACATGAGTTGACTTATTGTTATTAAAAAGCTCACTGTTATTGAGAAAAACTACAGGACTAAAATGATGGAAAAGGCCTTGTATAAACAAAATGTGCCTCTGGAGACAGTCAATCAAAATCTTGCCTCTATCATCCATGAAATTCAGAAATGTAAAGTACAGTCTTTTCCAGGGATGACTTGATTGTCTGGGAAATGAGCCATGTAGACAAGGTTAAAGAGGAAAAGGCAGGTAGTGGGCCAACGACAGCATCGGACTCACAGACATACAGATGTGCAGACACGCCTATTAATAGCGCCAATTTCATTCTGCTTCTGTGATTGAAAAATGTATGTGGACACAGACTGGAAAGAAAAGCAGACAGCCAAACCTTGACGGATACACTGTCTTGTTATTGGTGTTTCTACTCCTCCCTCTCATAATTGAGCTTCGTGGATCGAGATCCGTGGGAACTTATTCCTCTGTGTGTGTCGGTGTACCTGCACATGCATGTGTCTGTGACAGCTCCACTGCGTAATGTGTCTTTTGGCAAGTGATTGTCGAATAACCTCCAGTTCTTTTACCTGCCTTAGGTCTGATGTTTGGAAAAGAGGGCAGAGGGAATAACTTAATTTCCTGGATTTCACGCTAACGTACATGCTGCGGGTTTTCCAGGAAGACTGCACACATCACTGGACGTTAGATGAGCTTCTCATGGACTGCTGAGGTAAAGCACACAGGCCTACATCTCCCAGGCGCCTTACTCCTTACACATTTATGGGACAATAAAAGGCACATCTGGGCCACTCTGGTGATTCATAACCACCACTTCACCTACATGTACAAGACAGATTAAAAAAATAGGTTTCTCTATCTGCCCTTGCCTTCATCATATTGGTAAGAAAAGTCATTATGAATTGGTTTTTACACATTTGAACGGCAAACCACATTAGTCAGTATTTCTTTGTACATAATGACAACTGACCGGACTCTCCCTCTTAATGGCTTTGTGCATATTAATAAACTTTGTAATGATCTGTTAGAAGTCCCACCACTTCACATATTGTATATAACTATAGTGCATCATTACAGCTTAGTGCTGGTTTCCCAAAAAGCAATAATACCTTTTATAATTGTACAAAAAAATGCAGAATAATGTTCAAATGTAAACTCACTGCATTGAATTCATTTCATTACTTTTGGTCTGTCCGTCATTTTCGGGTGTGAAAGGGGCTCTCAAGGTGTCAGATGCTTTTGGGAAACATCAGCCTACATCTGTATAATATCTGCACCAGGACCCTCCAGTGTAAAATCTCAAACTTCAAAAGCCCCCCCCCCCCAAAAAAAAAAAATCACACAGCGGCATAACGGTTTACTGTATCCAGCAGGTTCAGTCTCTTCTGCTGAGGACTCTGGAGAAAAGAGAGACAGAGAGGTAGACGTGGTGCTCCACAGCTTATTGGTGTGTCTGGTCTGCATTTTGATGCTTTTGTTCTGCCTTGTCCGTCTCTCTTTCTCCTTCATTTTTATTTTGCTTTCTCTATCTCTGGGAAAAGGAAGTCTGACAGAGGTAGAGAGGCTCCTGTTGCTACTTCTGTGTGACTCAGTCCTCCTCTTGTCTCCTTCTCAAGTCCTTTTAGAGGCACAGAGTCAGTTCGAGGGGTGAGACATGCTCATGGACTCTCAGCAATCTTCTTTGATGCTGTTACATCCAGTGGCTTCCTTGAGAATCTCCCGCTCTGTGCCTGCGTCACATTATTCATCTCCCTCTCGCCTCTTGATTCTCTTTTATCGCCATCCTTCATTAGGCGAGAGCAAGTTTCTGTTCGGTGTGAGAAAGGCAGGTAGAAGTCCCTAACTGTCCACTCCCTTTTTATTTCTCCTCACACCACTGTCTCATTGCCCTTCCCCGGTTTGATCCAGCCCTCCCCCGGCGCCCTCTTGCCCCCTCGGCTCGCCCTGCTGTCTCTGAGCAGGCGGGCGGAGCAGCGTTGCCAGGTGTGGAGGGTTTTTGCCGACCAGATCCACATGCCCGACGTGATCCCTACAAGCAGTGACATGAAGACTCGAAGCATTTCCGATGCCACGTATGAGTCCCTGGTGCTGGCCTTGAACTCCCCCCAGTGAGACAGCTGGTACAAGTAACAGCCAATGACAGTGGATGCTGGGACAGTGTAGAGAACAGAAAACACTCCGATCTTCACCATTAAACGCTCCAGCTTGTCTGTTTTGGCGCCATCCTTCTGCAGATTGGAGCGGATCTTGAAAAGAGCCACCAGGCCAGCACAGATGAACAGGGTGCCTGAGGTGCAGATAGGAAAAACAAGACCATAAGATGGAGATAACAGTAGCAGTAAAATATTCATCTGACCTTGTAGAATATATGTAGGAATGCACTATGTTGTTGTAATTACCTATGAGAAGGTATGAAGCCAGCGGAGCCACCACAAAACCTGTGAGCGCTTCCTGCTGCTGGTTGCCAACGTAACAGAGACCAGTCAGGTCGTCTGCATCCACCAGTCTCATTATGAGGATGACAATGGTTTTAACAGCTGGGATGGCCCAGGCTGCGATGTGGAAGTAGGAGCTGTGCATCTCAATAGCCTCATGACCCCATTTCAGTCCAGCAGCTAAGAACCAGGTGAGCGTCAGGATCACCCACCTGAGCAGAGACAAAAAAAAAAGTTTTCTCAGAGCCAAGCAGGTGCACATGCACACCAAGTGTTGTATAATCATGATAGTCATGTTTTAGGATAGAGTGAAGTATTTGAGCTTTTCATCTTGTTGCATTTCCACAAGAGAGGAGTGAGGACAAACAGGAAAAGAAGGGCAAAGGGAAAAGGAAAAGAAAATGCTGTTGCAGCAGTGTGTTTCCACTGCAACTGTGGTGCAAAATGATGCAAAAAAAGGCCATTTATACCAAGGCTGCCTCCGTATGTGATTGAGGACAGAGGTTATGAGACAGGATGGTTAGATGTAAAAGAAAACAGGATACCACTGTCGTGTTTCAATTGTTCTACCAAAACCCATGCACAACAAACGATGACAATAGTCAAACTGGGAAAAAGAGATGAAGGATTGATATGATAGAAAAGTGCATGTGTGTTTGTGTGTGTGTGTGTGTGTGTGTGTGTGTGTGTGTGTGTGTGTGTGTTTGTACTTACCAGAGCGAGGAGGCCATGCCAAAGAAATAGAGGAGGAGGAAGACTATGGCGCAGCCGGTGCTCTTTAAACCTTCCTGTACTAGAATAGGAACTGCTGTGGCATCCAGGTCACAGGAAACTCGCTCCCTCCCCAGAGTCAACCGTACCTAGAGAATTAAAATAACAAATAGAAACTTTTCATTGGTCACAAAGGACAGATTTATTTTTACTCACTGCTATCTGTATTTATTTTTTGAATGGGAACAAAGCTCATTGAGCAACAGGGAAAAAAGGAGGCACACTAAGTCAGCCTAGTAGCAGCAATTTCATATTTTTTAAAAAAACAGTCAGTACTATAATAACATGTAAAGAAAGGAATGGCTGCTTAAGATAAAGAAAGGCACATGCATGCAATGTGTCATTTTATCATCACATATTCTGGCAGTGTTTTCTTCTTGCTAACGTGATTTTATCTTTTAGTGTCTCAGCATGTCTTGGTTTTATTTTTCTGTTTCTTGTGCTTGTGTCTGTAGGGTCTATCTATTGTTTGTACTTTAGTCAGTATAGGATGATATCATTCTGACTCTCCAACTTACCAGGTATGCAACACTGTACAGGTTACAGCACATAGACAGGAAGATGATTGGCCGCTCGGGGTAGGAGAAACGTTGCGAATCTAATAGAAACGTCAAGACTGTCAGAGTGGTCGACAGGAAGCACAGAACAGCCCACACCGCCATCCACGCGTCTGTGAAGACTTTGGCCCCTCGGCGGTAGAGCCCGCTGTCGTAGCCGCACTGTAGAGTGCAGCTCTCGGTCTGTTTCAGCCAGGTGTACTGGTCGGGTGCAGATCCAAGGGCCTGACACTCCTCCTGGTGGGGTGGGTGGCGGACTGGCTGGTAAGGTGGATCCTCGTCGCCCGGACCCTCCATGCACATGTGGTTGTGGTCGTTTTGAGGCGGGAAGAGGCTGCAGTTGAGAACCTAGAGAAGATGTGATGGAGAAATTGAGTTTTAAAGCTGTGGAACATACTGTTAAGAACGCTTAGAGCTAATCTACATCATTTTTATTGTCCGAAAAAGAAAGCATTTCATATTTATTATACTTGGTTTCTTACATCCAATTTTCTGCATCATTCAACCACACCCTTTAGTTATATTTCTTAACACACACAGGATGTTCCTGTGGTGATGTGACTCACCTCAGGCCATATGAAGCCAAAGTCGTGGAGGACTGGGAGGCATTTTTTTTTGACCGACAGACACATGCTTCCACATGGACCTATGGGGATGGGCACCTTGTCCGTGCACATCGGCACGTAGACTGAACAGAGGAAGAACTGGGGGAAAATGAGAGATGACAGATTACAAGTTGAACGTTTTGGACACAGTATGTTTTGCAAAACTACAGAGCAAGCTTTGAGAGGAGAAGCAGTGATGCGAGTCATGAAATGAGCTCAGACCGATGACTGTAAATGTGTTGAATTACAATTAAAGTAATGTTGTGTTGTGTGTGTAAATATTCAAACATAAGCTATTCTGCTTTTTATTGGCAGAAAGAAAGGAGCGAACACAGTGAGGAATGATGTAAACAACGTGAAAAATGACAGTAAGACTCATCCTGTATTATGTCAGATGTCAGTACGCTGCTTTGTAGACTTTGTTCCAGTCAAGTTAAATCACACTGTGAAGCAGAAGGTAAATCATGTCTGTGGCGTAGTGCTTGTTAAAGGAGTGGAAACGGCACTGTGAGTGCCCCATGGGCCCATCTTTCTATATATTACAACAGGATTACAGCTAGTAGATGGCTACAGCATGTACTCCCACAAGTGGATCCTACATCTACTTGCATATAGCACTCACTATCCTGCTGCTTTTCGCTGCTTTTTACTTTCAATATGTTGCATCACCTCTTGTAGTTGTATTTTCACTTCTAATAAAAACTCCAGAACTTGAGTCAAGACACCTCGGCCAACACTAACCTGCTCCAAGGTTACACATACAACTCCGTCGTCTTTAAAAACAATCTGTGGATTTAACAACACTGAGGGCATGTGCCATGTAATGCTGCATAATCCCCCCTAATCCAAGGCTCGGTTTTCTCTGTCCCATGGCAATGGTTCTGAAATGGATATCTATGTCAGGGTTATAAAGATAGTGAAATGTCTGAAGTCACATTTGACCATTTTTGAGGTGGTTGAGATGTGTGGGAGGAGGCATACTGGCTCTACAAAAGCTTGCAATTTCCACTGATTTCATGCCTTTACAGTGAAATCTGAGTGTAAAATTGTACCAGGCTCATGATATGAAAATATACAGAAGCAGAAATTACATTTCACTCAGCTCCATTCAGGTGAAAGAAACAAACATATGCTCCAGGTGCTTGGATGCGATGATTGCCGACTTTAAAATACAAAAATATGTTGCAGTGAAAGATTTGCTTAGTTTTCGGTTTCAAAAATACCAAAATATTTATTGGGCCATAATAAGAACAAAATGTTTGGGAGCAGCCTCAATCCAGTGATAGACAAATGCAATCATAAAATCAGAACCTTGAGTGGATCCCAAACGAAACATGAATCCAAAAAGGGTGTCGAGGTTGGGAAATAAATACCCACAAAATCATAACTCTTACTTTCTGTGAGAGATCATTTCCCAAGTAACATCTGTGCAGCACAGCATGTTAAAATTACAACCAAAATAAATAAGCTGTATAAAAGTCCTCATCAGCGAGCTACTGCTCTGTCTGCGTTCTGTCTCCTGACTGACCAGACTGCGTGGTATGCCGTGTCAAAATTCTTTAATCTAAGTCAAAGGGAGCTTCCTTTAAAATCTGTTTGTTTCTACCGCTTTCTGAGCAGTATCTGGGCAGCGTTATAGTATCTACGTCTGGCTGATCTGGAGTCAGTATTCAGCTCCTTGCAACAAATAGAGAATCTTTGTTCCCAAACTGTAGCACATTTATTACAGTTGTCCTGCGGTAATTTGTGATTTGATTCAATGAAATGAACAAAGTTTGCAAATCAACAAAGTTGCCATGTGAATTGAGTGTGTGTCTTCTATGTAGCTATGTGTCTGCTTGGAAAGATATTAAATTACATGCAGTAGAATTTCTAATATTTCTCACAGTGAGTTATGCCTACTCTGTGACTTCTGTGACAGTAATGTAACACATTCTGGGTGTTTTCCCTGGCCGTTGGTAACATGAGCACTGTCACTTCACTGCTAGGAGCTGCTCTGGTTACTTGTCAGGAAGAATCCCATTAGAGCAAATGTTAGGGGATATGGTTTCCCTTTCCCCTTTCCTCCCTCTTTAGCATGTCTGTGTGTGTGTGTGTGTGTGTGTGTGTGTGTGTGTGTGTGTGTGTGTGTGTGTGTGTGTGAGAGAGAAAGAGAGAGAAGGGAGCGGGGGACAGCTAATCTTATGAGACAAATTTCAGCTGGAGAAGGACAGTTTGGTTTTATGCTGCAGTTGTTCCCTCCTCAGTCAGCCTGTCTTACACCACATGGGCACAAATGTCCCTCGAGCTGCGTTTTCATTTTAGCATGTCAAACTAAATTTGAGCTGTTTCCAAGCACCTGCACACACCAATAATTCACTGTAACATTATAATAACATACCTCATATACCTACTACTGGAGACAGGACAGTGGATTTACTGAAATACAATTTTCTTGAAATAATGACCCTAAAGAGCTTCTGGGTATGTGCTCATTTTCAGATTAATGTATGCAGAATGCAATTATGTTTGTGTGTGTGTGTGTGTGTGTGTGTGTGTGTGTGTGTGTGTGTGTGTGTGTGTGCGCGTGCGTGTGCGTGTGTGTGCAAGGGTGTCTCTTATCAAAAAGGTTTTTTAAGGCTACACACACATTCAATACAAGAAAGTCCATTCATTTGGCTGATATTTCCAAAAATATGCTCTCCATTGTGCCACTAGTCATTCCAATTATAGTTTAAAGTAAAATCTCAGAGACATGTAATGAGCCCAATGTAATTTTTTCTTACATGGTGCATGAGGCAAACAAGCAGCATTTGTCTAAGGACACTGAGGGCACCATTGTTAACAAGAAGACTACAGTATATAGCCTCCAAGACTCAGCTGTTGCTGTGTGGGGCATGAACTCAGAATGTCAACAGACAGAGGGGGCATTTTCATTGAAATTAGCATGACAGCCTGGCACAGCAGGACGGAAGGACGGCAGGGACCCCCTCCATTTATTCTAGGGCTCTATATATAACTGGATGGGAATGGGAATCAATCAACCTATATTGTGTTGGTCATTATCAGTGGCACCATCAGTCTGAACTGCTGCCTGAATAGTCAACTATTGCTACTAGCTCCCTGTCATGTGCTCTGAGACCACACTCTGTTCCACACGCGCACGCACACATACACGCGCGCGCATACACACAAATATAGCAGAGTATCTTGGCTGTGCCTTTTCTGAGAGCGGGGGTCAATGTTCCTAAAATTGTGCATGTGTGTAAGAGCAGTGTTTGCATTTAATTACACGCTGTCTACTCTGCTCTCCTCCGCTCTGTGCTGCTGTAAATATCAGTGTGCATTAACCATATGGGCGATAGCATCAGTCCCAGTACCTTGAGTTGGCTGGAGCAGCCGTACTGTATGAGCGGAGTGAACGTTGTCAGCTGCAGCTCGGCGTCCGACTGCAGCACGTTGCCGACCAGATTGGGCATTTTGGTGACGTTGTACCCGAGACCCTGACACATGCTGATCCGGATCGGGTCGCAGGTCATCTCCTCCACCTCGTCGCCGAACGCCCGCACCACGTTGAGCGGAGCGACCAGCCCGGAGAGGAGGAGGAAGGCTGCGCCGGCGAGCGAAACCATCATCCTGGGCATGGTCACCGCGACACTGACCGGCTGCCCTCTGTAAATATTGGCACCGTTGATATTTCCTCAAACACAAAGTTAGGTTGGGATTACCCCTGCAAAAAAAAAAAAAAAAACCCGGCGCGTGTTTATAGTCCCAAACAGGAGGGGAGCGCGTGTAGTCCGTGCGTTCTGGAGGCTACAGTATCCCACTCCGAGCCATTCAGTAGATAAAAATATCCAGAAAGGAGCAGACCGTTGCGTAAACAAAAGCGCGTGGTTTCAATTACTAAAATAGCATGTGCATCTGCAGTTTATAAAACTAACATTAGAATAAATCCCGCAGTCCTTCTTGCGTGGTTTCGCGTTAGTAAAGTCCGTGCGGAGGAGCGCAGCGCACCGACGAGGTACAGCGGTCTGGTTTTGCGCCTATACTGCCTGCAAGCTTCCAGCACTAAACTTTATTGTGTCTGTGAGGAGAGACTATTTTGCCCGTCCAGAGGACAGCCGACCAATCCATGCGCGGGAGTTGGGTTTCCCTGACCAACCCCTGACCAGGAGGGCGGGATCCAAGAGAAAAATAGAAAAGCGAGATTCACCCCCTCCCCTCTCCCCTCTCTTTTGCCTCAGTTTTTATTTTCCGTCTCGCGTCTCCTTACCTCTTGCATCCCTTTGCCTTTCTTTCC
Organism: Trachurus japonicus; assembly: GCF_045865225.1. Taxonomy (NCBI): domain Eukaryota; kingdom Metazoa; phylum Chordata; class Actinopteri; order Carangiformes; family Carangidae; genus Trachurus; species Trachurus japonicus. Next base: position 23,854,513 of record NC_140919.1, read on the forward strand.
CCAGAGTTCCCTCTCCTCTCCTCTCCTCTCCTCTCCTCTCCTCAGAAAATCAGTGAGCATTCCCCAACTAATTCTGACAATATCCAGAACCTGTATTTATACGGGCTGATGTGGCTTACATATATTTTTATTGGCTGTATTTTTAGAAAATAGGCATTGCAAAGTGGATTTTTCAGTGTGTCTTGTGTGTGAGTAGAAGTGTGTGTGTTTATTTTAAATTTAAAGTCCCTAATAGTCTTTTAAGGCTGTCTGGAACTTCACCACAGGTTCCACTCCCCTTCTCTAAAGGCCCGTCAGCTCTAAGTGCTCATGACATTGTAATTGAAAGTAGGGCCTTAAGAGATGCTGAAGCATTGGGAATCTGTTTTGCATTGCAATGAATGCACATACTGGACAGGTTTTGTTTGCTTGTGGCACCCAAGGAGATGGTTTCTCTTTTTACAGCATGAAACTAGCAGTGAAGAGTGTTGTTTTGGCTTTTCTGTGTTGCAAAAGTGGTCTTGGGTGAGAAAGTGCTTGGGTTTGTGAGAAATATCCAGGAGGTGGAAAGCTCAAGGGGCACTTGATTTGTGTTTTTTCCCCAAGTCATTTGTGTAATTCTGAGAGTGCTGAAGCATATGGCAGATGTAATGAAGCTCAACTTACTGCAAATACTACAAATTCCTCATGTTACTGTTGCCAGGTTGAAGATTTAACAAGATTTATATGAGATGAGGCCTTAGACCAACTGGCTGTATTAATATTTATATACACATTTAAAACCTTTTAGTGTGATATTTCACATCCTTTGTGTGAGGACCTTTTGCTGTCTTGTATCCACAATGAGGTATTATTTATTTAAATTTTGTGTGTTGACCCTTTGACACAGCTGAATCTGGATGAGATAACAGACCTGGTATTGACATTACACACACGACCTAGAAACACACACACACTCTCTCTATTTCTCACCCTTTTTCTTTCTCCCACACACACAGTGAGGAAATGCAACTCGTCCCCAAAATATGGGCAAGGATTTTTATCTCAAACCTAATCTAAGGAGAAGAACACTCCCATTTGGCAGACTTTTATATTAACATAGCCATTCGACTAAAATTAAAACTTAAAAATGGGAAAGAATGTCTGGTATTTTCTTTTCTTTCAACCTGGTATGTTTCTCTCAGGTTTATAGTTGTGGATGGGAGAGCCACATAAACTCTTCACTCATGAAAGTAACAGGAGTCTGGTTGCCTGATCTCATTGTGCTGCCATGTTTTCCCTCCTGGATTAGACTGTGATGTTTAAGTGAATCCACTGTGACAATTGATTGGCAGCAGCAATGACCTCTCCACCCAGTGACCCCCCCCCCCCTCCCATACCCCTAAATCCCCCTCCCCAAGACACACTCACATCTCTCTACTTACACACACGCACACACATATACATTCGCATACACACCATCCCCCTCTGCTGCTCTTTGGCTGAACCTGGGGTTAAGACCTGAAGTAATTAGCACTGAGCTGGAACAATAGAGTGTGCCCTGGAGCTGATGGTTATCAGGGGAGTGGTGTGCGTGTGCATGCATATGTGTGAGTGCATGTGAACGTGCACGCAAAAGAAAGAGGGGAATGGATGGGAAAATGAAATGGAGACATTTTAAAACCAAGAAGAAGAAGAAGAAGAAGAAGAAGAAGAAGAAGAAGAAGAAGAAGAAGAAGAAGAAGAAGAAGAAGAAGAAGAAGAAGAAGAAGAAGAAGAAGAAGAAGAAGAAGAAGAAGAAGAAGAAGAAGAAGAAGAAGAAGAATCAAATTAGTAATTGAAATGAATTTAGGAGGGAGGGGGGTTATAGAAGCAGAGAGGAAGGGAGAGCACATCATCAGCCTAAACCACCAGCACACTCTGTCCCTTCTGTTGTCTTTCACAGTTGAGTGTGAATAGCAGGGGTGAGCATACGACACATTTGGGCTGACAAACTAATGACTATCACACTGAGTGGATAATGACCACAGCTACTCTGTAAGCCATAAAACCACTGAGTTAATAACCAAACATCCCAATTAAAATTAACTTGCCTGAATTGGCATTTGGCTGGTAAGCAAAGAAGATGGAACCAACAGGTATTAAATCTGTTTAAACCTACACTGAAGGTCACAAATGTTTATACAAGATGAGATATGATTAAACCTGGTACAGCCTATGAGGCCTGAATCTTCCACTCATCTCTGGCTGTACATGACAAATTATTTTAGTCCTCTGGCACTGGTCTTCATGAATCCACAAGGAGTGTATTCTCTGGCTGTCCCACTTCAATGCACCAACCGTTTCCTGACCAAACCAGCAATCAGCAGCGGGGGGAAGTTACGCTGCCAATATTCGGGTTAGTGCAAGCATAATATAAACATTTATACCGAATAGTTAATTGATGGTGACTGTATGGAAAACAGTCTGCAGAGGTGGGCCACGGGCACAGTAAATATCCGATCAAAATGTATCAGCAACATGATGTGGACAGTGGGAGGCTGAGGGGGGTTTAGGAATTTCAGCCGTGCACGTCACCGGTGGTGGAAGTCAGGCCAACTTACAGTGATACATAATGTTATTTTCTCTTGCATATTTCATCCTGAGAACAACTTCTGCAGCAGAAGATTGGACAAGACTAATAAAAACGACAAATTAAAACTTTACATGCAGCATGAGGTCTGTGTGAGAGTTTGTTTTGCAGTCCAGCAGTGCTGATTTCCAGCGCTGTAGGCCAAGCAAAAATAGTCAGGGCTTTCTAATTATCTATGCCACACAGTTTCCTCCAACACAACATTCATGTGATTCTTTTTGCGTGTTGATGCCAACAAAAAGGACTCAATGGTGTGGTTTTCCTTCCCAAATTACCCACCCTTGCTAACATTTTGATGGTTTAATGCTTAAGAGCCCTGCCTTTGGAAGGACATGTGCCCCGGCTGGCCTGGGATCAAACCTCCCCAGAGTTTTAACTTTGCTAATCCTACTCTGTATCACTGCCACCTTTGTTACCTCCACAATAACACATAAAAAAAACAAGAAAATACATGTACAAAACTTTAGGTGCCACATGAGACTGCACTAAACAAATAAGTGGACACAGCTTTAACTTTTTAATTGAGCATTGGCCCTCAGTTAGAGAGGCAGGATTTGAGGAGAAGAGGCAAGTAAAAAAAAAAAAAAAAAGTTTCTGTCTTAACCCAGACCTTAATTTGAGGACGGAAATGTTATCAGGCGATCTTGGAATGAGGCCTTGGTAGAATAATGAATTAGAGTTATGTCTGCTAAACATCTTCTCCCCTCTTCACCCACAAACATACAGCCTGTTTGTTCACAAGATGATTTGAAAGGAATTGATTTGCGATTATTAATAATGTAGCCTTACTTGAGCAGACAGCTGTAAAGCTCGGTGGAGCTAAAATCAGCAACAGCACGAGTATAGGCAGGGCACAGCATCTGTCCGTAATGATTTAATACCAGCTGCTCAAAATTCATTTAGATTTTGTTACTAACTTCCTCTATTTTTGGCAGTGTTGCCGATTTAATTTGACATGTTCCCCTTCGTGTGATTCATTCATTTCATAAAATGTAAAAGAAAAAAAAAACACTGATTAAATAAGTCAGAAAAAAGTGAAGTTTCTTTTTCTGCCTGAAAACCATTCAGTGACAGTTTAGTGGCAAAGTACATTGTTTATAAAGGACTGAGACAACTTGTAACTCTATTTGAAATATGCAGGTCTCTTATGTTTGAAGTCCACCACCCCTTCTCCTTCTTAAATGCATATACAGTATACATACATACACATACATCTATATGTTAGTTTGGCCACAGCCTTGTTAAGGCCAACTTGGTCTTGCTGTGGGACTGTAACCATACTAACCTTTCAGCTTGGCAGGCTGAGTGAAAGCCAGTACCCCTGAGGACAGAAAGAGAGACACAAGTGTGTATCAGTCACCAGATAGCATCTTATGGCTCATTGCCCAATCCCCAGTCCTTGAAGTGTGGTATTAATAGGCCCGCCAACTCCTTGGAATGGTGTGAGTGTGCATAACTTCAAATGTTTTGCATGCAGGAGGGTGAATCTGAAGGTGTGTGGCTTTACCTCCACAACTTCTCGAAGTCTCTGTGTATATGTGAATGCAGGTGTTTTAAGATGGGGAAGAGCATGCGTGGAGTGAATACTTATGTCATTATGGGAGGTGGAAGAAGTGGACTGATGAGAGGGCTTCTTCAGGTGATGTATCCCTTCTGGGACGGCAGGCTCACATTACCCTGCTGTGGAGTAGCATACACATGCAAACACAAGTGGACGCTCCTTGTTATAGGGCTGTTTTTATTTTAAGTGTGTTCTGTACATAAGTATGACTACCCTCTCTCCTCCATCTTCCATCTCCATCTTTCAGTCTATCTGAGTACATGCAAAGTGTAATACTCAGATAGAATGGGTGGGGCATAAAACAACTTAAATGAACCAAAAAAACAAATTAAAACTAAAACAAAATGAAGAAGAAGAATGTGACATCATCAGCTTCATGAGGTCGTCACCTGGAGTGGTTTCCCAACTGTCTTGAAGGAGATCCCAGAGGTGCTGAGCACTTGTTGGCTTTTTTTTGCCTTCACTCTGCTGCGGTCCAACTCATCCCACATCATCTCAATTGGGTATAGGTCAGGTGACAGATAACACTTGTGTTAACTCATTGAGTGCCAACCATGTAATTTCTCGTTTTTCGTTCCCATGCGTTGAGTGCCAAAAACGTAATTTTACGTTTTTTCCTATTTTTTCAAATTATGAAACTAGACATTCTAACACACCTTTATGTGTAAATTTGGGGACTCTACGACGAGCAGAACTGAAATAGATGACGATCAAAAACTCATGACAGCTCATGATCTGGAAGTTTTTATCATAACTCGGCTTTTGCAAACGGAGTTCTGCATGTGGATGCAGCGCAGCCGCTCTGCTCTCACCCGCGCTGCTCCAGCAGCTCGGAGCCGAACAGGAAGCTCTCAGCCGACAGTCCCGCCCGGTCTTCATCTGGAGCAACACCGTGTCCTCCCCAAGGTCCTCCCGCGGTAAAATGTTATGGTCTCTGGGCTAAAGCAGGCCGGCACCACCGACCCGTACCACAGAAGGACCGCGACCACCGGTGGGACCAGACCGGTGTTCCCGTTCTGCTTTTGGCCCAGAGACCATCACATTCCGCGGTGAGAGGCTGTGACACGGCACGGTGCGTCTGCGTTATTGGTGGTTTTGTGAATAGAACAACAATTGTTGTATATATTTATCTTACACGAGCCCTTTGATCCAGAAATGCAAGTGTCAGAAGAGCGACAGGCACAAACAGAGAGCACCTTTCATAAAAGACGCTCTATCTCCTTGTCTAGAAAAAAAGCAGGGATTTTGGTGAAACCCAGCCATGTTTAGCTTGACTTTTCTCAGGAACGGAGGCACGTAGAAACAAACGGTTTGTGGCCATTTGAAGCAGAAAGTTTCACCTTTTCAAATGAGCCACAGTATGTGTTGGTGGCAATAATATAGAATACACTGTGGCTCTACAAAAATCGTCAAAAATGGTCTAAATTGCCAGTAGCCTACACTTGACTAAAACTTTGGAAAGGAGCGCGGCACTCAATGAGTTAATTAACACTTTTTGACTACTTCATAACTCCACCTGTGTCCCTTCATAGTTTTGATGTCTTCAGTATGAATCTACAATGTAGAAAGTAATAATTGATGGAGAAGGTGTGTCCAAACTTGGGACTGATACTGTTGCTCATATAAAATTTCCATGTGTGCCAAAGAAGCGTGAGCATCAGCTGTAGAGAGACAATGGTCTAACCATGATGTCATGTGCCAGGCCACACTTATATACAGTATGTGTAGCTTTTGGATGGCAAAAACTCTCTGCTCGACAGTATTTAATTAATATCACTATGATTTAAGTAGTTAACAAACACTGACCTGTCTGAAATGCCTGCATTCATATCCCCAACAATTAAAATACTAGTAAATTAAATAAAAGCAAGCTTATTTATATAGTCTTCTTAGTTATGTTGGCATTCATATGGAGTGTATTGTGTATTGCAATGCACCAGTTCACACAAGTCTAATGACATTTATGGCTGAGTCCAGTTTCTTTGACACATTTCTGGTATTCTGTCCCTATTTATGCCTAAACTGTGGTCAACGGTAGATGATCACTGATCGAGCTCAGTACTTTTTAATCCTGTTTGCTAGAAAAGTTTCCTGCAAGCACAGAATGTAACAGTGCTCCAACAACTGCTCCACAATAATGTTTTTATCCTCTGTGCTCTGCATCAAGCGCAGGCTACGACAGTTGACAGGGCGCTTATATCCATAGCAGCATCATTCATGCCAGTAGCCGGCACACTCACCCCAGATAAAGCAGCAGCATTAGTATTCACGCCAACAACTTTACAGCACATACTCTCCCTCAGACCAGTGCTCCAGGTTAAACATGTCACCAACATCCTTGCATTCAGCAGATACTTTAAATGAGGCGTATCTGCTGTTTTCAGTAATGTCCAGTTGTGACAGCATTTTCCTTCTTCATTAGACAAAAGAAACAGACAGGTGTTGATGTTGTGCAATTTGCAAATCCAGATAATAGTCCTGATCTGGTGGATGGAAATGCTGAATCTGCATTACTCACCCAGTTATTTATAGTAAGTTACAGTTCCTTGTCAGCTCTAGCATTTAGAAACGCTGACTTCACTGTTTGATAAAACATGCAAATATAACTGCATAATAACATATAATGCTGCTGTTGTTTCACACCACAGGGACTAAAACCACACAACTGTCAACTTGTTGGTTGGTTGGTAGTTTAATTCCTAGAAAAATCTCTCTCTCTCTCATCTCTCTAGGAATACTGTGGAGGAAAAGTCTAGGCCTGGCTCTGATTGTGTTTTTGCCTTCGTCTCACTCTCTCCCCCTCCTAACCTCAAACAGTGGACAGTAGTTCCTCATATGCACAAAATACTGGATAACCAGACAATAAAAATCATCTGGGCTACTTGTTTCATTTTATTTGCTCATTTTCTTGTGGTTGTACACCACTTAATGCACCATAAACGGATATCTATGAGTGGTTTCAGATGGAAGCCCTTTTAAAGAATATCTTGAAATTCAGTGTCTGTAAGTTTTACCACAGGCGGATGGGGAAAGAAATCTCACAAAATAAAAAACATAAAAAATATCTTCAGTAACTGCAGCATAATGAAAAGATCATCACTGGCAGGATACCACCATGCACCAAGAAGTGTCTATTCATTTTTAATTCTGAAAGACACTTTTTTTGAGCGGTGATTTTGGCTCAAGGCAGCTATGTCTGGCCTGGTTGGTGACAGGCTACAGACCTCTGATAGATGGTTCCTGTCCGTGGCTGTAAATTGGCCTCTTGTTGGAGAGTTAACCCCTGTAACCCTGCTCGTCTGTAACAGCAGAATCCCCCTCTCACAGCCTAGGGCAGCTGATGAGCTGTTCCCAGAAATCCGATGAGCAGGTGGTAGCGGTCCAGTTGGGATGCGGACGGAAGTTGCTTGCCTCAAAAAAAAAAAAAAAAAAGAAGCAAAAACTTGTCCCTGTTGCTGTGTCTGGGCTGCGTGGGTGAGAATTTGGCTCACAAAAGAAAAATAGCAAAATAAAATAATCTCCCATCTACTGAACATCTGCACCGCCAGCTGAAGGCAGCTTCCTGTGATTATAGAAATGTCACGACAGCGAGGTTTAACAGATGAAAAGCCGTATCTGAGCAGCACAGAGGTCAGCTCAGTAGGCTGGGTGGACTAATTAGGTAGCTGCTAAATGTGTTTCTGTGTGCTGCAACTGTGTTCTTTTGCCATTTTTCACAATTAATCAGAGGGGACATGTATCATGTAAAAGCTTAATTACAGCAAAGTGTGCACACATAGACACACATTCATCCACTGCAGGGCTCTAGGGAGTAGTTCTCCTCCTCCTCCTGACCTTCTACACACACAGCTGTTTCTCCTCTGACTGGTGACTGGGACGAGTTTTATTAATGTGCTGTAACTAAGTAACCACATAATATGGATCTCTGTAGCCTTGCTAGCGAACTGATTTACCTCTGGGCTGTATGGGTGGCTGTGCATGCATTCACATTATATGTCTGCAGTAATTCATATATGAACACATTCCTTTTTTGCACCAGTGCAGGGCTGACTCGTTACTGCAATGAATTATTCAACGGCAGCCGATCTGCCTTAGAGGGAATAGTGGAATTCCTCTATACATTTGTCTGGCAAGCAAATGAATTGAAATAACATTTCCAGACACCCAATCTGTCCATTAAACTTGTTTAAAGAGAAACAGAGATGCAAATGTAGGTGTGTTTTTGCTCAAATCTGACTAGTGCCGGGAAATAATGTGATCATTAATGGGATTTCTTGGCGAATAACTACCGTGGCGGTAGTTTGCGGCATGTTTCTGCAATCTGTGTTTTTGCTGTATACTGCACAAAGGCACAGACAGTTGAGAGTGTAAAGCTCGCCAGTGTTTGCTTCTTTGTGCATACACATGCATTGTGTATGTGCAGTACAAAGTTTGTGTATGTGTTGTTTGGTTTGAATATCAACTTCCCTTTTGAGATTCTGTGGAAATAATCACAACATTAGTGGGCGAAATATGTGATGAAAAAAAGGGTGTGAAATGTGTGTGTGTGTGTGTGTGTGTGTGTGTGTGCCAGCGTCTGACACTTCCTCTCTGGAAATGTTATGTCAACTGCTGTGTTGAAAAGGTGAAGGACCGACATCCAGCATGCAGCTGTGCATAGAGAGGGAGAGAGAGAGACAGAGAGCAAAGAAGAATGATTTACTGTACACGGAGAGGGGAGGCGAGCGCTCCGTTTTTTCGACACAGTGAGAAATGTGTGGAGAGGAAAGAGGGAGCAACCTCTTCAGAGATACAGAGCTGGAAAGCGATGGTACTGCGTACTCATAGGGAAAGAAGAGATTCATTACGTCTCGATTGAGTAACTAATAAGCTTCAAAAAGTAAAAGCAGAATAACAGCTCTCCTGGTTGTTTGCTCTGTTTGTGTTTCAACTGCTTTCCACTGCAAACATGCCATCAATCGTGTCTCCCTCGGTCTGTTATTCATAGACCCCTGTGCTGACTTCCTTGGCACCTGTCTCTTCCCTGTCTTGTTGCTCCACTTCTTAAAATAGGACTCATGTCTCCTGAGGAAGAGTAAACACTGGCCCTGCCGTGGGAATACAGACCACCACAAGCACCAACACACACACAAACACACACACCAGTCGCTACAGTGATATACTTACAGTTCATTTCTGACAACATGGAGGGCAAGTCTGTGGTCTGGCTGTGGCAGATATTTAATGTATATTTAACGGTTAATGTTCAGATATAATGTGCAACACTCAAGTCTGATTCCAGGCTTGTTGGAGGCTAAACTGATTAAATCAAAACTAAAGAAACTCATGCCACAGTTGGCAAACCCTGCATGATATGATCTTGTCCCTCGCCTCAAGTTTTCAACAACATGAAAACTATTTATCCCAAGTCTCAAAGTATCTCATAGTTTAAGTAGTTTAATATAATGTTCACTGCAATAGACTTAAAGTGTTTTTTTCATTATCACAGAATTGTTACCTATGTTTATTATCTAAAAACTAGAATTACATTATAATATGTGACTCGTGCATGAAAAATATGACAGAATTATACAAAAGTCAGGAGTGTATTGCATTGAATATTCAATCCTGCTCGTCTTGACTAGCCTATACTGAGCCCAGTAGCTTGAGCTGCTGAGTGCTCCTGAGAACTGGGCTGGCAGCCTGCATGGTGTCCTGTGACTTAATCACTGAAAACTGTGTGTGTGTGTGTGTGTGTGTGTGTGTGTGTGTGTGAGAGAGAGAGAGAAATACTGTAGAGTAGAAACATAAAACCACAAGCATGAGCAGTCCAAATATTTAAAGTGGGGATTTAAAATCAGGTTTTCCATCAGGGTGATTGTTGATGTTCACTATAACCTTTAAACACGTCAGATTTACTCAATAGTGTCTCCCTGTGTTTGTGGTGCGCTGTTTTCATAAAACTGTAGAAATTAACTGTACACAGGAGGTGTAGGGAGGGGGTGTTTGCCTTGATATGCATGATAAAAATCAAACCAAACACACACCCACACTCACTGTCTGATATGTGGTCTGTCTGCTGGACGCTGCCCCCCCCCCCCCCAGGTTGCTGCTGCTCTCACATACACAAACACTTTTCATTCAACAGTCAGATTCCTGTTTTCTTGCCGCTCATTCAGAGAGTCTGGACAAGAATAACCTCAAAAGAATGTGCATGCATGCACACACACATCCTAAATAATCCCCAGACTTATTGTATAATCTTTTAACAGTTAAACAGAGTCATACCTTAGAGCAGTATTTGAGCTTATTTCACATATTGCAGATCATTTTCTACCACATTTTTAATTGTTGGAAATCTTAGAACGGGACAATGAAGCTTGTAAAAAAATACAAGCAGCTTATCAGAGTTGCGTGTGTGTCTGTTGATGTTTGTTTTGAGTTAATATGCCTTTGTGTACAGTGTAAGCTAATGTGGGTGTTTAGTTTTGATACCCGATGTGGGTTTATGGGCAGACATCATCCAGCATATGGTGAGTGTGTGTGTGTGTGTGTGTGTGTGTGTGTGTGTGTGAGTGTGTGCTGGGAAAATGTTTTATACAAATGGCTTATTCACGTTTGTTGCAGCAGTGGGCGCCCGCCGTAGCATTCTCACCATACCAGGTCCTCTCAGCCCAATTGTGGTTTTTACTCTGTGTCTGTGTGCGTGCATGTGTGCGTGCATGTATGTGCGTGTATGTGTGTTTTATGTGTCCATGTGTCTCATCTTTGTCTCATGACTCCAAGCTTTACCACAGACAGCGGCTGACAGACGTAATCTACATGCACACTGAATTATTTTCCGGACACACACACACACACACACACACACACACATAGATGCACACACACAAAGCACATACACAGACTGGAAGACAAATGGACCTTGCTGACACACAGACAGAGATGTGGACAAGCTGCTTTTCTGTTTGAATGCTCAGCCAAACCGCAAGCCACAATTACACTTGTCCCTGTCTGTTTGACTGCAGCAGAGATAGAGCGCTGTGTATTCACTGTGCTGCCGGCTGCAGGATGATGATGTGACATAGCAAGGATGTGACACTGTACGGTTGTAGTTGCATGATGTTCCTTCAAACTCATTATGAAGACAAATCATTGATGTTTTCATCACAGTATGTAACTGTAAATGACACATTTTCTAAGTTTTCACTGACTGATTTGACAGATATTATCAGACCGTAGATAGTAAAGGGTCAGAGTGAAGGGAAGCAAGCTCAGCGCGGAGCCATGCTTCAGTGGACCGATGTGCTACAGTCCTAGTGTCTTGCTTGTTTAACCAAAGCTGTCAAATAAATATAGTGGAGAAGAGAGTGCATCATTTCCCTCTGAAGTGCAGCAGAGTGAAAATATAATGTTGCATAAAGTTGAAATAAGTATAAAGTTGAAATAAGTAAAGTATCTTAAAATTGTACTTAAATAAATTGACTTTGTGTCTTTGTTTGTTTTTTTTTTACCTTCAGCATCTACATGTATTTTTAGGTAAAGTACAGACTTCCTAATGAAATCGAAGAGGATGAGTGTGACTGAGGGCATTTAGTGTATTTAAGTATAAACACATAGATAAAGAAGACAACTAGCTAACCAGGGATTAGTTGAAAAAATATATATATATATACTGTATTTTACTTATAAATGTTCCAACCCCTGCAAGCTGTTGTTTTTGCAATTCAAAGCAAGAAGTAAAATCTGAAACAAGGCATTCTGATATTCTTCCCTTTTTTTCTTTGTAACTATTCATAACACAGTGAGGAGGCTCTGTGGAATGTGTTACAAGGCATTTTTCACAGACATGGTTTATAGTGCTGTTTACTTCTACCAGTGTTTCCTGCAATTCACTGCAAACATCTAAACTCCTCACGGGGACGTGCCACAGGTGCAAAGTAGTTTCGGATGAGTAGACCCAGTTTGCATGAACTAATTCACACCCGTTGTGTCATGGGGAATGAGGAGGCTCTAATGGTTCATGCTGGATTTATAGGATACTGCTTCAGTCAATGGACTTGGAAAAGACTTTGGCATTTCATCCTCAAACTCATTGCCTTTAACATAGTTTTTCCATTTTTGGTAGCCAACATAACTTTCAAAGATATGAAGTATTTGACATCAGAGACGACGGTGAGTATGAAATGTGAACAAGTTATTATGACAATTCATGTGTCAGCTCCATGAGATGTGCGTCATCTTGCTCCCAGAATAAATAAATCTGATCTGATAATAACTAATATTGCCACAAGATGACACGTTGTTTTTGCAGGACAGAAAATAATTTCAGGAATTTAAAACACTGAGTATATTCCAACACATTAAATATCTTAGGGCAAGAAATATTAAACAATACATGTGTAACATAAAACATTTTAAAAGTCAAAGTTAAGTTACAGGCGGATAAAAACATTTTATTTTGTATCTCAAAACTAAGTCAGAAATCACTGTTTCTGCTCTTTCCCCTCTGTTCCTCCCTCTCCCTCTTCCTCATTTTTCTGTTTCTTGCTATTTTTCTCAGGGTGGGTGACCTCTGACCTTGATGAGGTCACTAGTGACAAGCCATCATCTTGTTTTCCTGGCTGCTGTCAACAGCTCCCATGAATTTATATGTTTCCACACATCGCTCCTTTTCTATCCAAGGGGGGAAAAGGCCTTAAAGTATATGCGTTTCAGGATGTATAGTTTTCAGGAGACAGTCAAGGATGAATTTGTGTGCATGTGTGTGTGCGTGTGTGTGTGTTGCTGTATGCGAAAAGGTCCAGAGGGATTTTTGGCTACAGATGTGAAAGTCATTCCTGTGCTGTTTCTCTCCTCATAGCTTATTGCCTCTTCTCTTCGCTTTTCCTCTTTGCATCCTTGTCTGCACCTCATTCCTCCCCGCACTAACTTTTCGTACCATTTCGCAATCATTTTGTTCCTTTCATGCATATCTACATGCATTTCACACTTTTCACCTCTCATATTTCCATTCCCACCCCCTACCTTTTTGCTTATGTATGTCCTTTCTTCTCTCTTATTCCCCATTTTCTCTTTCTTACTTCCCTCCCTTTTCCATCATTCTCCTTATGGTCCGCTTTTCCCTCCATATTTGTTTTTTCTCTTTCTTCTCTGCTCCACTCTTTCTCTCAAAGGCCTAGTATAAATGTACGTACCTGGCAGAGTGTTTTATTACGCTGTCAGGGGGTAGGGGAGGACTAATTTCACCCATAAAAGCAGCTCGGAACAAGAAAAAAGCAGCGGCAGATGGGGATTGGGGGCAAATTTATTGGAATAGTTTGTTTTTTTAAACTGTGAACAGCTATTATTTTCCCTCTCCTCTTTCTCTTTTCTTTCCATCCTGGCAGCAGAGGATAATTTTGGCTCTGATAGTTATGACTGAACACACTCCCACTTGTGCACCCACACACAGAAACACTGACACATGCTTATGCGTTAATACTGTACAAATACAAAGGTGTGTGAATGCACCAATGCAAAGATGTGGTTATGTATTGACATACACACACACACACTTTGCGCGTGGTGGTTGTAGGTCAGTGTGTTTGTTTGTCTTACTGAGTGCTACCGCTACCACCGACCACAGTGTGTTTAGCAAGGCTCTGTAGCCATTCTGTCCAACTGCAATTTGGCAGACAGCCTGTGATTCACAAGTCAACACACGGAGATGTATGTGAGAGTGCGTATGTGTGTGTTCCATTAGCCTGGTTCCCATAACAGAGCCGAGCCATAGGCTAAGCTTCCAGAGGAACTCCACACCCAAAGAACAAGCTGCTAAAATGGAACAAGGCATTGTTAATTGTAAGAATGTATCTGATATGCCATGTCTTGATTTATATATCACTTGAATCGCATGAGTCAAATCTGCTACTGCTGCCTGACTGTTTTGTTTTTTCTGCTACCAGCCGAGACCTGGCCCATTATGGCAGTATACAAACTTACAACACTTGAACATTGTCTTTAGGAATATATTCTATATCTTTCAGAAATATAGCAATCTAGCAAATACTGTTGAGTCAATGGTGGTTTTAAAAAATTAGGTGTTTTGCAGGATGAGGTTGACTTTTGGTATTTGAACCTGACGAAGGTCTCAGGACCGAAACGTTGTTCAGCTCAATAAAACCTTTGCAAGTGTTGACAGTGTGCGGGAGCTTTTTCACACGGTATTTGAAAGGTAAAAGTGTACAGGCACGCCTGAATGTGGACGAAGTAAGAATATGTTCACCCACTGAGTGATGTTCAGCAGTTCCTACAAGATGTGCACCAGCTTAAAAAGGACTGTCAAAATTGAAACCAGTAATTTCTTCATTATATGGACACAGCTAGAGTTCACCAAGTCCTCCAAAATTTGCCGATCAACAGAAAAAAACTAAAAAATACGAGTCTCTTCCAAATCTGTTTTACAAACCATGTCCTGACTTTGCACATCTATGGTTAAGGTTTTCCAAAAAAAAACCCACACATTTTCAGGGATTGGGAAAGATCACTGTGTTTATGTGTGTGTTAAAATACAACTTACAACACTTGAACATTGTCTTTAGGAATATATTCTATATCTTTCAGAAATATAGCAATCTAGCAAATACTGTTGAGTCAATGGTGGTTTTAAAAAATTAGGTGTTTTGCAGGATGAGGTTGACTTTTGGTATTTGAACCTGACGAAGGTCTCAGGACCGAAACGTTGTTCAGCTCAATAAAACCTTTGCAAGTGTTGACAGTGTGCGGGAGCTTTTTCACACGGTATTTGAAAGGTAAAAGTGTACAGGCACGCCTGAATGTGGACGAAGTAAGAATATGTTCACCCACTGAGTGATGTTCAGCAGTTCCTACAAGATGTGCACCAGCTTAAAAAGGACTGTCAAAATTGAAACCAGTAATTTCTTCATTATATGGACACAGTTCACCAAGTCCTCCAAAATGTGCCGATCAACAGAAAAAAACTAAAAAATACGAGTCTCTTCCAAATCTGTTTTACAAACCATGTCCTGACTTTGCACATCTATGGTTAAGGTTTTCCAAAAAAAACCCCACACATTTTCAGGGATTGGGAAAGATCACTGTGTTTATGTGTGTGTTAAAATAACCTTTTGGTTAAGGTTAGGGAAACAGTTTGGTTTTGGTGAACTTACTACTTCACAATTTAAAAAAATAACCATTTGGTGAAGGTTTGAGACCGTGGTCATGGTTGAAGGATACTTATGCTGACTGCCGGTGGCTAAATGACCAGTTCTGGTGTTGTTCTTGGGAGGACAGTCTCCCAGAGTTGGACAGTGCATCAAGGTAGTTGATCTGTTTTTTATAAACCAGTCCTGTTTTTCCACCGGGATGATAAATGCTTGAATAGTAAAGAGGAGATGTGGACTATGCAAACCATGCAGTGACAGAAGAAGAAAGGAAATACTGCAATCACAACAGCAACCCCCCTCCTCCTGAGTGATGCCATTGCCGTTGGTAACATAAGACTTCTTGGGCCAAGATGCCGGAGAGTCTGGTTAGCATCAAGCTAGAAATCCTTGTGATGCCTTGCAATTTTGCAGTCAGCAAATTTTAAGGTATTATTAAAGCAATTCTAAATCGCTTCAATAAAAATGCTTTTACAATACTTGAAAAAGATGAGAACATTTAAAATGAACTCTATAACACGGTCGTGGTTTGCTTCTCTGTAGTCTAAAGCCTCAGTTTATCCAAAATGGTAAAATGTGTTTCAGTTTGCCAGTTGGATCAGGCATGAAAATTGTGCCACCCAACCATTATATTACTTTCTAAAGGTGTTTATATTTACCTGTAGGCCTGTTTTGAAGAAACACAGCTCTATGTTGCAACTAGTATTGGTAACTATAAAAAAATCCATAATGAAGTGATTAGTGGGAGAGAGAAAGAGAGAGAGAGACTTAGGTGCCAGCGTTGTGTTGTTCTTTGCACGTGGCTATTCAGTTGTACAGCCACCCAGGAGTAAGTGCAAACCACAGTGTGTATGTATTTAGAGGTGTGTGTGTGTGTTTGGGTGGGTGGGTAGTTTAGGAGAAATGAATTCTTTGTTTCAAAACATCTAAACAAGCACATGCACTTAATTTTGTTTTGCTGATTAGTCAACAATTTAACTTACAGACTTCGTAATTTTGAGGTTTATGGGAATAATCTCACAGCTCTGTGTGCACAAACGAATAAAAGTGTTTGTGTTTATGGATGCACATTCCTGTTCGAATACGCATGTAAGTTGGGGCCGTATGTGCTGGTCTATGTTGTGCCATGTCTGTGTGGTGAGGATGCCCAGCTTCATGTGAGCCCAGGTGTCCTGTGAACCATCCTGTAGGTTCCTCCTGTGATAAATGACTGCTTGTCCGCTACATTTTTACCTTGGTCAGTATTTCTCATCAGTGTTTGAACCTATGCCGTTCTGCATTTTAGCAAGGTTTTTTTTCCCCCTGTTCTTTGTCTCACGCTCTGTTGCAAAAGATTTTGAGAAACAAACACAGCCTTTGTCTGCTGGTGGAAAAACTGTCAGAGCACTAACATACTTTCTGTACTTACACAGTAATTCTTTGAAATATGGAAAGCAAAGCTTTATTTTATCCTAGGGCAAATTACTTTGAAGCCTTCAAGGGTTAAGCCTACAGCCTACAGCCTCTGTTTCTGTGTGTGTGTGTGTGTGTGTGTGTGTGTGTGTGTGTGTGTGTGTGTGTGTGTGTGTGTGTGTGTGTGTGTGTGTGTGTGTGTGTGTGTGTGTGTGTGTGTGTGTGTGTGTGTGTGTGTGTGTGTGTGTGTTTGGGGGGGAGGGTGAAAGAGGATATCTTTTGCTGCATAGAGGTTTCAGGAAATGCCGCTATAGGAGCCTGATGTTGCTGTAGGGTTTTACACACACACACACACACACACACACACACACACACACACACACACACACACACACACACACAGTCTGACAGAGCAGTGTTATATGGTCACCAGTTGGCTCAACTTCTTTTTCCTTTACATGTGCCACTTATGAATGTGTGTGTGTGTGTGTGTGTAACATTTCTTAACTTTTTCCCTTACATGGGTCCATGTGCATTTATGAGTGTGTTTCTGTGTGTGTGTGTGTGTGTGTGTGTGTGTGTGTGTGTGTGTGTGTGTGTGTGCCTCTATGAGGTCATTAGGAGCAATTAGTTGTGCCACTGCAGGGCTAGTTAGGGCCCTGCTGATGGATTGGAAACATCCACAAGACGAACTCACACTTCTTCAGTTACCTCCTCTCCTCTCCTCAACAATCCCTCGCTGTGCTCCCAGACAACTTTTTGTGTGCCTGTGAGTTTGTGTACAAGTGTGCCAAGTTTTTCGGTGTCCTCGTATGGCTGTGAGTGTGTGCGTGTGTGTGTTTTTGCGTGGTTGTAAGTGGATTTGATTTCAAAGGTATGTCTTAGGCCCATTTGAATCATTAAGTGTGATTAGTGGAGAGGGAAGGCGGCCTCCTACCTTCTCTTTACCGACAGAGAGAAAATGTACTGTACTCCCAGCTGTGCCAGCAGCAAAAAATGGAAACGACTTTCTCTCTCCCTTTCTCTTTCGTTTGGACTTTCTGTGTCTCCATTCATTTCTGTCTTTTTCACTTCTTTTTCCTCTCCCTGTTTTTTTTTTTTTTTTTTACAATAACCATGTCCAGCTATTGCAGATGCATTTGACTGTTTCCTCTGCACACTTCACATTTTTGTAGATTTCCTCCTAAAAGTTTATGTTCCATACTGAAATGTGTAAAATGGTATGAAGCAGTGATTTGATGATTAGAGTGCTGGCTAGCCAAGGCTAACAAGGCTAATCCTCCTATTAGCACTGAGACCTGGAATCACATAACCTATTTTATTCCTGCCAGTGCCACGGGCACGCATAAAGTAGAAACAAAGAAAGATGTTAATTAAAACAGCTGCACTGTACTACAGTGACTTTTGGACTCCTGTAAATTTGAGGACCATATCACACACAGTGGCGAGGGCAGTTGAAGGTTTGGTTCCTGGCAGTGCTGGACTGCTGAAATCTGAATTACATTATCTGTGTTTATTAAAGCTTTGTCAAACTCTTTGGAGTCCGCTTAGGAAAAAGACTAATTCGCTTGTCAGACCACAGATGTTGTATGGCTTGAAGGTCAATAAATTACGAGAGAAAAACACGGTTCTTAAAGTTAAGTCTTATGTGTGGACGTTAGTGTGGTCTGTGTTTTATCACCTTGCACCTGTTGTCTCTGTATCAGTTTCTGCATCGCTGTGTGTGTCGATGTGAATGTTTTGGCTGCTCTGTGTTTTTTCCACACGGTTACATGTCTGTCTGTGTGTGTGTGCACCTCTGCATAACCAGGAAAATTTGCAATTTGTTAGAAAGGTCTCTCATGTTGCAGCACATAAATCTAATTCAGTTGATATTTTATATAGTCTTTGGTAAGGTAGCCTAGTATTAGTCACTGTGCCAAACTACAAGAGCTAACAAGTGGATTTCTACGGTGTGGAGCAGAGCTTTCTGAGCCTCACGTTGCTGCAAATGAATAGCAATAAAACAACATTTATTATTTTTACATGTAGCACTAATGCTGAGGAGGCAGAGGAATAAGAAAACAAACAATTAGACACACTAAGCAGCGAGAGAAGGAGGGAGAGAAGCCATCGGTAACTGCTCAGCCGAGGAAACTAGCAGATCTTAATACTATGCAAGCAACAGAAACACCATGAACTGGTAATGTAACAGCACGTCAGCACATCTACAAAAACCCTGTTATAAACCAATGGGTCTCTATCCACTGTAAAGATGACTATTAATCTGAAAGGGTAACAAGAAGTGTACCTAGTGTTTGTATGAATGAATAACGCAGTAACAAGCCAAATATGAGTAAATGAAACACAGCCTGCGTCTAATACAACAAACACCCCATGATGATGTAATTGAAACTGTTTGTGCCAAATCATTTTGAAAGAGAAATGGCCGATGGGGAAAGTCCAAAACTTGGCTGACCATTGATGTAAGTCCATCAACTCAACTCTGTCACTCACTCTGTCAGTCACAGACACTCACAGATGTAACCAGTCCAGCCAAAAGCAGCCAAAAGCACAACACAGCATCTACAACATCTCAATGTCGACTTCGAGGTCAAGCCCCAACATGGTGGTTCTCATGGCAACCATGTTGGCAAATTGGTCTAACAATTGGACTTGGAAACAAAGTGTTGGCTTCTGCCTGAAAGGTCTCAGGTTTTCCCTCTGAAATCATGGTACTTTTTTACTCTCCACAACTGACAATCTAAAACTCACTCGTTGGATTTCCATCCATGACGGATAGATGGGAGAATTTCTTTGGTTGAACAATGTAGTATTAATGGCACATGAATTTGTCGATTCGCCTCAGAGTTGTACTGACTTTCTCCTTTCAGCCTCACCTCAGTACGCTGCTATAAATCTAGAGGCTGGGAAGCTGTCCAGCTGGCTCTCCTGTCTTCTGGAGATGGGACGGGTTATTTGTTTCATAATGACCCTCTGAGACTTTCTTCTATCTCTCTCCCTTTATCTTTGTCTCTCTGTCATTCATTCAGACTTGTGCAAACACATTGTGTCTTTTATCCTATCACACACCCTATTCACATAAACACATGTGAGCAGTGATATACACAACAGAGACACACACGACTCCATCACCTAGCACTCCCGGCTCACTACCAGTCCAACAGTGTCTAAAGGTGGCAGTAAACATGGCTGCCAGCCCTACCGCCATCCCACCGTCTGGTCATACAGACTATAGATGTGTGTATATAGTTGTGTCAGTTTCATGTGGGTTTCTTGTTCTCACCTTATGAGCCTAAGAGAGTTTTGCAGGGCTTCTCAAAGCGCAGGTCTTTGGCTGCACTCCTCCGTCCCCCCCATCTCTCGTTTTTCACTCTCACTTATTCAAGACTCTTTAATTCCCTCGTCTCTGTTTCTCTGGACGACTCCAGGTTGTAATTCTTGTTTAATGTGTGTTGTCGCTGTTCTTGTTTTTCTATTTGCATCTGTGCCTTTTAGAAAAGATGAGCTCAAAACAAAGTGTTCATTCTAGAGGGCCAAGCACTGACACCTGTTGGTTCTTTCTTTCTTTCTTTCTTTCTTTCTTTCTTTCTTTCTTTCTTTCTTTCTTTCTTTCTTTCTTTCTTTCTTTCTTTCTTTCTTTCTTTCTTTCTTTCTTTAAGTTGTTCTTGTAAGTTCACAGTGCAGATGCAGATTTACATTCTTGCATTCATCTGTGCAGTGTTTAAGATATTTTGTGAATTCTTCCTACAGAAACTGTTTTGTCCGAGACCTTGAAAAACAGGAGACGTCTATTTCTGTGTTACAATGGAGGAGGCTGCGACGTAATGAACTCCCTGTTTTTATCGCTCCTCTTCTTCCTCACCCCCCTCTTGTGTCAGGCTCCACTTTTTCTCCTCTCCTGCCCCTTCCTCGTTCTGTTGTTTCACGGCCTGGTCTTTGTTTTAGGTAACAGTCATCGCTTCTCAGCACTTATCCCACGCTGCACACCACAAGTAATAGTTGTTTTAAGATGTTATCTGGGTGCACTTAGGCCCGTGTGTGTCTCTGCAGCAAAAATGCGCACACATGTACTGTATGTTTTTCTGCCGGGGAAGTGTGTGTGTTTATGTGTCAACAGCTGCACAATTGTACTGCCAAATTAAGTCTGTGGTTTGTCTGAGCTTTCGGAAAGTAGCTTTGTTAGGCAGTTGAAAGATGTGGTGGAGTGGTGAAGAGTGTATGTGCGATTGTACATTTGTGCGTGCGCGTGCGCGTGTGTGTGCGCCTTCTAGCTTTCTGTGTTAACCCGATCCTAAGCTTGTGTAAAACTGTGAACGCTTGAAAAATCAGGCAAGCAATGAGGTCATACTGTGCTTTGGGCCAAATTCTCCTATCAATTACACACGCACACACATTTTACACACTCACAGTCTCTCTCTTTTTCCTGGCACCCTCTCTTTCTCTTTCAGTGTGGTGTTTGTTTCTTCTTGTTTTATCTTAAAAGTGTTGTTGTTGCTGGATTTTGACAGGAAAATAATAAATAGATATGTTTGGACAAATTTTCACCTGGATTTTGTTTCCCCAATGCATCCAGACTAGATGTGCTTTTTCCTGCAGCGTGAAGATTGTGTTTTCCTCACTTTATAGTAAACAGGGTCCTTTTGTGATAAAAGGCAGTGATGAGAAAAATGGGGAGAAAATGCAAATGAGCTGCTAAATATGCACCAGGGTCTCTGAAAGTAACACATAAATCAACAGAAGGCTAAATACAGAGTGATGCAGGGAGATGCCCCGGCATGGTGTATATTTAAGTAGTCAAACCAGATTCTTGTGTTAATGATTCTTCTTAACAGATTCTCATCTGTTTTCTTTTATAATCAAAATAAGAACATGCAAAAATAATGAGCTCCATTTACCCTGTGCGTTCCTGTCAGTTTTCTGAATGTGTGTGGCATCTACGAAATGGTGTGAGCAATTGTGTTTGTCAACAAGAACAACCTTGTTTGTTTACTCATAAAGGGAAAGAAAAAGGGGGGGCGAGAGGGGGTGGAGGGGGTGAGTGGAAAATCGGCCGAGTTTTATTGCATGTTAACCAGGCCCAAACAGATTTCTGCAGTTTACAGCTCTGTAATGAAGGAGCGGTGCTGCTGCTCCTGCTGTGCGACTGCTTGTGTGTGCATGAGAGAAGGACAGGGATTATAGAAAATGAAAAGAAGAACTAGAGCTGTGGTTGCGGCTCTAAATGAAGCATGGGCTCAGTCTGAAGAATTGTGTGTGTGTGTGTGTGTGTGTTTATGTGTGTGAACATGTGTTTCAGTAGTATCTCATGGCTGCTTCATCTGGTCTTCATTTGTCCACAAATGTTTGGCTGCTTCTGTATCTAAATGTCTGAATTGCTGTGTGTATGTGTGTGTTGTCTGAGAGTGTGTGTTTAAAGGAAAGAGAGAGACAGTGCGTGCGACAACTGTTACTCATGAGAGAACAGTGCATCGTGATGGGTCGGGGGGATGGACAGGTGGGCAGCTGGACTGTGGTAGCAATACATCCTGCAGCTGATTGAACGGCAGTCTGTTTTAGTTAGCATATATGCGGTGGAGGTTTGGATCATTTTTTGGTAAGACCATACTCCACTTGGTCTCGTAACAGGCCTTGATTAATGGCATCTACAAGCAACAACAAACTGATGTTTTTGCAGATGAAGGGTGAATGTTCAGATGGATTGCCATGAAATCTTGTACAGACATCTCTGCTCCCAAGACTATTAATCCTGATGACTTTGGCAATCCTCTGACTTTTGTTTTTCCTCCAGCACCATCATGACCTCTCATTTGTGGTTTTGATTGAAATGTCTCAACCAGTTGGAATTGTCATAAAAGTTGTAACAGACATTAATGTTCCCTCAGGGTGAACTGTAATCACTTGTTATATTCAGTAGCCGCATCGCCAAGCTTTGAATGTGTGCAATGTATGATTTATGACTCAATACTTATAAGACGACAGACATTCCCATCAGCCCCAGCTGTACTTAGTGTTTAGTATGAATAAACAGTGTTAACAATGTTCATAACGTTAACAGGTTGAAGTAAAATAGTCTGTGTTTTTAATATTGTACCTGCAAAGCTCTATGTACCACTGTAGAGCAGCGGTTCCTGAATGTTTCCATGCTAAGGCCTCTTGTGGCTATGAAATCTAAATTTTCCTCATCGCCGTTCCCTCTTGCTGAGGACCCCCTAGTGTGGCCCCACCATGGTCCCCTATAGAAACCACTTCTGTAGCGTAAAGTTGGCAGTCCGGTTTTTAGTTTGGTTTTGTTTAGATCCTGGACACTCTACAGGAGGAAATGTCGAGTAGTGATAGTGATATTTGGCAGTTGCGGACATGTTCGCAAACTCACTGTTGGTTTGTAATGATTTGCAGGCTTACCAAAAAAAAAAAAAATGAACCCAAACCCTGACAGCTGGTAAAATTTAGCTCCACCTCAGCTGTAACAGGTTGCCCAGCTATGTGGCACAGGCAGTGTTTTATTTTCAACTCTATACACATTGAAGAAAATATATTTGAAATCTGTACACTTGAATGCAATTTAAAATATGTGCGTGTGTCTGTTTCACCTCGACACAGATGCCCACCTACACACACACTTGCAGAGCAGAGGGCTGGTTCTCAGGCTCTGTAGTAATTTGGGGTCAGAGTTTGGGCCCCTCGTCAATCAGCAGGTCATTAGAGCTCTTTAATGACCCCCTCCTCCTCCTCCTCCCCTTCATTTTCTCCTCTCCTTTTCCTCCCCTCCCCCCTTCATCTCTCCATCCCCTCGCTGCTTGATATCCTCCAGCCCCTCTCGTCCTCCCTTCCCCCCTTTCGTACCTTCAAGTTCTCCATTTGATTTAATTCTTATTTTATTTTCCGTGTCCTCTCTCTAGGAGCTCAGGAGTTAACCCACATAACTTTTCTCCCACATTACCCTTGGCTCTCGTTTCCTTCCCACTTCTTCTTCTCCTCCTCCTGTTTTGATATCTCCTCCAGGGGAAGTGAACTGGCTTGCGGAGTAGGTCTGCACTGTTTCACATGAGCCTGAGTTTGATTCTCTGCAGTCCCTCAGATAACAAAAAAAATCCTTGACTCTTTTTTTTCTTTTTTCAAGTTTTCAGTTTTTCTTCCTCTGTACTCTGTCTCCTTTCTATCTCCTTTCCTTCCCCGTTCCATTTATCTATTCTTCCCTTCACTGCTTTCCTGATTCGTCAGCAGAGCAGGTTCATCCGTTATGTTAGTGTCAGACTCTTTATCATTTATCAACACAAAGCGACCTCTGAATGCTCATTTAGCACAAAGTGCGCTTTATTTTCTTGATTACAATTGTTTTGGATAAAGGCTGTTCTAAACTCTACTTGATTATAACTGCATGCTGTCAGGAGGCAGGTGATATAATATGCACAAATGAACATGTTGCAGTGTTGGATGGAAAACATGTTCTCCAAATGTTCCCGTGGCTTGATCGCTTCAAAATAACCTGGTCTCTTGTGTGTATTTGTTCTTTCTCCTGCTTTCCATCTTGGAAATGCTACATTAGTGTTTACCATTGATTTAGGCCTCAGTGCTTCAGAGTCTTTTTATTCTATGTGCAAGTTTCCATGAGACTGACGTTCATATTGAGCAACTCTGCACCTCACAAATTACATCCAATGACATTTTTTTGTGTCTGTGCAGGAAGCAATGAGCTCATTCTGCAATGAATCGGTACACAAGGAGGTCAGGGAGGTGAATGGATGCACAATTCCTCCAACTTTCACAAGAGAGACTAGAAGATCATGAGCTTAACCTAACTTTGTCTTCAAGGAGGAAGCAGGGGCTGAGGAGAAAATAGCACAGGTAATGTGATAAACAATCCGATGAGTGATTTAGATCTGTGTTAATCTCTGTCCATATGATCACTGAAATAACTGAAAACGCATTCATACCTGAGTGATCACATACACTGAGAATGCACGGGAAGCAGACAGGAAGCAAACAGGAGGAAGATTGTCTTCTCTACTGTTGGTCAGTTGCAAAATGCTACACATGAGAAACATTAAAGACAGATGTGGTATAGTGCAGAATTTAACTTTTAAACAGCAGATAGCAGAAACGACAAAGTCAGTATAATTAGTTTTTTGTGTTGCTGACAAACTTGAAATTGAGGCAAATGAGATCCAAGCAGGGAGCGGACATGGGTGTCAACATCATTGTTTCCAAAGACCTACATTTTCTCCCTGTCCAGACTACAATGCAGCCCCGACCTATCAGGCCAGCAGCATTTCCAAAAGTCTTGTTTTTGGCCCTTGAAAATGCCAGAGAAGTGTGGACTGAAGGTGAAAACATGGCAAAAGAGATGTGTTTAAATTAATACCGAAATATACTAGTGTGGATGTAAAGTGCAGTTAATAAAGATGGAAAACGACCAGTTAAAATTTGTGTCCAAATGTTGTGTGTGCTGAATAAGCAGGGTTTGTATTGTAAAAGCTCCCCCCACTCCCATCTCCATGGCATGTGGAAGTAATATCAGCCCAAATGTGTTCCTCATTAAAGCAGCGACAGCAGCGCGTATGAACATGGTCAGGATACACAGACAAATTAGCCCATTTCCCCCAACACGCACATGCACACCTAAATACACACACACACACACACACAGACGCGCACACACACACACACACACACACACGCACACACACACACACACACACACACACACACACACACACACACACACACACACACACACACGCACACACACGCATGCACACACATTCATGCATGGAGACTAAAGCACATGCAAGCACACACTCTTTTTTTATGAGCACATGCCCGCCTGGTATACACACTGCAGAAAAGCTAAGTAATCACCATTTTAACTGTGTGTTACTTAGTGTTCTGAGTTTTGCTATAGCAGACAAATTAATGAAGCAAGACATAGCCAAATACATAGCTGAATGTGTTGGATTGTGCATCATTTTGTGTTGAATTTTAGACATTGTTGTGGTGATGTACGCAAGTGTGTGTGTCCATGTCCACGGTGTCACACAGCAACAGGCAGACTCGAAGAAAGATTAGGAGAATCATATGAGGGGCCGTCAGGGACATAATTCAGAATTACCACTCACACACACATGTAAAACAAAACATATTCACACACAATAGTAAAAACTTCACACACTTACAAGTGAAATGCTTCCACACACACAACTGAAACGCTTTCACACACACAACTGAAATGTTGTGCTCTCATACACACAACTGAAATGCTTCCACACACACAACTGAAACGCTTTCACACTGAAACGCTTTCACACACACAACTGAAATGTTGTGCTCTCACACACACAACTGAAATGCTTCCACACACACAACTGAAAAGCTTTCACACACACAACTGAAATGTTGTGCTCTCAAACACACAACTGAAATGCTTCCACACACACAACTGAAACGCTTTCACACACACAACTGAAATGTTGTGCTCTCATACACACAACTGAAATGCTTCCACACACACAACTGAAACGCTTTCACACACACAACTGAAATGTTGTGTTCTCACACACACAACTGAAATGCTTTTATACACACAACTGAAATGTTGTGCTCTCATACATACAACTGAAATGCTTCCACACACACAACTGAAACGCTTTCACACACACAACTGAAATGTTGTGCTCTCATACATACAACTGAAATGCTTCCACACACACAACTGAAACGCTTTCACACACACAACTGAAATGTTGTGCTCTCATACACACAACTGAAATGCTTCCACACACACAACTGAAACGCTTTCACACACACAACTGAAATGTTGTGCTTTCATACACACAACTGAAATGTTGTGCTCTCATACACACAACTGAAATGTTGTGCTTTCATACACACAACTGAAATGTTGTGCTCTCATACACACAACTGAAATGCTTCCACACACACAACTGAAATGTTGTGCTCTCATACACACAACTGAAATGTTGTGCTCTCATACACACAACTGAAATGCTTCCACACACACAACTGAAATGTTGTGCTCTCATACACACAACTGAAATGTTGTGCTCTCACACACACAACTGAAACGCTTTCACACACACAACTGAAATGTTGTGCTCTCATACACACAACTGAAATGTTGTGCTCTCACACACACAACTGAAACGCTTTCACACACACAACTGAAATGTTGTGCTCTCATACACACAACTGAAATGTTGTGCTCTCACACACACAACTGAAACGCTTTCACACACACACAACTGAAATGCTCTCAAGATTTCAGTGTAACAGGAAGGCGTTTCAGTGTAACAGGAAGGCGTTTCACTGTAACAGGAAGGCGTTTCACTGTAACAGGAAGGCAGCTAAAAAGAGGAAGTGTGGGCTATTTTTCTTCTTTGGAGCATTCTGAGGAGGCACATGCGGCCTACATGTAGCCTACCACGTTTACATGATGTTTTTTAATTCGGAATTAATTATTCTGAATGAAATAGTTCGGCATTAAAATATTCTCCTTCGAGTTTACATGGAAATAAGCCAGTGACAACGTCACAGGGAGGACCCTATTGAAATTCGAAATCCAAAATAATCAACGAGAAATACGGACTCCTGAACATGCTCAAAAACGGACGATTTTTGGCACGCACATGAGATACGCAAAAAGTTTTGTCTGATAAAGTCGTTAAAAATGGACGTGCCAAAATGGCTAAATAGCGCCCCCTAGAAAGTTGGAAACGGCGAGCCCCACTTCTGTGTTTCACCTACATGCATGAAATTTGGTGGGGTTATAGAACATGGGGAGACACACAAGAAATCCTCTTGGAGCCACGCCCTAAACCCAACCGGAAGTCCGCCATCTTGATTTGTAGTTTTTTTCCTATTTGAACGAACTCCTCCTAGAGATTTCATCCGATTGACTTCAAATTGGCTATGGACCATGTAGAAGCCATGCTGATCTTATCTTGTGCTCTGCGTGTCTATAGGTCAAAGGGCGTGGCTGCTATGATGCCACACATTTTGGCGACTTTCGTGTTCGGGGCCATTTCACTTCAACGGCTCTCACGCCGACATACTTAATCGTAGCCGCTTCAAACTTGCTAGACATGATGATGACTTCCTGAACAATCTGACGTATTAACTTCCGACCTTACTCATAGCGCCCCCTGGTGGTAACAGGAAGTCGACATTAATTATGCTAACATGAATTAATCCTACATAGTTCACCCCAGCAACTTCGTTCCACTTCTCATACATGCAAAACAAGTCGGTGAAGCTACATTACGAACGCTTTGAGGCTAATGGCCCCCGTGTGGCGGCGACAGGAATTGCGGTCCATCGAAAACGAACTCCTCCTAGGGGTTTCGCCCGATCAGCTTCATATTCGCTACACATCATCCTCAGACCGCCCTGATTACAGCTTGTGCTCTGCAGGTCGGTCGGCCAAAGGGCATGGCCACTGTGGCTGCCGCCATTTCTGAGGCCTCGCCATGCATACACGAGCTGCTCTATCTCCCACGTACTTCGTCCGAACTGCTTCAGAATTTATGTACGTGATCAGACACCCGCCCTCTACACCTCCATTTGATCGTACGCAAGCTCGCTCAAGTCGCCCCCTTGTGGACACAGGAAATGCCATATTTTACATCGAAGGCGAAGCTCACTGCCAGGATCCCCGCCGGAGCAGCGGCGGCGGCCAGGCTCACACACCCGGGGCAGGCGATCCTGGCAGTGAGGGTGTGTGAGCCTGGCCGCCGCCGCCGCTGGGGGCGGCCAGGCGGGGAAGGCTATCAGTGAGCTTTGCCTTCCCCGCCGTAGCAGTGGCGGCAGCGGCCAGGCTCACACACCGGGGAAGGCGATCCTGGCAGTGGAGAAACTTTCTGCTTCTAAGTTGTTGTTAAGTTTAGGAGCAGCGGAGCGGCTCGCGGCTGCAGCTGTTCACTTCACACACTGAGAATGGAGTTTGTTTTCTTCCGGTAGACGTAAAATAAACACGTGTACCCCCTGTCCAATCAGAACGCTTCCCGACCCCCAGACGTTAAGCAGAATTAAATAAAGGCGATTTAATGTGTTTTCCATGTAAACCCCAATTCGGAATTATTATTTCCATGTAAACTCGAAGGAGAATATTTTAATTCCGAACTATTTCATTCAGAATAATTAATTCCGAATTAAAAAACATCATGTAAACGTGGTAGGCTACATGTAGGCCGCATGTGCCTCCTCAGAATGCTCCAAAGAAGAAAAATAGCCCACACTTCCTCTTTTTAGCTGCCTTCCTGTTACAGTGAAACGCCTTCCTGTTACACTGAAACGCCTTCCTGTTACACTGAAACGCCTTCCTGTTACACTGAAATCTTGAGAGCATTTCAGTTGTGTGTGTGAAAGCGTTTCAGTTGTGTGTGTGGAAGCATTTCAGTTGTGTGTATGAGAGCACAACATTTCAGTTGTGTGTGTGAAAGCGTTTCAGTTGTGTGTGTGGAAGCATTTCAGTTGTGTGTATGAGACCACAACATTTCAGTTGTGTGTATAAAAGCATTTCAGTTGTGTGTGTGAGAACACAACATTTCAGTTGTGTGTGTGAAAGCGTTTCAGTTGTGTGTGTGGAAGCATTTCAGTTGTGTGTATGAGAGCACAACATTTCAGTTGTGTGTATAAAAGCATTTCAGTTGTGTGTGTGAGAGCACAACATTTCAGTTGTGTGTGTGAAAGCGTTTCAGTTGTGTGTGTGGAAGCATTTCAGTTGTGTGTATGAGAGCACAACATTTCAGTTGTGTGTGTGAAAGCGTTTCAGTTGTGTGTGTGGAAGCATTTCAGTTGTGTGTATGAGAGCACAACATTTCAGTTGTGTGTGTGAAAGCGTTTCAGTTGTGTGTGTGGAAGCATTTCAGTTGTATGTATGAGAGCACAACATTTCAGTTGTGTGTATAAAAGCATTTCAGTTGTGTGTGTGAGAACACAACATTTCAGTTGTGTGTGTGAAAGCGTTTCAGTTGTGTGTGTGGAAGCATTTCAGTTGTGTGTATGAGAGCACAACATTTCAGTTGTGTGTATAAAAGCATTTCAGTTGTGTGTGTGAGAACACAACATTTCAGTTGTGTGTGTGAAAGCGTTTCAGTTGTGTGTGTGGAAGCATTTCAGTTGTGTGTATGAGAGCACAACATTTCAGTTGTGTGTGTGAAAGCTTTTCAGTTGTGTGTGTGGAAGCATTTCAGTTGTGTGTGTGAGAGCACAACATTTCAGTTGTGTGTGTGAAAGCGTTTCAGTTGTGTGTGTGAAAGCGTTTCAGTTGTGTGTGTGGAAGCATTTCAGTTGTGTGTATGAGAGCACAACATTTCAGTTGTGTGTGTGAAAGCGTTTCAGTTGTGTGTGTGGAAGCATTTCACTTGTAAGTGTGTGAAGTTTTTACTATTGTGTGTGAATATGTTTTGTTTTACATGTGTGTGTGAGTGGTAATTCTGAATTATGTCCCTGACGGCCCCTCATAGAATCACACTGGTTCTGCTTATTTCCCTTCTGGGTGTGTGCATGAATGTGTGTGTGTGTATGTGTGTGTTTAAGTGTAACGGAAGGGTTTGGCTTCCTGCGTCCTGATTGGACAAAGTCTGAGGAAAACCCCCTCTGGTCTCATTCTCATTCACTGTTGTCACATTTTTCCTTCATAAACCTGCTAATAAACATCACATGATTTGTACTTCTGCAGACAGAAAGCACAGTATACACATGTCTGGTCTGTATGATGGTCTGTGTCTGGGAGAGGGAGTTAAAGAAGTATAGGAACGGGGATTGGAGAGATGGCAGTGTCAAGACTTTTAACTTTTATTTCATGTTTATAAACGCCGGAGCCTGAGTGACACTTGTTAAACACTGGTGCTATGCTAACGTTTTATGGTTTTCTCATAAAGTGTAGATATTTTGGCAGATTTGCTGAGGTCATTGTGCATACCATATATGAGCCTTCATACCATTAAACCTGGCACCAGCTTAAACACACACACACACACACACACACACACACACACACACACACACACACACACACACACACACACACACACACACACACACACTCACACTCACTCACTCACTCTCTCTCTGTTGCTCCTGTCACATTCATTGTTGATCCTGGATCTGACCTGCTGAATGCGAGGGATGTTTGTTTGGACATTGTGTGAATAATAGTGATAGATTTAAGCTTGGGTGGACTTGTGCGTGTGTGTGTGTGTGTCTGGCAGGGTGTTTTTGCAAGTCCACTTGAGGCTCAGGTCGAGTTAGAGGAAATCTTGGCCCGAGCTGCTGAAACAGAAAGTCAAAAAAACAAAACAAAACATAAATGACCGAATAAATGTCCATTTAAGGTTTTGTGTTCTAATTTTTGAGAGCGGAAACACTGAGAACTGTGAAAATGAAGATTAAAAGCTGGAGCGTTTTTATGACGTGCTGCCCAGCGTTACGAAACTGCACCACTCAGAGGTGGGGTAAAAAGCCAGCTGTCAAAGAAAGAGTGGGAGTGGGAGAGGTGATTTTGTTAAAGTATGGGATGGATAGCAGCACACTCTCTCCTGGAAGACGTTCTCAGCTTTGCACTTGGTCGTAGGCCTACGCATAAAAAATGATGAAATAGGGGCGTTCAAAACCCTGGCCTCTTTCCCTCCGCACAAATGGAAATGTCAAACTCCCAACTTGCAAGTTTTTAAAAAAAATAATTATTACATATAAATGGGCACTGAAAAACATAACCTGTTAAAGAAAATGATAGGCAGAGAGCAACTCACACCTGCAGCAGAACAGGAGCAGGGCAACAGCTGTGACAAGGAAGTGAACGTATTCACTGAATAAAGAAGAAAGTGCTGACTACAATGTCGTTGTTGTTGTTCAGTGAAGCTCAGAAAGCTAACAGGTTGAACCTGCTGTAGACAGAGACCGACTGTGAGAAAAATACAGATTAGTAAGTGTATGCAAACAAGGAGAGAGTGTGAGAGAAAAAAAACATATAACTGACTAAATTGTTGCCGGTGATGGGTTTAGGCCATTGTATGAATAACCCTGTTGTTTCCAGCCCTTATTTTATTTCACTGTGTTTATTTAGTTCCTTACCTGACCCAGACATCTCAGGAAATGAGTGTACAACATGTACATTGTAGGTTTGAGTGAGGACAGTGAACAGTTGAAAATAACTTTGCCATTCCAATGTAAATGAATATACCTGGTAAGTTTCTGTTTGGTTCTATAATTGGCAAGAGACTCATCATTTGGTGACTGTCGCCATCACAACCATTAAAATGTATCCACTCAGAAGCTTCTGCATGTGGTGGAAGGCTGTCATCCACTAACGTGAACAGTGCTTGCTTTGCTAAATACTGTAAGTCTACTTGTTAAAGGAGTTAAGTTTATGATCCGGCTAGATTTACTCATCTGCAAACACAGAAGTACACTTCTTCAAAAAGCCATTTGAGTCTGGTTCCAAAACTCAAGTCAATCCCCATAGACTCCCATGTTAAAATGCCCAATAAACATGTTTACAGGCTGGTATAAAAACTGTTTTAGTCTCTACGGCTAATTTCCCCCTTTGTGTGTTCACTGTTTAGGGGGTGAATTTTTATTAAGGCTTAAACATCTGCATAATTGAAGGCGTGGCCATGTTGAGTGACATGTGGGTGAGCACTTGCCAGAAGCCAGTATGAACCGAGGCCTCGGCTCTACATGTGTCTTTCCACTTTGCCCCATTTTTGTATTGGCTGGGACTTTGGTGGCAAGATGACAACAGCAAAACAGCTCACTCTGTGCTTCACAAACGTATTGGTGACGTCACCAAGGCCGTGTCCATCTTTATTTATGGTCTACGTCTGCAACTTGTAGAATAAACTATTTGAGAGTGATGGGGAAAGCACATGTGAGCGCTGATCTGCAGCCGCTGGAATCAGCTTGTAATAGCGCAATATGTATTGCAGGCACAATGAAGGGGTTGGGGTAAAGAGCACTATATCACTCCTCTGAGAGCACTCGGTCCCATGTAGACAAACCCACACATACACACACAGAGTTAGTAGGGGGTTGATGGTGAGAGCAGGGGCTCTGGGGGTCTACATTCAGTCTGCCTCGTTTCCTACATTTAATCGCATTTGGGAAACGGTCCCAATTCACGTCTTTCCTTCCTTCCTCTCTATCTCAGTATCCCTCTCTTTCTGCATCTTTTGCTTTGTTAACCCCCTTTGGCTTATTTACCACATCCACCACTGGTTTCTCTCCTCTATTGGCTTTATGTCTTACCCCTTTCCCTCTGCTTTTCACTACTGTCGTTGTTCACCTTCACCATTTACTTTTTTTTTTTTTTGCTTTTTCTCCCTTTTCCTCTGAATCACTTCTCCTGCTTTATCTGCTTATCTGATTTTCACATATTATTCCTTCTCTCTCTCTGTCTGGTTTCTGTCATCTAGTTTATGAGGAAAAAGTGTGTGTGTGTGTGTGTGTGTGTGTGTGTGTGTGTGTGTGTGTGTGTGTGTGTGTGTGTGTGTGTGTGTGTGTGTGTGTGTGTGTGTGTGTGTGTGTGTGTGTGTGTGTGTGTGTGTGTGTGTGTGTGTGTGTGTGTGTGTGTGTATGTGTGTGTGAGTGTGAGAGAGAGTGTGAGAGTGTGATGTACAGCAGTATAAAAGCTACATCATCTCCTCCCCTTAAATACAATGGTAAACTCATAGTGATACCTTACCCTGCTTTCTCCTATAGCTCCCTTGTGCCTGTATAGTGGAAGGAGTGGGGGGTGGGTGTATGTGTGTCTTTGTGTTTTTATGTGTGTGAGAACAGAAACCAGAAGCTGATACGGGCTGTGTGTGTACCTCATGGTCACTGCTGAAAAGGAGAGACGAGACAAGTTCACAGGCAAAATAAATACGAAGGCGACAACCGAGCTCAATAATTGTGAATGAGTACGCAAACGAAGAGAGGGAGGGGTGACGGGGTTTTATAGCTGCGTCTGGCTATAACCCAGTTAATGATCAAACAGATGCTGGAGCTCAAGTCTCACTCGCTCTCGTTCTCCCCCCCATCTAACAAGACAAGGGCACTCAGCCTAGACTAATGCTGCCTTTCTCCATCCTCCTTTTGTCTTCCCTTCTTCTTTTCATAAGTCTGTTAGCTGCTTAATTAGTGGCTAAAGAGAGAGAGAGAGGGAGAGAGTTTGAGGGAGGGAGGACAAGAAAGAGAGAGGGTAAGAGAGAGATCACTGTGATCATTAACCAACAGGCCAGAGCTATTTAACTTGTCGCTGCACCGTCCTTTCTTCTCCTGCCCCCCACTCTGTCTCGTATCTTCTTCCTGTCTGTCTCTGTGACAACTACATGTGTTTACACAGAGAACCAGGTTATTGATCAAACTCAAGTTAAGGTTTAAAATAAAAAAAAATACAGGGTGAGAAACGGATGACAACTTTCAGTTTGTTGTAGTTGATTTGTCCTGCTCATGTTAGTTAGTGGACAGGGCCTGGAGTCACTAAGTCATGTGACAGCTCGACATGATTATAATTGGGCTAAAATTGCTCCACAGGTTTCTCGCTGAGTCAGGACGATTATGGTTGAGTGCTTTGGAGCATCGGTGCACTCGACTGTATTGTGGCACCTGAGGGTGAAATGTGAGCCAGGCTCTGCTTATATGCCTGTCAGACATGTGGAGGGTCTGAGGATGTGTGGGATTGAAACAACCTGCGTATGGGAATTGTCCAGCTTTGGGTGTGGTCGTGGTGTGTGAGGCAGCTGGATTTCTAGCAAGCAAGAATCCACCTTGCTAGACTCATAGCTGTTTATCTTTTGGCCAAACAAGGGGACGACTTGAGAAGATGATTTATATCAGTATCTGTAGGTGTGGATCATAGACTGTAAAAAGAATGGACAGTGACATCCCCCATTGGTTTTGGGGAGTTGCTTTTTGTGACTCAAATATGGCGGCCTGAACAGCGCCATGTTGGATTGGCCGGCCGAGAACCCGCCCACTGGCCTCGAAGCAGCTGTCCACGGAGCTGCTCGGACCTGTCACTCAACGTTTCCGCGCCCTAATTGGCCAGAATTTTAACCTAATAACAGTAAAACGGTAGAGTTAAAAAAAAAATTCACCCCCCTCAGAGTGTGTGCGGGGGTAGAAACTATCGATTGAGACCAAAAAACGGGTCTATGGAGAATGCTGCTTTCTGACACCAGCCCCCAGAGGAAGCCGAGGGGATTGCAGTTTTTTGAAAGCGGAAGTGAGCTTCACTTCTCAGACCGACAACTGCCCCCTTGGTGTGGCGTGGTTAATACTGGACATTGTTTTCTGGATGAAAACAGACATAACTGAATTGCAAAAAGACATTACATTAAAGGAAGTCCTGATGATTCTGACATGCAAAGGTCTTCAAAGCATCAAATTTATTAAAAATGATTATGAGATTTTCTACCCTCTCATATTGTACTTCTTCTACTAACTGTTTCCTCTCTCTCTCTCTCTCTCTCTCTCTCTCTCTAATTATATTTATTTTTATCTAAAATTTTATGGTTAACTTGAATAGTGTGTACATAATAAAACCACTTTTAAACTGATCTTTTTTTAATGGAGGAAATTTTGTTTTGTGCATTTTGGAGTCAGCCACACTCCAGCGGGGAGGGGGGTGGGAAAGATGTCTGCAGTATCTTCAGACACTGACACAAACCAAGATGTAATATAAATGAGAATGATGAGAATATTCAGATAGGAAAAATGTTCAAATCCACCCCATTATCTGTGCCTTCAGATTATGCAGAGAAGTAACAGTTTAAATATTATAAGTTGTCCCCACGGGGAGGACAATAATGTTCTACTAACGTGCTAGCTATTGAAGCCGTTAAGCTGTCCTCACACTGGTGTTTATTGTTGTCTTGTGTTTCTACCAACTTTGTCATATGACAGACACGTGGTTCATCCAATCACCTGCTCAGTATTTCCAAACAAAGCTTTCCCAGGCCAGATGGTTTTGTTTGGCAAACTGATTTGGGCTGGAAAACGTTGCCATTACATAGATAGTTGAAGCAATGTAGCAAAGATCAACTGGCTCGATTTTCTTAATGAGCCTCACAAAGAATGTCATCTGGATCTGTGGTGAGAGTTTACGAAGCCAGACGAGAAGCCAGTGGGTAAAAGTGATTTAAGAGTAAATTATTTTGGGGAAGCGATCGCTCTCATGATTCCAGTCTGCTCAGTTCACTCTTTCGCCATCCTTCATCTTCCCATCGCTTTCTCTCCCTACTTTTCCGCTCTGCAGGATACCAATTGGCCAGACCACCTGTTGCTGTTGGCGACGGGGGCCTTACAGGAGAATGTGATTGGACGGCAAGGTCGTTAACCTCTGCATACAGAAAGTGGTGAACCCTGGCAGGAGGGGGTGATGAGGACACACACCGTCTTAATGAACACACACACACACACACACACACACTGACTCTCACAAATACCCCCACAAACCAAAATTATACACACCCCACGGACACACACACAAACGCAGACATTAAAACGCGTTTTCCCCCTCACGTCCTCCTCCCCTCCTCCTCTGAAGGAGCGTTTAGTAAAACAGCGATCAGCTCTATTGAGAACCAGCCTCTTTTCTCCTTTTCTCTTTGTCCACAACTGATTGGCAATTTGTCTGGAGATGAATTAGTTAGCTGGTTTCACAGGAGAGGCTGAATGGAATAAAGACCTAAAAGCCAAAGAATTAGAGATCTAGTTAAGAGAGAGAGGGAGAAGGACAGAGGAGCAGGGAAAGTTAAAGAAAGGGAGAGGCACAGGGCGACGGAGAGGAAGAGTGAAAAGAGTGAATGCGAGTGTTGATTGAAATTGTGGATATGGCAGCCTAAAGGGTAAGAGTGTAGACATAGAGTGCTTCAGGCAATTAAAACGGCTGCTTCTCCTCCGGTTCCATTGTTATGGCTTTGAAGGCTTTTGCATACCTCAAAGCTTCAACAATGTTTTCTGTCGCTCCATAGGGCTCACTTTCACCACAAGGGTTTTAATCTAAAAGCTCTGCCACAAATTATTTCAGGGATCT
The DNA here is from genome assembly GCF_045865225.1 of Trachurus japonicus. Taxonomy (NCBI): domain Eukaryota; kingdom Metazoa; phylum Chordata; class Actinopteri; order Carangiformes; family Carangidae; genus Trachurus; species Trachurus japonicus. The sequence goes on from NC_140919.1 coordinate 23,891,238, forward strand.
CTTGTACTTGTAACATTATGTCAGAGTTCAAATAATAAGGTGGATTTAGCAGGCGGCTCAGGCTGACAACTTTAGAGGTGACTTTGGAGGCCTTAAAGTTTAAATATGTTGTGTTAACATCACATTTAGCAATGATAAAACCAAAAGTGTCTCATTTTAGAGGGAGATTAGAATATATTTTGATTAAGTTTTATTGTTGAGGCCTGTGACATTAATCACTGGATCTGGGGACCAGTGACTGGGCTACTATGGTGAGACATGAACATAACACTAGTTAATAACAATGGCTCTCTGAGCCTCTTTCTATTATTTTCCTCACCAGGCCAGTTTACTCCCCACTGACATATTGTTCTCAGGCTAGTACATCATTTGATCAGGTGAAGACCTAATGGAGTGGGATAAAAGCTCTGTGATCTCGCTTCTTAGCTCAGTCACAATACATTCACACAACTGGGAAGGTGGTATCTGGGCCATCGATTGCTGTCTCGTAACTGTCTGTTCCTCTTCTGTGGATCATTTCACACTGTGACGGACGTGGTTGAAGAAAATGTTGAAGTTCTCCAAAGTGTGAAACTCAAGCTTTATGCTGTTTTTATCAGCCCTGGTATCTACACACTGTATCCTCACATTTACTGTCTAATCACTTTTTTCAAGGTTACATCAAGTGTCACGAGTTTGTTGCATATGCACAACATATGAGTTTACTGTCATAATAAGCCTCCTATAGACGCACGCACACATGCACACACGGACACACGGACACACACACTCTTCCGCTGGGATGTCCCCTATTCTGTTATTTTGGGACAGTTGACAATATAAACCTTCCTGCCAGACAATGGCTCTTCCTGAAAGGCTGTATATGATATCCTCTGTCTCTGTTTCAGTCAACACACACACACTCTCACACGGAAATAACATGCACACGCAAGCACACACCCACACACGCACACACAGAGAGATACATTTCCATTGGGATGCTGTGTATCCCTTTGTTTTGTGACAGTTGACATTACAAACCTTCCACAGAGACAGACGCTTAAAGGCTGGACACCTATGCCGTGACACACCGGCAGACATAGTTGCAACATACAACAACATACAGTACATCCAGTAGATCCAGCACTTTAGTCTTCGTTCTACACTTTTATCTAATTTCCTCTGAGCATTGCCTCCTTTTAAATGGGCTGCATGTGATTAGCATTCAGAGAATTGCGGTTTTCAGTCGTCTTGCATCACACCAAACAGTCAGTCATCATCCCACTCCAAGTGTGTGTGTCACCCTTCTTGTCGAAGCACATGTGTGCATTGTTTTGATAAGTTTAGGTGCATGTCTTTGATCACCTCAGACTGACAGGCAGTCCTCTAACTTTTTTTGACAGCATACGCTCCACACACACTCTCTGTGACTTGCAGTGCATCTATAAGTGTCAAGTGTTGAAACTCTAAATACATGTTCCTCCGGCAATGGAATTCTTTTTTTTTTTGTCTCCATCACTCTGTGTGTCTGTGTCTGTGTCTACATAGGGCTAGAAGTAATTGCACAGGTACATTTTTCAGATGTCTGCCACTGGACCACCTCATTGGGGCTGTCAGCACATACAAGGCCTGAAAACGTACGGCAAGGGTGGGGAGGAGGAGGAGGAGAGTGGAATTAGATGGGTACAGTGTAAAGAGGAGGAGTATGAAATGACCATGGTTGAGGAGAAGACAGAGAGATGGAGAGGTGAGACAGATGACTGAGAGACGGCAGAGCGTGATGAAGCTGGTGGGAGAAGAAAAAGACAGGTGGTAAAGGGTGACAGAGGGAGAGAGGGAAGGGGAGAGACAAAGAGGCAGGGTGGTTTAATGGAAAAGCGCTTCTGTCATCAAGGCTAAAGCCCAAGAAATATCATACACATCCCTCATTATCTATGGATTAAGCACAGACAGAAGCGTGCACGCGCACACATAAGCCCACACAAATGCGCAGATGCAATATACGCACCCAAAAATGTGCTCAGCAACACAAACAGAAGAGGCACTGGCTGTAGCACACATGGAAAAGTTCTCATGGTCAAATTATGATGGTATGTCCCTATTTTAGCCAACCTCTGCCCCCTCCGCCTCCAAGGCACGCCTCCCTAAAGGTTCACTGTTCAACTTAGCCCACAGAATTATAGTAAACAAGAAATTCAGACCTTTTTTATTCCCATTAAAACAATGCGTATTTGTGAATCTGACTGTGACTGTGTTGTTTCTTCTTCCAGCCACACCACTGAGACGGTAGTGTCTCATGCAGAGGGAGGCACTTTATTTGCCTGCATGATTCGGACACGCTCAGTCAGAGTCATTTGTACACTGAACTGAAGTATGCATTTACAGTCAGTCTGAACACAGTCAGGCAGACAAATAGTTGGGCAAGTACCCAGCATCCCACAGGACCAGACAGAGCAGCAGACAGAGCTACTTGATATAACTTAAGCTACATTAAAAGGCTGTCTGTTGAACAGTATTTGTATTTCTTTTATTCTTTTCCTTTTAGTTCGTGTCAGTTTACACTTTGATTGGCTGCATTTCACAGGAAGAGGGCTGGATCACCTTCTGCTTCTTCTCTTTCATCTTCTTCCATCTCCATCTTATAGTCTTCCCAGCACAGGAACAGCAAATATAAAGATACCATGAAATCTATCCTTCTTCCTAACGATACCATAAATATATAATGATAGCTCCATATTTAACATTCACACACAGACAGACACGGGTAGGTGTGTGGGCCTGGGTCAGTCATGAGCTTATTTCTATTTTTACTAAGCAATCTCTTTTACACAAGTCCAACCTGATCTAAATGTGGGTTGGCAGTGCAGATTGCAGAACATGGGTAACCAAGAACTTCAAAGAAGCAGGTCCACATTTTTGGATAATGTGCTCTTTCACTTCTTTCACTCTTGCTCTCTGTTACAGTAAATGAAGATATTGATATTGCTAGTATCTGGCAAATTGCAGGATGGCAAATTCTTGTTTTTGCTTCTCATTTTTGTACTGATAAAATTGACAAAATAGTTTGTGGGTTTAGTTACAGTTTTCTGTTCAGTGGGATCAGAAGGGGAGTGAGCCAAACACCCACTTTGCTCTTAGCATAATCTTTGAAGTGTAACACTATTGACAGTTTTCAGATCATATCTTAAACTCTGAGTGGATTTAACATGCTTCTGAGATGGAGTGCAGCCCAATGTGAAACAAACCAGGGTGTGTGGGAGTGGTGCCTTCAGCTTCCCTCCCTCAATTTGAAGGGAGTGGTGCTATGTGACTATTACACATTCATTATTATAATGTATCACAGTCACAGTAGAGCCTTTATAAGGTAATATCACACTTTGGCTGTGAAGGAGATAACTTCCAGGTTTTAGAGACAAATCCCAAAATGGCTGGACAGCTTGTTAGGGGTCTCAGAGATTCTCCTGCACAAAAAACTGCCACCAAGTTAGTGAATGTAATGTGTAATCTGTAAATATGGAGAAGGTTTCTCCTGTTAGGGTGTTGGTATATCCTCATTTCCATGTGGCCAGATGTCACAACCCCAAAACAGGCTCCGAAACATTGTCAGTCCCAGATTAGAAGAATGTAGTTCATGCCATGGTGTTAAGGTGGTGTTGATACTGTAGGTGTAGACATAGACGGAGGCTTCTCACCCACATCGTGGCCTTTTCGACAACTTAGCAGCAAAGTGAAGTGTTGGGGGAGAAAGATAAAGAAAGGGGCAAAAACTCCTCTTCAGCAGTCTGAGTGTTCCTCTCCCCTCTCCCCTGTGAGTGAGTGTGTATGTGTGCGTGTGTGTCCACTGTGTCTTTGCTGTATGGAGAGCAGTCAGATCAGATAATCTCTTTCACTGGCTCCTCTCCTGTTTCTCACATTATCATCCATTATCCCTCCATCTCTCCTCTCCTCCTTTCCGTCCCTTTGTCATCTATGCCCAGCTCCCCCCTTCTGTCTGCCCGTCTGACTCTGTCTTAGAAAAACTCTCTCACATTCTGGTGCACAACAATATCTCCCATGTGCACTCCTGCTCCGTCTCCTTTTTATGCACACCTATTTACTACCTTGCTTTGTTTCTTCCTTTCTTACACGCACACACACACACACACACACACACACACACACACACACACACACACACACACACACACACATATACAAACTATCCTCCTTGCCTCTCTGTAGGAAACAATACACAGGAATGGGTGTGCGGGGTGTGGAGGGAGGTAAAATTGCTTTTCAGAGATGTCAGGGACATCCTGTTACACACACACACAGACACACACAAAGAGGATGTTGGCTGGACAATGGATAGGTCTCAGGAGTGTTAGTGTGGAAAGGGGCCCTTCCATACCTTGCCTTCCACTCCCTACACAATATTCCCTGCTCAGTTATGTAGTTAAAGCATTTCTCTGCAGCCCGCTCAAAGCCTGCTGTCTGTCTGGTTTCATAGCATATGTAGTATTCTGATAACATCTACTCTTTTAGGTAAAGTTTTCAAATGGCTGTAATATGCCTTAATGTCTTAAGGAGCTTGATTAAGGCAGCGGAGAAGCCGATTTCTTCTACACACCAATATGTGAGGGTGTGTGTTTAAATACAGGGCAGGTGTATGACGTGTGTGTGAATGAGTCTTTGTGTGCTCTGTGTGGGGAAGCAAAGCAGAGGCAGAGTCAGAAGTGCAACCATGGGGTGAAGAGTTCAGAGAGAGAGCGAGAAAAAAGCAAAGAGTGGGAGAAAAAGGAAACTACAGAGAAATTGAATAAATAGAGTATGTCTCAAATGAAATAGTAATAATACAACCAAATCAGCCAAGCCCTTTCTATATTTTAGAGGCCAGTAAGTCCAGAGAGAGTGTAGAGAAGGATATCATTATAAAAGAAAAGCAAAGAGAGAGTGTTTGATGAGATATGGGAAATCTACTGTCTCTATGATTTATTTGACAGAATTTGTCACGTATGTTTAAAATGGTTTAAAATTCATAAAAATCTCATGTGATGGAATTTGTGAAAAATCCTGCTTTCAGCAAACAGCAGCACTTTCTCACGAGTGAAGACTATGGTCATGCTGTTTCACAGGCATGTCAAATAGTGCTGAGAAGGTGGGATTTTGTACAGTATGTTGCCCGTCTTTGTACCAAACTATGTGTCTGTAATTCTGTGGATTTATTGCATTAGTAACAAAGAAAAATATGTGACCGATGATGATGCAACAAGAGCAAAAATTGAAAAAGAAAAAAAGAAAATCAGTTTGCATTTTCATTCTCGAATTTTTATGATCAATTGAAAAAATTGATGAATAAAAGGCAACCTGTGAATGTTGGATCCCCATGCAAGACATTTTACTTGGCTGTAGGGCCGGATAGGAGTAGCTATGTATTAAATGCACTTTGCCACTGGATTTCAAACATGTTTTCCATGAACTGCCTCCATTCTCACTGTGTTTCTGAATGCTCACTGAGCGCTTGATTTGAAGCCTGCAGCAGCCTTTAGGGTGTGAAGCTGCATCTTAGGTGGGATGAGCAGATGAAAGGGCAGGTGATGGACATTGGACCTGTGAAGCAAATGTGTCCCATATCCATATGAGACTGTGATAGAGTTTGAGTGTTTCTTTTTTCTTTTTGCTGAATTTATTTTTACACTGCAGTCACAATGCTCCACATGCTGCATCTTTTTTTTTTCATGGTGCACAGTTTGGCTGTGTGTTCGCTCAGGGCACAGAGATAAGAGTGGAAACTTGGGGTTGGAGTCATCCGAGCACTGGATTACCAAAACACATGATTGTGAGGGTTTCGTCGGCTTTATGTAAAAAAAAAACAAACCCCAGCGTTTGCAAGGGTGCGACATGGAGATGAATGAAGCCAAGAGAGTGAGCGAGGGATGGAGAGAATGCAGAGAAAGGGAGGGGAGGAGCGATAGCGAGGGAGAAGGAGCAGTGCCCGGTGCTATTGTCCTGTCTGTCAGTTGCTGGAGGGGAAGAACAAAGAAAACTGGTGGGCTGTGGCATATCACATGTCTGTCTCACTCTCTCTGACTCTTTGCTCTGTTATTCACTCACACACTCACTACATTCACTCCAGGAGATGTGTGACTCCCCCCCCACACCCCCACACCCCCCCCACCCGCCTTGATCTTTTGCCCCGGTCACCCCACCCCCACCGGCCTATAACTGTTTACCTCCTCCAGATGCAAACTACCTCCTCAGAGGCAGGTGGGGTTCAGAGCAGGTGGAAAGCAGGATGAAATGAATGGAGGAGAGGAGGGGGGAGGAGGAGGAGGAGACCCCTGACTACGCCTCAGGTAGAGAGGTCGCTGGAAGTCCAGTACACCCCACACCTGTCCCCTGGCGCCAGGGAGGGGGCTATAGAGAGGGAGGTGGGGGAAGCGTGACACACCTGTCCCCTGGGGAAGTCGCCATTGGAAGGATGGGGAACGAGTTGAAAAGAGAAGAGGGGAAGACGGGAGAGAAACACACTTGTCCTCTGACCTTCGGAGGAGATTGGAAAAGGGATGTGTCTTTTTGTGATGGTGGAAGAATGCAGGTGGTGAACCACAAAACTGATGCATCATGGGAAACTCCTTGCACTTCCATGTTTAAGTTATTAGTAATATTTCTGAATACCCCAGTCTGAGATGGGGGTGGGGTATCATCTTCTCCCTTGCGCTCCTTCCACTAACCGTTTAGCTGATACCGCAAAACTGACTCAGACAGTTACAAGATGACCTCTGCAATCAGCGATTCCACAACATGGAAAGACTGAGACAATGAAATGTGAGGCCAAATAAGTCCATTGTTATGGTAACTAATCAGTGCACGGAGAGTCGCACTGGACTACTGCTAATTTCCATGACACAGCTATGAAGCTTTGGATGTGTACTGACTAAACAGCCTATGGACACAACTTATTTGAATGGAAATCCCCATTTGTGTTGCTACAGCCCGACTCATGCAGGGGTCAGGGGTCTTCTCTTCTCTTCTCTTCTCTTCTCTTCTCTTCTCTTCTCTTCTCTTCTCTTCTCTTCTCTTCTCTTCTCTTCTCTTCTCTTCTCTTCTCTTCTCTTCTCTTCTCTTCTCTTCTCTTCTCTTCTCTTCTCATGGTGTGCTATAGTCTGTAAAAATCTTTGTGGGAGAATTTTCCCCCTGTAAAGTTAAGGGAACATTTGTTGCTTCCAGAAACAGCCCAATAAAAACAGACCTCTGCCTCGCTTTCTGTCATCTCTTGCTTTCGCCTGCTCTCTCTCTCCCTCTTTCCCCTTATCTCTCTCTCCCTTTCTGTCTCCTTTCTGCCCCTCTATTGCTTTTTCAGCTTGTCATCACTTTAAACTAGGCGGACCACTCTGCCTCATATTCCAAAATGCTGAGATCCACAGTGCAAACCACACATGATCTCTGGGAGTGCACCGAGTGTACTAGACATGTGTCAGAAAGAAAATATCTTTAGGAACTGGAAGTTGATTTGGTTTCCAGTGATCCCGAATGTTGCAGATACACAGATAACACAGATGTAACATCTCTTTATAAACAACCTGCTTTAATGTGAGCTGGTTGGGGATTACCACTCTCCTATCTGCTGTCTCTTTTTTAGGATCAGAGGATGCCTTTGTGATGTTAATCCACTAATTCCTGGCACTCTATTAGCATGCCTGGATCAGACCTCTGCACACAGGGACACCTACCTCTGAGTTGATTAGTCGGACCCTCATGTTCAGCTGGCATTACATGTGTTTGATGGGAAAATCTCCCCACAATGCAGAGAAGACTTTTAGTCCTGCCTGTGTGTCCTCTTCTCTGTGACGGACACAGAGCCCTCTTGTGGTGCATCTTTCTCTGCCACGCTCTTTCTCTCCCTCACCAGCTCCCTTCTTTACGCCTCTCATCCATTCTCACAGATTTTCCATGTCACGTCATGGGTGAAGGGTAATCAGTCTCGTCTCCTGATAAGCTACTCCTCCAGCTTTCTTCAGAAAAAACCTGAAATTCCACAGGTTGTTTTCATATGAAACTGCATCAAGGAAAAAAGTCCTAAAATTCCCAGGTCAACCACACAATATTGAGGCAGCACTTTCTTACTGTGATCCTTTCACGTAGTGATTTCCACATAGGGGGACACAAGATATTATGGTTAATAAGGAATCATCAGAACCCTGCCTGGAGCTCCCCCTCTACCAAGTACCTCACATAATAACCCCACTCTAACATCCATCTTGCCTGACTTATCTGGGACTATGTGCAACAACATTTAACACACACTGCTGACAGAGTATGAGTAGACAAAATCTTAGTAACCAAACCACATTTCTTGGAACCTTATCTGCACAAAACTCAGTAGTCAAACTACTTTCGCCAAACCATATTCTGATGATCTAACCCTAACCCATGGTCTCTTGGTCGAAAACCAACCTTGCAACATCAGCACCTCTGACCCAGTGTCCCAGATCTTGTTTTGTGAGATACATGGCCTGGTTTATGGCACTATACTACACAAACACACCCGGTAATCTCTTGCCAACATTGCCCCCCTCAGTAGACATAGCTCCATGGATTGTCTTCGCGCCGGCTTCCTTGAAAACAAATGCACATGGCTGGGTGAGAGGGAGGAGGGTTAGCGGTGAGTTTTTTAAGGACAGTGAAAATATGCTGTAGAGAAATAAGCGACCGGACTTGTATAGTTCCCCTCTGACCTGGTTTATATTGGTTTCATCTAATCATTTGCAATAAGTGTGAACAGTTTTGAATTGTTGATGACATCTGTTCTGTACAGTTTTTGTTTCTTATTGCATCACAAGAACGTCAACGTGCGCAGTGTGTTTTAGTGAGCGAAATTATGTTAAGAGTTTTGCAAAATGGTGAAATGAGATCTGAAGCTGGTCTCTAACTGGTGGAAATAGCCTTCGGTTTTGTCAAAAGTATGATTGATTCAATAAATGGTTTCAGGCCACTGGGGATTTGGCTTGGATTTAAGACAATGGAATTGAGTGTTTTGGCTACTCAGAAAAACTCTAATATAGCAGATTATAGGGGGCTACTGTGATATCATTCTCACTATAAAGTACATCATCCATGTCTGTCTACTGTCTTTCCCTATTCCTCTTCTTCTTCCTGAAGAGCACTAGAATCTGATCTATCTTAAAAGGCACCAAACCTCAAACTGACCTATAGGATTTGGATCTCTCACTTCTCGGACACTTACCTCCTTCTGCTCTGTTTACTGTCATGGGTGGGTGAACAGTCCACAAAAAGGGGGACAGAGAGGTTTGAGATGTAAAGGAGAAGTGAGGTTTCTGCTGTCTCAGTGTCTTCTGTCCATCATCATCTCCTTCTCTCTCCTCTCTGACTTTTCACACTCCTCTGTCCACATCTTTCGTCTGCCATCTCTCTCTACTCTCTCTCTGACGGCTCTTGTCAGTGCTGCATCACCTCAGCTCTCTTAAGTTTTCTATCTTCTTGTTGTTGAGAATCTGTTTTCCACAGGTGAGTGGAAAAGGTTAGTAGTTTAATATTGACTTATTTTTTCTTATTTAATTCCTTGCTTCTTTATAAAAAATAAATACATTTAAAAAAGGATATATCAGGTTTTTAAGTCCTGCACAACAACCACCACTTCATCTGGTTGTTCATAGGCTGTTGGCCAAATACCCCGTCACTGTCATTCACCCAGATCACACCAAAGCTCCTATAACTCTATATAAGGATAAGATATGCTGCAGTCTTGTTTTCATAGTGAAGATTCAACACAGCAGACAATGCAAACAATCTAGTGTATCTTTAAAATTTTTCTTTTCCTTATTTGGCTTCAACAGTTAATATAGCAATAGCGCCACAACAGACTCCTACAATTACTCTATTAGACTGCTAATCCTACAGTTACTATAGTAACCCACGTTTATCCTCTCATACCCCGGCTAAGTAGTGTCAGACCTTTGTTAAACCGGGGGATCAAGCAGATTTGCAGAACAATGCAAGATGAGTGTTGATCCATTTACACCAACAGCAAACTCATAACTATTATGTTTTAGTTTTATTCACCTGACAGGGGAATTGGAAACCTGGAGACAACTGTTGCTCACACGGTGTTTTTTGTATTTGAAGGACAGAGCCCTGCACAGGGGATATGGCTGTTCATCAGACACACAATAGGTTATCCGTGAAACCGTCTGATGGGCAGATAACGTGGCTCCCTCTGCTATTTGTTGACAGGATGCTGTCTGGATGTGACCTTTGACTCCTGCCAGTGGCCGAATGTAACCTATTGACCTCAAGCTTTGTTTTCATTTCTCCCTTTTCTCCTTCCTCTTCCCTCTTGTTTTGTCACAGATGTTCTGTGAAAGATTCTAGTTCATAGTAGATTCATAGTTGGTTTATACAAATTTATTTTATTTTATTTATTTATTTAGAGGACAGTGTACATTAATGGACATTTTTGTAAATGTGCCAGTGTTAACCAAAGGCTAATTTACAACTGTCCTCTGGCACGATGTTAAAAAGACATCAGGCCATTAAAATACACACAACAAGGACACAAAGGTCATACTGCATAAAACAAGGGCACATGGGACACAAAGTTCGAGACATCCATAGAAACACAACATATCCATGTGGAAAACAGAATCCATCAGGCAATGAGACTAATTGAGAGACATCCATACAACACTACAGAAACAATAGCAACAAGTAGACATGGTGTTATGGTGTTGATGGTGTCAACAACCTTTAAACGGAATACAGTTCCATAGCGGCTGCTGTCGTGTGCGTACAGACAGTGGAGGCACATGAGGTGGTTAATCCAAGCTGAGGTTCCCTTTGCATCTCACCTCCACTCAAAGCCTTTTGTATGCACTGTCACGCCTCACTCGTTCCCACTCTGCTTATTAGGGAAACACTTCCATTGGATAGTCAGCCAACATTTCATCAGGTTAGTATTAGTTGAAAATCAACAATTCAACACTTTTGCTAACCTTAAAACCCTGACCCTCCCCTCCAACGTAACCATGAAGTGCTTTTTTAATTAAGTGAATATCTCTGTTTTTGAGAATAGTAGTGGTTGTGTGTGTGTGTGTGTGTGTGTGTGCGTTGAGGAGGGGGGGGTGGCTCACATTTAGACACCTTCAAGCTGAACTTTGACCACGGTGAAGGATTGTTCTGCCAGCTTTGGTTAAGCGACACCACCGGTTGTGACCCCTAACAGTACACACAAGCTCACAAATGGAAACTTTTTGGTCTCACGTGATGTTTCCAACACACTTTAATTTTCTCCCCACAGCTAGCTTGATGATTGTTTTCCTAGACTATATTTAGAGAGAATGATTTGTTTCAACCTAGACCACAACATCAATAGACAAATAGAAAAAGGTTGGAAAGTCCAATCCCAGTTTGCCACAGAAGTATGCTGGAAAACATAAATGTTCCTCCTTTATCTGCCCTCCCCACCATTAGATAAATCAGGGTCAATCAGCTTCTTATCTTATTTATACTGTGTGTGTGTGTGTGTGTGTGTGTGTGTGTGTGTGTGTGTGTGTGTGTGTGTGTGTGTGTGTGTGTGTGTGTGTGTGTGTGTGTGTGTGTGTGTGTGTATGTAGACAGGAATTTGGTGCATGAATGTGGGAGTGTATGTCCTAATGAAAAACATTAAATTACCACGCTTGCTTGAAATGCGTGTGTGTGCATGCAGGGTGTATTAGTGTTGCAATTATTTCTGCTGGGAATGATTAGGCTGCCGGTGAGACTACAGGAATCCATGGGTCATAGGTCACCACTCCACACTCCCTACACACACACCCACACACACACACACTTGCGCAAACATTCCTTACCCCAATAACTCAAAGTTTCGTCTCTCGAACTACAAATACTTACTGCTACTCTCAGGATCTAAGAAAAACAAAAGCCAAAAGGACAAGAGTGGCTACTGTTTCCATAGCAACTAATCCCCGAGCCTCGGCGTAGCCACATACAGTCGGGGGAGGTGGTCAGCAGCGGAGAGGTCAGGGTGCAGGTCAGCAGGTCCTGGCCCTGGTTGGGATAATATAAGGCTGTTTGAGAGAGGATGACTGAGTGACGGGCTGCTGCTGGAGGGAATTAATTCACGGGAGCAGGAGTGAGTTTAATGCTTTTCACTGTACCTCCTGTAGTGAGGACAAAATACTTACTGTGAGATAAGATGGGTAGAAAGGGGAGACAAAGAAAGGCACAAAGAAAGGTTCAAATGGAGAGGAAGGATGTGATGGCAGACGGGGACATGAGTGAAAGATAAAAGAGGACTAGAAGATGAGAAAAGATGAACCGGTGCATCTCTGCTGCTTCTAAAAAAAAGAGACTTAACTCTTCAACCATCACCCTGAGCTGTTACACCTTTCATCTCTTCCCTTTGTCCTGTCTATAATGTGTCCAATATTCTTTCTATCATTTCATCACTTTGGGGTTCTTTCCCCTCGCTCTCTCAAGAAAAGGACAGGGGCTGGTTAGCAACAATAACACGCACACACATGCACACACACACACACACAGTGAGCACACTACACGTTTCCATCCAATTACAGTAAAGGCCACAGTGTGACGAAGGATAGGCACAGGTTTTTATGAGTGCTTGTCTCAGAATTACACTGGTCATACTATTTAGTTTGAAATAGGTGCGTGTGTTTGTCTGTGTGTATGTGTGTGTGTGTGTGTGTGTGTGTGTGTGTGTGTGTGTGTGTGTGTGTGCGTGTGTGTGTGTGTGTGTGTGTGTGTGTGTGTGTGTGTGCGTGCGTGTGTGTGCGTGTGTGTGTGTGCACATACAAGTCTGTGTAAGCCAAAGAAGAAGTGAGGTCATGGTTGTCATGACTGATGTCACGGTTGTATTGGGAGTGGTGTTGAGTTTGCCTGCCGATGCTAGGAAGCACTTAAAAGAGTTTTGTCCTCTAATCTCGGGGCTATTAGGAACCATTCAAGACAACAAAGGTGTAAAGAAAAAATGACCTTGGCCTCTATGGAGACGAGTTTAAAATAAAATCAGTGTTGACTAAGGAGCAACTGAATCGCGCTCTCACACTGTGTTTGAGCACTACGTGTCAGGTTGTAAATTATATCTTTTCCACTTTAAACGCAGTGTCTGTTCACATATCTCATGTGTGTCAAGTACTCGACACTGACAACTGCTTCCACCAGGTGTTGATGATACGGTTGTCCTGTATGTAGACATGATACCATGGGTTGTCTGCCTGTTAACCTCAAGGTTTCTGTCAGAGGCAGAGAGGGAGTGTATGGAAACACTGATAAAAAAAAAGAAAACAAGGCTTATTAAGTACAGGAACATGCAGATCATTGCTTTGGTTGGTGGAGACCATCTAAAAGAGAAATACTAAAAACATAAAGCTGTTTACACTATGTTTGGATTTGTCTCCAACCCACTGAGTACTTTCTGTTTCCACTTTAATGATTGTTGATTGAGTTGCTGCCTCAGTTATGGATCATGTGTGACCAGTATAACTGGACGTGCGTAGCCTACTTTTAATCATAACTTTGCCAGTTTCAGTCTTTAAAGCCCTGCACTATGTTGCCATGTCAAATATTTAGCATCTTGCATCTCTATGCAACTTTTGGCCGAGGTTCCTAGAGTTAAGTCATGATGATGTGACCGTGGAGTGAGAGCACTTAAAGAGAGAAGTGTGAACATGTCCAGTCACACACCAGTGGTTTGATTCAAACACAGAGGCTTATAAAATAACAACTTGCTTTGTTTAGCACACGCAACAACCGTTGCTAGGATGAACACACACATACACACACATGCTTATACACACATATTAAACCAGGTCATACACACTGCTGATATATGTATATAGTTGTGTTAGTGTGAAATTCATCGAAAAAATGTGTTGTGACTAAAATGTAATGGAACATATTAGAATGAAAAAACTCATTTTACTTTCTGAGGATAACATACATAATAGGCTGAAAGGAGGTTGTTCTGTGGCATTTCTTTTTTATTATTATTATTTACCTTTATTTATCCAGGAAGTCCCTCTGAGATCAGAAACCCATGTCAAATCAGCACATACTGTACAAGATACACAATAAAGAACAAACTAACATGAGCCTGGTACATGGTTAACATGTCGACGGATACTACGTAGTCCTCAAAACACAGACTCTTATGGTAAAAGCCTTGGATTTAACCGTTATTCAGAGAAACGATGACTGTGTGCAGCACTCTAAAGGTCAAGTGTTAAGAAAATGGATTATACCACAAGAGAATTTTTTTCAGAAATTTCTGTGGAAGTTTCAGTACTTTTTTCTGTTCTGAATACAGATCACGCTCCAAATGCACTGTAGCTGTGAGTAGTTAAATCTGGCCACAGTTTCTATTCTCTATAAAGGTTAAAGCAAATAGTTTTACAACCAGAACGTTACTGGTCTTTCCTGTGTTTGCTTCTAGCATAGTCTGATTTATCATTTCTCTCTTTTTCTTCCATTGTGAGTCATTTTGTTGTCTCTACTCATTCTGGGAAGGAGGCAAAATATACATTAAACTAAACTGTAAAGGGAGAGTTTAGGATTATATTTTGTGCTTATAATTATCGTCTTCTTTTTTTAAATGGGCACATTAAATGTATACATTTTATCACTGCAAACTTTTGAAAGGTTAGCTCTTACATGACAACTTTTTTTTTGACAACAAAAACACAGCCAGGTTTTTTAAATGCACAAGTTGATGCAAACCAAATGAATCCTGGAGACAGTTGGTGTGTAATGGGGTGGATTATCAGAGACGGTTGCGATCTCACCCTGTGATTGGCTGAGGCCGGAGGATTACCTGGCCAAAATGTCTGGGAGGTGTGAAAGATGATAGGCTTTTAATGGCTTACATTTCACTCACACACAGGAACATGTCAATAACTTTCAACAGCATTAGTGATAAACACAATGCTATAAAACAAAATGTTCACGCACACACACAGACACATTTACCCCCAGCAGCCTGAGAGAGGAGAGGAGAGGAGGTGGAGGAGGAGATGGAGGAGGAGATGGAGGAGGAGAAGGCAGGAGTCTTCCATATTTTACCTGCAGGTCAATCTCCCTCCCCTCTGCCCAATCCATCCCTCCCTTCCTCCTCCTCCTCCTCCTCCTCCTCTCCCACGTTCTCTCTTCTCTCTGCCTTTTGGCTGTAAGCAGTTGTCGTTCTGCACGTCATGTTAGAAAGGAAGAGAAAGAGGATGAGTAATACAATCCATGAAAGTTAATATAGGTGTAGGTCATAGTAGTTCATCATGTGTATGTCATTGAGGATGGTATCTGCTGAAGGAAGAAAAAATCCTGCAATAAAAGTCTCATTTAGGTTTTGTAGAATGAAAATCCCTTCAGTTATATGTGTGTGTAATTTTATCTATGATAATGTACAAAAAGGTGTCCCAAAGGTCTCACAGCGCCACTTTTAAATAAATATATTATTTTTTAAGTGAAGATTCATCATTTTAACTTCTTAAAATAATGAATCTCAAAGAATATTTACAACAAGTTTTGTTTTACCTGTAACCACTGATTTTCACTACAAGTTCACTACTTAGTATGCAATGTGTTGTTTGTTTAATCCATACAAACTCATTCATTCATTTATTTTCTATACCGCTTATCCTGCACTAGGGTCACGGGCGAGCTGGAGCCTATCTTCAGTTGAACCACGACATTGATGCAAAAGATCAACAACAGTCTAAGTTGTAACTGTGCTTTTCCCTGTGATTTTCTTCCAGGTTTGATTAACCTGGAGAATGATTAACAATCTTTACAACTGTCTGACTCCTGGTGTCCCGTCTCGTCTGACATCTGTCTCACCGTGATGTTGCTGCCTTCCAGCATCTTAGCAATTCACATGGTGAGTAGAAAATGCTAGAAATGATGTCCAACAGTATGAAAATAAGATACATGTTGATAAACCACAATTACATTTTACTGTGACATACATACATACATACCGTGACAGTGACTTTTTTAGAATGATGAAACTGGGCCATGTGTTATTCAGATTTATAGCTACCGTTGCGGTGCACTGACCCAATAAGGCCTTTATTAGATTTGACTTACTGTTGAAAGAGGCTGAAGGTTAGAAACCAAAATAGGGACAGTCAGAGAGACTTAAATAGTGAGCTGCTTGTTTGATCACCTTTATGAGCGGTTCAAAAATGAGCTCAATGAATGTGTGTATGTGGATAAAAGCAGAAAGGGGGGAAAGAGAAAGTGAAGGAGAGAAAGAAAGAAACCGATAGAGGTAGAGAAAGATGAGAGGAGCAGAAAGTCATCTGTGGTTCCCATGGTCCGGAGAATGAGCTGCTTGTGCTCACATGGTTGAATGTATGTGTGTGTGTGTGTGTCATTAGAGTCCCCCGGAGCGCTGAGACCAAAGGGGTCTCACCGTGACACCTATTATCCCCCCGAAACATGACACACCACCAGGGAGAGAGACAGAGAGAGAGGGGGGAGCAGAGCCCACGTCTCACTTGTTTCTCCCTCCATAATAGCGACTGTTTGCCTGTGTGTCTGTATGCGCCTGCACATGTGTGCGTGTGCGAATGTCTCTGCGTCGACCAGCATCTGCGGTGTGTGTCAATGCGCACACATACAGACACACACACACACACCATCTGAAACTGAGACTGCAGTGTGGTGTGGGTTTATGTCTCTAAGTATGAACTCCCTGTGAGCATATTTCTGTGGTAGAAGGTTAAATGTAGCAGATCCCTGCACTGTGCCAGGTGTTTGCCTTGGCCACACTTCTAAGTCCCTCACACACATTTTACAGAGTCCATGGGCAAATACTGTAAAAGTTTGGGGGATGTGTGTTTTATGTGAGGAGTGAGAGCAGTTCAAAGGAAGCAAACTCGTTCTTAACTTTTTTTTTTCCCCCTTGAGCTTCACACAATTGTCCAAAAGTCATGAAAGTACTGAAAATAAGAAATAAATACTTTCACACAACTCTACAACCCCCCCCCCCCCAATTGTTCACTAAATAAACATTTCGTAAATTGTTTAAAACACACTTTGGGTCAGAGACAATTTACAACAATCTGCGATTTGTAATGTGCCTGTGGCACATTTTATATTGAGAAGAATGTTTTGCTATATTGTCTTCACAGAAAGAGTTGTAGTAGTAGTTAGAAATCACCTTTATCATCTCACAACTACAGTGTAGTGTGAAGCATGTACTAGATGCTTACCAGATACTCCATGTTTACATATTCAAGTTTTTTCAAAAACATGTTTTCATGGTTAAAGTGACATGCAGGAGGATGTGTAGTGATTAGGGACTAATTGGACAATGTAATGCAATTGGAAACTGGATGCAACTTGGCATCTATATTGTTTTTACGTTTTATAACTTCAAGCGGCGCTGATAGCTTTGGTTATGTGCAGCCCAAGTTTTGAGTTATCATCTCAGCAATCTCTGCTTTCCACTCCAGTGCAAATGCAGTAAATGGAATCTTGTGTTTAAAGCTCACAGCAATGAAAAATTACATTAAAATAGTTCAAGAGCAAAAGTATCCTTTCCAGGAACAGTGTCCCTGTTGATAATCAACAGACCCCGCTCTGACCCGCTTTCATTGGAACTACTTTCTACCAAAGAAATAGTTCCTATAAAAAATTTTGACAGTGCGCTCCATCGAGGTATGTGAGAAAACATGTTTTTATGTAATTTGGGTGAGCTGACCCTTTAAACAAAGCACCCTGTAACATGGAAACCATTTTTATTACATTATTTTATAACCGCATACTGTACATGATTTATCATATTACTACTTCTAGCCAGACGTTTGCTTTGCATCTTAATGAGTCTGGACGCTTTGTGACACATGCAAAGACTCCAAACAGTTACCAGACGACGCTGCATGTGCTGCAAGAGTAATTCAAAACATTGGTACATAACCCAGTTTGCTTAATCAGGTTATGCTTACTGTCATTATGACTATATAAAACATTTAAGATAACTTGAGTGAGGTGGATAAATGACTTGAAACGGTTTAGTCACAAGACGCAGAGTATCTCCTCACTGTCGGCTGAAGGCATGAATATAGATATTATGTAAAATGAAGGGAGAGCAGGTTGTTTTGAGGGTTGGCGACAGTCAGGACAGGAGGTGGGAACTGGGAACGATGGAAAACACCCGGCATAGTAGTGGCAGAGATGCTGTGGAAATTGTCAGGAGGAAGGGGTTTGGGGTGGATGGTGCTTAGGGTGTCAGGGTGCTGGAAGGCTGGCTGCAGGAAATGTGTACGTGAGTGTTTGGGCGGGGTGGGTGCACAGTTGATATAGGTGGGGGGTGGGGGGGCTTGAGACATTTTAAACCCTGGCTCCTCTCTTTCTATAGGCCTTATCAGGTTTCCCAAAGGCTGCCAGCAAAGAAGCAATACAGAGCCAAAAAAGAGAGACGGAGCGCAAGTCTGAGGGGTGTAGAGTGGCCGCAGGGGTAAGAGAGAAGGGGGGGGGGGGGTTAAGTAAGTGTGGAGGGAGAGAGGAGAGGGGAGAAGGGGGAAGGAAAAAGGCATAGAGAATAAGAGGGGCGGAGAGGAAAGTATGGTGAAAACAGAGAGGAGGAATGGGTAAAAGAAGGGTGGATGAAGAATAAATAAATGGAGGAAGTAGGAAGATGAAGCCAAAAAAAGAGAAAGAAGAGAAAAGTGGGAGATATAAAAAAAAAAAAACAACCTAGGGGCCCATGTCTGAAAGTCAAAGTACCCCCCGTCTTTCTGTCCCTTTCTCTCTCTCTCTCATTCTCTGGGAGCCATCAAAATAATGGATTGTCACGCTAAATGGCCGGATACAAGAGGGCAAAGGGGTTCTCTGGGCGGGTGAGCCGAGGGGGCGGGGGTAATTGTGGGAGGCGAGGGGGGTGAGAGGTTGGGGGGGGGGTTTGGATAGACGTGGGGGTGGACAGACTGACGAGTGGGGTATGCTTCCAAGTCAATTTATTTGCTATTAAGGAGCACCGCCAAAAGCAACATGAAAGAGCGATTATCATTCAGATTCTGAGATCAGGTTTTCATCAGTTTTGTTCTCCAGCTCTGTGCTGCTTTCAGTCTTTCTTTTGCAAAATGACTTTTAGAAATACAGTGGTAACCCACAGAAACCTCACACTAGGGAAAAACAGGTTTGTTTTCTGACTGACAAAGACATAATTTTGATATTTGACAATCCATTTTCTGTGGTTTGGCTCATAGCCCAGGGTCATGCAGCATTCTCATTAAACCCCGGTGTTACAGTTCTTTGAAAAAAAAAGAAAAAAAGGCAAGAACGGAGACTTAAGGTATTTGCAAAACACCAGGACAAGCCTTTGGTTTCTCTCAAAGTTCTGGACAAGTGGCTCAGTTCTTATGAATATAATTTGGCAGCCTCATGTTATATTTTTGAACATGTGAAAATGTGTCTTGGCTGTTGCAGTATTTTGTGCAGATTTTTCCTGGCCCAGTAGCGCACCGGTCATTTTGTGGATTTGCAATGCTTCTGGGTAAGATTGAGTTTGATTGTAAAATGGAGACGAGCTGCACAACACATGCTCCCCGCATCATTAGGAAATTAATGTGTATGTTTCCTAGACCAGCTCTGTCTCCTCCACATACTCAACTGTCTGTTTTGTGGATGTTTCTATTTATTTCAGATAGTGTAGTCTTATCTGTTGTAACGCTGGTGCTGAGTTCACACTCTGGCTCTTTGGCCACTTCTGTTTGCCAGACCGAGCTCCCCTGCCCACAGTAACAACATGTGGTTATAAGAAATTGCACCATTTAAACGCAACATTGTCTTCCACTGGAATTTTTTTTTTTTAACAAAGTACTCCTTCAAAAGTGTTAGCCAGGTTGCCAAGACGACCTATCACAACATAAACACCACAGCAAGGAGCTAGTATTTTGTACAATGATCTTTTCAAGGATGTGTCTTTGGTCAGTTGTGTGTGCATGTGAATAAAGTTTCCATTTATTGCACAATAAATCATTTTGTTAGAAGCTGTAGGTGAATTAGGATTTTTTTTTTTTTTAAAGTCTCATCCTTGTTTATTTCTCTTTTTCCCCCGACCCCTTTGAAATCCTTCGAATCAATGTGGCCCCTTCCATGTATATTTCATGCATCACAATATCCAAACGTCAAGACAATGCTATTGTTATTCCCTCCAACAACACAGGATCAATAGCTGACAACAAATTGATGGCCTCAAGGAGAGAGAGGTGCTCCCAGCTCATACATGCAGGTTTCTCTGCCTTGTGTCTATGTTTGTGGGGGGAGCGGGAAAAAGAGAATCTTACAAAGAAAAAACAGTCCTAGGATGGAATAAAGGCACTTGTGTAAAATATTAACAAAACACTATTAAAGCTGGCGTAGCTGTTCATGATTACTGTCACTCCTCTAGCTGTGTGTGCAAATACAAAATGGAGAAAAAACTGGAATTTTGTCGGCTAACCTGGGCCAACCAACAGAGACGTTAACCTCATAATCACTCAACATCTGATTTAGTGGAAAGGAATGCAGTTCATATTTTTCATTTCCCCAACCTCGTCTCACACTTGAAAAGAATGAAAACAAAAGGGGGGACGGTTGGGGAACGGAGGAAAAATACAGTAAAACAGCACAGTAAAATGAAGTCATGGAAAAAGCGTGCATGCACACAATATGCAAATCAAGCTCGAAAATGCAGGGGAATGCAGAATTTAGCATATTTATTAAGAAACAGGGTGTCTGCAGTATAAACTGTGGAGATGCTCAAACATCCAGAAACAATCAATTTTTGAAAATTTTGACTTTTTCTGATGATTAAGATAACTAACCTACTAGAATGTTTGTGCATGTAGTGATGTCGGTCTGGTTGGGTTGAATAGCAGACACACACACACACGGCATGCCTGACGTGACCAGGACTGTTGTCTTCTACCATAACCTCTGACACAGTGCTGAAGCCCAAGATTAGTGCAAAAAATATGACAGCAAATTAATCTTGATTCTTATTTTGGCTTCATGTCACATTTCTGTACACTCAGTTGTTCCTTCCACTATGATGGAGAGAGAGTCTATTTGAACTCAACAGCAAAACAAATACAGAAGCTTCAGAAGCTCCACCCCTCCAAGTTCATGACTGCAACAACTTGCCAAGACAATGACATAAAAAAAATCCCAAATCCAAAAATCATCAAACAAATGTGAATAAACACAGCATCCAAAGCACACTTGAGTAAAAGCTAACGCTGCTAGCACTCACACTCTCTGCTGCTACTGCAGCTAGTATCACATTATGTTGTGGCAAACTAGACAATAAGATGAATGTGCCATTTGTTGCATCTACATTCACTTACTGAGCTCTTTGGATGTTGTTGAATATTTCATGTGCTACCTTTTTTTTTCAAGAGTGTTCCTGTGCACAGATGTGGGTGGAAATGTCTCGGAGCAATACCAAAAACTGTTTGATTTACAGTAGGCACAAACTGCCGATATTCCCCACTCTCTTGTTATAAATTCTCTGTTTCGATCACAATCTTCCTCCCCATCCTCAGGGCTTCTGATTTCCCCCGGTCTGTTTTCATACAACATGCTTTTGATTTACACCCAGTCCCTCGTGAGTGTGAGTGAATGTGTGTTTGTGTGTGTGTTTTCAGTGTTTTTTTTCCTGCCGCCTTAGAGTCAATGCCTCAGAGAAAATGCACATGTTGAGGTGCATTTTCTTCTGTGAATGTATGTTTTTTTCTCAGCTACTTTCTGTGTTGTGAAACAGGAAGGTGAGCCCGACCGTGTCCCACGGTGACGCACTTGAACAGCGTCTTTTCTGCTTCCAGGGATTTGTCTCACTGGAACTGTTGGGAGAGTTGGCCGAGCCTGCGCTGCATCCCCCCCGATGCTCGGTTCTGAGAAAGATGAGATGCTGCAATACCTTTATAATAGATTGATGGTGCCTGAGGGCCTCACAGTGATTTGAAATGCAACCAAACATGGTCTCTGTGCAAAGTTTCAAAAGAGGATACTCCTTTTTTTTCTTGGCATTTATTCAACCAAGTGCCGACTTTTCTGTGTAATGGCTCCAAAGCAGACCAAAGTCCTCATCAAGCAAAAAGCTGGCTCGGACAGAGTCCATGTTTGGTTGAAACCCTGTGCACAACGGTCCACAGAGGGAGCATCAATCTAATGAGATCTATGTTCTTCTCTTTCCCATTGTCCTGGGCTGTGTATATGGCGTAACACCTGGTGACTTGTTGCTTTACAGAATTTACTGCTGTTGCTTTGCAAGGATCAGGAATCTGCCCAACACCATCATTTTAGGCAGGGACAGTCGGCACAAAAAAAAGAGAGATTCCCCTTGATTCCACTTCAGATACATGTCTTGCATTATCAACAACCTCTACCAGTGTATGCCAGCGAAAACATGGTGCACTCAGAGGTCAGGAGAATTGCATGAGGCACTGGTTCATTTTATATCTTTGTGTTTGAACCATCGATTTTTACTCAAGGCATCGTTTTTAGTATTTCAACGAAAAACGACGATGGCAGCTAAGAGGGCACGGAGGGTTTTGGTGTTACTTTAAAGGCCATGATTACAGGATGAGTGTATTGAAGTGCTGCTATAAGGCTAGCTGTATCCGTGCTCATGGCTCCTTGTGAGACTGAAACACAGGAAGAAGTCTGAACTGTTGCAAGGATGAAAAATGGAGAGACAACTTTTTAGACCCACGCTGAGACAAAGACCAGTAAATTATGGCATTAGCATGGTGCTACAGGACAGATTATGTTGTTTACTGGATGGAAAGGCTTTATCCTTTTGGCCATTTTTGGATATGATAGCCTCAGCTTCAGCTTGTCATGCTCAGCTCTATATTCACATACTCATCTGTCCAAACCACACCATGTCAGCACCCTCTCTTTTTTTCCATTCACCTCAGCTGACTTGTGCGTGCAGATGCTTGAAAACGAGAAAACTAGTGGGTCATTTTCTGAAGGTGAAGATGAATCACATAAGTGAGAAAAAAGCTTTGCCTGATGGGTGGTTTTCTCTCACTATGATCAGTGCCCTGCGTGGTGAGTCATTTCCCATTGACATGTGTGCTGCTTTATAGGCAAATTAAATAGTTTCTACAAACTACACTGAATGAATTCTTGCCTTACAAGGTTTGCTGAAGTCATAATTGAATAAAGCGAACACAGAGCAGACATCGTCTTCCACAACATCTCCTCCTGCTCCTTGTAAACCTGTTCTCTGTGCAACTTGTTAAACAGAAAAAAATAGAATAAAATAAAATACCACACTCAATTAAAAGAAAAAGCCACGGTCAGTGAGATTGGAAATTGTATGTAACTCTGCTCTTTTGAAGTGATTACAATAGTTATGTAAAATCTAATGAACTCAAACTGAATTGTCAAAATCAGATTTCATGCTGCTGATGTTGCATGCCATGGGTCATAAACGTCATGTCGGCCATTCTCAGATAGGGATGATATTGCCCCCGGTAAACATACAGAACAGAGATAAACATACACTCACCAGAACATACGCAAACCATTTGCCTATATCTCTGTATCTCCGGTCCACACCTCTTGGAAAAGCCTTAAACAGTGTGTTTGGCAGTGTGTGCGTGTGTGTTGCTGCTTGAAAATTTGCATGTGAACAGTGCGTAATATAATGTTGTCTGCAGGAGGGCAGCTTTCAGAATCTGATGCGAGACTCTATAGCTCAAATTTTTTGTTTTGACAGCATGAGGATTTAAACCGCAATCGTACCTCTTAACTCTCACATGAGTAAGCGCGCGCGCACACACACACACACACACACACACACACACACACACACACACACTGTCCCCTCATGCATTTGCATTGTGGGGCATGAACACATTCAGATAGCAAATGCAAAGGATGTCAAACAAAAGTGCGTGTGCAAATGCATTAGTGCAGTCATGCAAACACGGGCTTGTGCACTACAAACAAGATTTCCTGTCAGTCTGTTGGGCTAGCCCTCCATGTCTCTCTTGAACACACACACACACACACACACACACACACAGAGAGAGGGAGGGATTGTGCCAGTCCTATCCTAGTCTATTTCTGAGGTGACGAGAAAATGATCAAAGCTATGTGACCAGACTCCAGGAATGACCTTCTAACTGTCTCAGGTGTCTCTTATTACAAACATGCAAAAACACTACACATATACATTTACATCTTTACTTACACACACACATCTACATCTACACATACAGCACATATAGGTCTAATAATATGTGGGGAAACATGGTCAAAAATGTTCTAAGCATCTATTCCTTTCATGTGTCTCAGTATTTCAGCCACATTAGCTTCTGTACACCCTGTCCCTCCTCAAATCCCTCACCACGTCTGGGGTAGAGAGATAAATTTAAGCGGAGGTTGCTGAAGGGACCTGTTGGTGTCAAGTATCTCCAGCTTGCACAGCACGTCAGTCTTTTCTCCGTTTCAGTTGCTAATTGTGTCCCCTCCGTCTCCAGCTCTTCACACACACACGCACATTAAACATGCTAAACCATTTTTAATGGTCCCCTCTCCGCACCTCTGTCTTCTCGCAGCAGTTGATATGCAGAAGATATGCAGTCATATGCAGCAAATAATTGGATGAATGTCACACAGCTGGTGACGGATGCTGCACACACATGAACACACACACACACAAACACATAAAAGTGGCATAACTGACATTATCTTACAGTAATACTTAGTTGATAAACCAAATATGAATGAGCTGCAGGAGTGAGCTAATTTTGCTCAAAGATTAAACTCTGCATCCACTGACATTTATCCTGTGAGTTTATAAAACTACGAGAATGACATTTGTTCTACACTGGCTTCTTTATTCATGCAGCATGAAGAGAAAAGTAAATCAGCCAAGACTCTGCAATTTATGGCCGTGCAGTTATCTAACAGAAAAACACACAGTAGCCAAATACGGTCACATGCGATGGAATCTTCACAGTAGTAGACTGTAAAATGTAAATATCCATCCTTGGTTATCACCAAGTGGAAAACTACTGTGGAACAGAGAGGAAGAGGAGGTGAAATGTGGTAGCACCAAGAAAACATCATGTCAGAGCATGATGTCACTTTTCAGTCTTCTACAGCATAACATTACAAATACTTCTCATCGTCTTTGATGTTTAGCCTCTGTCGAAACATGAAGCTGCCGACCGTCTGCAGCCAACTGGGCATCTTACCCAGAAATCCCCTCATAATGGTCTCTGTTCCTCTCGCCAGCTCTCCTCACGATCTTCCCGGGGGACAGTCGGCTTCAGTACCATCACCTGTCTGCCTGTCTCAAGCTGAACAGTGTTTACTGTACAGTCTCCCGGGCACGAGCATACACAACATAGACAGATGCGTAGGCAGATGTAGAGCAAACGGTGTTCTCCTCACATGCATGAAAGTGTGTATGCAAAAGTAAAAGGTCACATCTTAAGCAGTTCTATAAATATTAAAAGGAGATGTGACGCTCGTCAATGTCTGCTCAGATTTCCCTCATCTACAGGCGTACACACACATACACACAACTTTAGATACTGGGTCACAGCCTAGTTTAAAAGGCCTTGGCCAAGAACCCCTTTGGTGTATCACCATTACAGAGAGGTGTTAATAGTTCTATTGGGCTCCAAGCCAACAAACATCTCCCTCTGTCTCTTACTGTATCACTCACTCTCTACTTGTTTCAAGCTCTGTCCGCTCTCTGCTGACCACTTTTGGCTCAATCAAAACAAGACCACACATACAGATATACACTGACAAAGTTTTCATCCTTTAACCAAGATAAATATTGTCTCTGATGCATACTCACACAGCCCAGAGCAGCAGTTTCATATCACTATAACTTTTTAATGATATCTATCAGAAGTATGGAAATTCCCCTCATAAGCAATGCTTCTGTTTTATACACTAAGTATAACAAAAAGTTGTTTATATATTGTTCTGTTGGCTTTTCCCAGCTTTTTTTGTTGACATCCTCTCTTTTTCTCCCCTGGTGTGTCAGTACTCTATTCTCCATCCCATCCCAGGCCTCAGGTCATGGGTCAGAAAGCACAGAGGTGATAAATGCTTCCAGGTCACCTCTCCTGTCTCTGGGGCTCAGGGAGAGGCTTTCTGCAGTGACAGCAACAACATGTTCACTCGGCTGAGGCACCGGAGCTAAACTTTCTGACCTGGTCGTCTCTGCTCCGTGAGCTTCATTGTGTTTCTTTGAACAACCTTGTCTACAAAATACATCTCCTGAGATCTAAACAAAGAGGCTGCACACCACCAAAGTTCAAAGAAACAAAATTGAAACCTACAAATCTACTCCCTTGAATAACTAAATTGAAGTTATTAATATTTTCCGATGCTTCAGCTATAGCATACCAGAAATTCCTGATTTCTGATCGGATGACAAATATTTCAAATTATAATGTCTATGAAGGATGCTCTATTTTTATGGTCTGTCCTCAACCCAGTGTTCACAAATTAGAACTGATTGCAGAAGGATAAGATAAGAAAGCAAAGTACTGATAGTTACAGCTCTACTATTCACACACAAGCGCACACACAAACATGCGCACAGAGACACGCTTATCTGATTCAGAGACAGTGAAATGCCTGCTGTTATTTTGAGAACGTTAACAGCCTGGTCTCCCTCATGCTGATCAGCTCCCCTCTCCCGCTGTGAATCGATGCCTTGTGCTCCAGCTCCCTGCACTAAAACTAATCTAGTTGACTTTCATAACTAGTATAATCTGATTATAAATCTCCTGGTATGGGCACCATGCAGAACAGTGTGGCAGAGGTCACACACCGCTTGCTGAGAAATGCCACAGGACTGTGTCCTGACTGAAAGAGTTCTCCATTAGGCAGGAGATTACACACTCTGCTGCTTCACCAGAAAAGAGAACAGCCTGCCTTAGACTCTTTATAATTATTACATCTACTTTCTCTGCACAGACTCCTTATGTGTCTATAAAGAATTTGGAAAACAAATGAGGGTCAGTGTTCACAAGTTTTTCTGTTCTGTTTGTTACTTTATAGTTTTTTCACTGGTTTATTGAACAAAACAATTGGAAAAATAGCCTTTAATTGTTTTTCTACAATGCCTGTTTGGTCTTTCTTTGGATGTTGCGCCATTATCAAGAATCTACTTTTGCCAATAAACACCAAAATATACCGTTTTCTGACTTTGATTTTTGTATATTCAGTGGTGAGTTTTAGTGTTGAGATTTCCAAATAGTAGCGCTATCTCATGTTGTATTTAGGCACCTCATATCCTTTTCCAGTACCTCAAATTGTCCAATGTTTATGTTTAAACTAAGTCTGACATGTGGTGTGTTTCTCTTACAGCCACCACAGAGGAAAGTCCTCCCTGGTTTGTTTGGGTTAGACAGCAGAGGAATGAGGGGAGGGAGGACATAGAGATGGAGGGGGGTGTAGGAAGTGAGGGGATGATGACAGGATTTGGGGGGGGGTGATCTTGGACAATGCACTCTGAATTTTAAAGAGGGAATAGAAAAAGGCAAGGGAGAAGGGGAGTGGAGGTTTGGAGGAAAGAAAGAGTGGGTAAGGGGAAGAGGGGAGAAAGGTGGCAGAGGGGAGAGGAAGGCAGGGTTGGGTGGGGGTGATGGGGCCACAGAGAAGATAATTAGATGGGGGAGAGGAGTGGAAGGGGAATGACGGGAAGAAGGAACAGAAGGATAGTGAGGAAAAGGGAAAGGGGGAGAGTCTGTGCAATAAGGGAATAAAAGAATGAAGGAGGAAAAGGGAAAGATGGGGAGGGCAGAGGTTGGGTAGGGGGAAGAAGGCAGTGGAGGTGGAGGTGGAGGAGGGCAGGGACCTTGGGGTTACATTCCTGAAGTGCAACCAGCCTGGTGCTGCTCTGCTGCCCAGTGTAAACACAGGGCATAGAGGTGGACTGACAGCCTGTCACAGTGGCTCAGGAGACAGAAAGAGAAAACAAGAGGGATGAAGAGAGATGTGTTTTGTTTTGAGACAGTAAAATATGGGAAGAGAACATAAAACAGGGGAAATAGACCAGAGAAAGACCAAAAAAAAGAAAGACAGAAACACAGTATATGTGTAAATAATCATGTGAGCTTACAACCTGACATCACCTCTCCACCCTCCTTAAATTTCTCCTCACTTCTTCCTCACAGACCTCTCTATGTTTCCCTGTTTGAGAGGATTGTGTTCACATTGTACTCATTTATACATCATCTGCTGAATGCATAAAGGTTGTTTCATTCCCCAGGCGGCCGGAAATGAAGTTGCTTTTGTGGGCTAGCTCATGACAAATGTGATCAGGCTCATGGATGTAGTACTTCAAAATAATATTCAGATGTTAAGAAATACAGTGCACAACACCAGCTCCTATGCCAGTGGGAGGATGCATTGTTACTCTGTGATGCTAGTACTACATCTAGTGGACATTAGGGTGCATTGACAAAATGTGGTGGTCAAGCTCAGTTAAGCCTCATCATGTAATTTACACAATCTGCTGCTGCAGGTCAACTTCAGGGGATATTCTTAGCATGTGAGTGAAAAATCAACATAATTCTTCCCACAACATTTTTGAAATTAAACTGTGTTTATTTGATTTGTACATTTCAATAAGAATAAGAGGTGTGCTGAACACAGTCATTGAAGAGGACTATTCAGAAAGCAGCCCTTTCTGTCGGAGGAATAACTGAGGTTTCCTTACCTTAGTGTAAACAGGGCAAAGACCATACAGTATGATTTTTTTTAAAACAACAACAACAACAACAACAACGACAAAAGAAAAAACTAACAAAATAAATATTCATAAAAATAAATGCAGACGCAAAATGAGAACAATCACCTGAAAAAAAAACAGCAGGCAGAAAAAAAAAATCAAATCAAAAACTGGGGTAACGGTAGTTTAAAAAAAAAAAACCTCTCCCCCCTTTTTATTCATTATTGCACCTTCGGGGATCGTACTGGTTACCTCAAATAGCAGAAAACAACTTTATGTGCAAATGCGCCTCGGCAGTCCGTCATCTCTTTATTCACATTTCTTTCACCAGGTTCCACTACAGGTCATTTCTGTCCCAATTAATTGAGTGGTAAAACCCTTGACAGAAATGAGGGGTCTGTTCTGTTAAATTAAAATTCTATTTCCTAAATACTAAAAATAAAATTATATATAAAACATTTTTAAAGTGCAATATACTAGAATGTATAATATATTCCAAAATTGACACATGTAACTGATGACACGTCAAAAGGTCAATGTAACAATCAAATACACATTTCATGAGACTGAAAAATAATCTTGTCTGCATTCGATTTTGCATCCACAGTGATGAAGTGTTTCCATGCAGAGGCTGTTTGTTTGTTCCAGTAATCAACATGTCACCACAAACCATTAGAAAAGTCCTTTTACTGGGAAGTAACTCTGACGCACTGTCCTTCACCAGTAAAAAGATACTAATGATGAGTACTTCCTCAAACCACTAAAAGTCACAAGTGTCATGGAAAAGTTAACACCATGTGGTGTTTGGACTCTGCCATTTTTGCCCGTCAATGAACATGTCAGTGCTCACTTGCGTGACGTACAGTTTTAGTTCTAGACTAGAACAGACAATATGTCGGATGTATTTCTTCACAGGTTCATCATGCAAGATGTCCCTCTTCTGCTTCTTTTCCCCTCAAGGCTATAAAAATACACACAGGGACAGGGTAGGGTGGGAAGATAAACATGAGACGAGTGGCGATGTAATGGTAGTGATGAGGTAATGTGAGACATGTACTGTATATGATGATGCATTATATAAGGTACTTTGATTTCTTAGCAGTTGAGCCTGGCAGTACTCTCTATCCACCTACATTTATTTATGCAGTCAAAGTATTGTATCAATGGCAGGCAATTGTGTCTGTCTGGTAAATATCAACTTACCCTCCATTTGGTGTTCACTGCCTTCTCTCCTTATTTGCCGGTGCTCCTGAAAACCAACATAGAAGCTGTTGTGAGTTTTTTCACACTGTTGCACTGACATTATTAAGTTCTTACACAGTTTAATGTGCATAGAACAGCAACTCTGTGAGAAATCAGATCTTTGTTCTTACCTGTCTATTCCTCCACCGACAATACAGGAGTAGCACCACCGACAAAATGAAAGCCACAACACAAATGGTAGCTGTTATTACTACAATATGGTCTGGTGGTTCAAGTATAGCCTTGTGTTCACCTGTAGAAGACAATCAAAGTATATTAGAGTTAAAAACACACAAACCAAAACAGAAACATGGCAACATTTTGAACTTTACTCACTAAATCTGTTACTTTCATTGTCGGTTCAATTTTAATATAGTTTAATTCATCAAAAAGGTTAAATTTTTTCCCCAAACATATGGGCACTGTGGTGATTAAAACATATGTTGTTCCTAAGCTGCCAGTTAATATACATTTTAAGCACTACTAAGTATTTATGGAATAAATTTATGGACAACACAAAAAAAACCAAGAGTGGTAGTGACAGAGCATATGAGAAAATGATGTCTACAGCATTTAGCAGCTCAAGCAACAAGATGATTGCAAAAATAGTATTTCAGCTTAAAGCACAATAGTGCACAGTCACAGCCTCGTGGGGCAGGTGGCTCTGTGAAATCTGTGCCAGTGACAGTCAAACAGTCAAACATTGTAATTAGAATGTAAATGGATGGGAAATTTCCCTCACACACTCCTTGAATAGTAGCCATCAAAGGGGATCTATGCCAAGGGTTTTTCATTGCTGTTCACACTTCCCAAAACTGTTCAGATTGTCGGTAAAGCGAGCATCAGGACTTTAACCGTCAATACTCACAGACTGAGAACATGGGAGAGGTGACGTAGCCCACAGAGCAGTAGATGTGTGTCAGTTCTCCTCTGGAGCAGTTAAACACGGCTGTGCTGGTGCTGTTGTACATCATGGTGATTGGATTGGACATTTGACTGCTGTTCACGACTTTCCACATCTGACCACTGGTGTTCTTTGACATGGGGCCGTTCACTTTCATCCGAGCGCCAGGGTACCCGCCATGGGAAGCACACGTCACAAAGCAACTGTTGCCCTCCTCACACGACTTTGTGACTGTCGGTTCACTGAACTTGGCTAAAATACACAGAGGAAAGCAATCACCGTCAGTGCTCACAGAACAGGTTTTCTGAAATGAGGAAAACTATAATCGATTTGACTGATCTTGGGTAGTTATTGGGCGCTGTTTAGCTGTCATTCCCCCTCTCTCTGCCTCCCCATTCCCTGTCCCTCTCAACTATACTGTCTCTACCCTCTAAAGGCAAAGAGGCCCCCAAAATATACTTACAAAAATACAAAAATGGGTAGTGTTAGAGGGGTGCATCAACCCTTCAAAAAAATCATCAACATATGTGATTATAGATATTTCATATGTGCTACACAGACAAGTTTGTTCTTTTTTCTGTGTTATGAAACACGTTCTCTGGAAAAACAGAGGATTTGCATTCAACAATCAACAATGATTGTCACAAATACTGAGAAAAGAATATGGGCTTTCTTTCTCCATAAATTCAAATCATTTCATAGGCACTATACTTTTAGGTGGAAATGCAACTTCTCCATACCTATGATGTTAGAGATGAGTTAGGAGAGGGCCTAACTGAAAATGCTGTATAGTCTACATTACTTTACCATTAGTGTGTTCAACAACCTGTGTGTAAATGATCAAAACACATTTAAAAGTTGAATTTAACACACTCATACCTGTGACACTGAGGTAAAGGTGTTCTTGCTTTACAGTCCCATTTCTGTACTGGATGATGCACTTGTAGACTCCTGTATGTGAGGGTTTCAGCTTGTACATGTGCACAGTTCTCCCATCCAGCTTTGTGTTGTTCCATGGTTCCCATTTTCCTACATCTTCATTTTCATAGTAGCCATTGATAAATGTGTTGTTGATTTGAAAGTAGAAAAATGTAGCGTTGGGCTTCTCCCCAGGGAAGCAGTTAAAGGTCGCGTTTCCTCCGATCTCCCCTTTTACTTGTTTTGGAGGAGAACTTCCTGGAAAATAAAGTAAGAAGGGTAAGAAAGGTATACTGGGAAAAATTTCATTAAACAGAATACAAACGTCTTCATTGAAAATTTAGCTCAAAGTACTAAGAAGACTTGGAGCTCAAACAGTTACAATTGTATGTTATAAAAATGTATAAATGATATAAAAAATCTGAAATGTATAACTTGAATCACAGAATAATTTTGCAAGAACGATAGTTTGAGTTAGAAATATTATCTACTTTGTCACACCAAAAGTTTGCTTTGTCACATTGCATGGGAGATTCTTTATTAGGAACTGTTACAGACAAAGAAAATAAAATGTCATCTCAGTTTGAGTTGGTCTGAAACTGCTAATCTGGAATTTCAGACTCAACAGTCCCTAATGTTTTTCGTCAGAATCGTGAGAAAAAACATCCAGGTGAGCGGTAGTTTTTCAATGAGACGAGTCACAGGACAAAGGGAAGATTGGTTGCATTAAGGTCAGAATTTGTTGTCAGCAGCATGAATCCATGAACCCAGCCTGACTTCAAGGCTGCTGGTGGTAGATCATCATCAATCATGGTTTGATTGCCGCAGCATATTAGCATTGTTGCCTTATGCTTCTTTGTATGGCTACAATTTATTGTGCTTTAATGTCTACTTCCTACACAAATCTTGAATAAGTTTTCTCAGATTGCTTTCTATAACAATGATTTAACTCCTCATTTACTAGACCAAGATCCAGTAGAAGATCTTTATGGTGTGGTAGAGGATTGGATCTACAGTACTTCGTCTGCAGAAGTCTTGAAGTAGTCATGTTGACAAAGGAAAGTTTCAAACATGTTTTGGAATCAATGCCATGAAGAAGTGTGTTTTGAGAGCAAAGGGAGGCCCTACCCTGTTTACTGTAAGTGCGGTATTCCTGATTGGTCAAAACATTTGACATAACAGTTTTAACTGTAGAGGTTTTTTTTTTTTTTTTTACCGTGGGTGGGTGTGAAGGTCAGGAGTTTTACTTTAGGCCCTCTGAGAGCTTCACTCAGTGACGCAGTAGACAAATCTCAGTTCCTCTTTATCCTTGCCTTCTGAGTAAAATATATGACTGTCTGTCTGTTACCATTTTGCATGATAAAGGTCGCAATTTCAGTAATGACATTTCATTGAGCTATAGGTTAAAGCTGCCCACTAACATCTGAGAAAGATGCCTGTTGTTTGCTTGAAAGATATCCAGCTGCCCTCACCATCATGTCATTAACTTTTGTCACTCACTCTCATGACAGATGTTTTATTATAGCTATTTTGCAGACAGAAGACAGACATAGGGGACAGTGGGATAGTAGGTTTATGGGCTTTAGAGGAATAGTAGTCAAACACTCCCCTGCCCAGACCTTCTTTGTATTTTTATACTATATGTTGTTATCGTCACTGTGTGTAATGCTGCTGCACTGTAGTTTCCCAGCTTGGGATCAATAAAGTCTATCTATCTATCTATCTATCTATCTATCTATCTATCTATCTATCTATCTATCTATCTATCTATCTATCTATCTATCTATCTATCTATCTATCTATCTATCTATCTATCTATAGAGAAAACTGATCAACTGTCATACCCATGCAATATGAGTCAGCAGCAATATGCTAAGTTACTGTAAGGGAATTGGCAGCCGTGCTGGTTTGTCTCAATACATTTGACATTTATTCATTCATGTGCAACGAAGCATAGTGGTGTGATCTCACATGACTTTATTTTTGTAACTCTTTACAGTAACATCTAATTTAATTTCAAAGATGAAGTTTTTCGATGATGCATGGATAAGACAAAAGTTCTCACCTGTCACATCAGTGATGCATGAGATGATCCAAACCAGAGCTGCCAGGCACATCGTTATTGTTCTTAGGGAGACAAAGTAAAATCACTTGATTACTTGGTTATCCAGGTGATGCAGAAGCTTTACGGTAACACACAGATTTACATACAGTCACAGAAACTGTAGGTTATTTTTGACTCAGTGTCTTGAAATAGTCCAGTCACTGCCTGTGAAGTGTGGCATGTTGTAGACGTTCAACTGTCACTATTTGTGTGCCACCTCCACCTCTGCCCCCACAAAAAACAAAAACTACACACCCAAGGATGTGGTAAATGTGAAGCCCCTGATCACAGTTCACCAGTAAGAAAATGCAAATTATTTTCTATCTATACTTGAGATTCTCAGAATCTTCTCAGATCTTTTAGATGACATAGATGCATGTTGATGAACCTTGACACCCACTTTCACCACTGACTGATTCAGGGTCATAACATCATACGAGCTAAATCATAACAAATGATTGAATTAAAATATCCTCCAAAAGTGCTGATGAGGGTGGAACAACTGATGCATTCTTTAATGATAAAAACAAAAATGCAATCTTCTGAGTCTTATCACTGCATGATGCACCGCTAAAAGTTCAAATATAATCATGACATGATGGAAAGCTGGAGGGTACTTACAGAGGATGCTGTCTGTTGTAACGGGATGCCTGTTGGAAAAATAAACACAAGTTAAACACAGTGATTTCTTTTGATTTGGTATCTCATAGATGGGTGAACAACTACACACAAGAGTGCACTGGAGTGGCAAGGTCAAAGACCACTGAAGCAGCTCATGCACACAAATGGTGCTTATAGCTGCCTTTGTGTAACTGCAATAGAAAGCAATAGAAGCCCCACCACCACCACCACAACAAACATGTGAAATCACAGCAGATTTGTTTACATTTATATACTGTGTAAATAACCATACAACAGTGGAATCTATGAATACTTAACACACACACACACACACACAGAGTGAAGACTATCTCCGGAATCTATATTATATCAAATAAATCTTGGCTGTAATCTGACTTGACTCCTTTCAGTCAGACTAATGAGTGCATCCTCAAAGACCACGCCCAAGTGTGTTCTCAGCAGGCAGTTTTGAGGAAAGCCCCTTGTAAGTAGTGTCATAGAGGGCCTGTTTCTGTATGTAGGGTGGTATATTCCTGTACCTAGTTGGGGAATCTGCAACCACTCTCAAAACAGTACCTTTCAGTTTTCAATTGTTGTGCAATAAACAAGCCGAAACTTTCAGCTAATGTGTGGTTTCAGGTGGTACACTGAATGTGCTCTATGTTGACCAACCTCTAAGAACTCTGAACTGTCACAGAGGAATTATATTTTTGTATAATCCAGCCTTGAATGGAAAGATAACTGTTCAGGAGGAAATGAGTCTGTGTTGTCACTTCTCTGCTGGACCTGCTTATAGTGACCTCAGCTGAGGAAATTCCCAGGAAGAAAATAGTATCCAAATGGTTCCAGTTGTAGGCCAAGGTATAACAGGACCAAAAAAAGAGGAGGGGGTGACAGAGAAAATAACTATCACTATCACACACTGGTCCTCTTAGACACCTGCTTTCACTTTTCACATTATATAGACTGTACATACCCAAAATTACATAAGCAACTTTCACTCTTTCCAGATAAGTGTTAAATTCATCAAATCTAGAGTCTGAAACAAAAAAATAACCTTAATACAAAAGTGGACTTCCAGGGGAAACACCAGCACACATCATGCTTCATATCTGAGGTCCTACTGCAATGTCCTAAACTGAAACCACATCAGAGGGAATTCCCAAGAACTATGTGCTCCACATGGTGGCTGTAGTTTCAAGTGATACCAGCAGCATTGTGACTGTGATATCAATAACTAAGAAATTATTAATTCAGTGTGAGACTAATATAATAAAAGGCATCGTGTTTTAGAGTGTACAAGTTATGTAGTAATTCCAGTAATTCCAACAAACTGTGGCTTTTCCATGTGTGTGTTTAAGGAGTGAGAGGGGAATTCAGGATAATGATCCCCTTGTTGTATAGTTTCACTACAGTTATATTAGAAGTTTGATATACAGTGGGGTCTGGGAGTATGAGACTACGTTCCAATCCACGTGAATGCAGAAATCTTAATGACTCATAATTCGTCCATATTGATGACAGATGGTAGTTTGGGAGCAGGAGCAGGCAGGAATTGAACCATCAACCGCCTGACTATACTATACGTACAGGCACCTCCTTACTTTAATAATTAACATAACATACACTGCAGCACATCCAAGTAGGTGAACTTCACAATCACAACTGAAAAACCAAACATGTGTCCGTTATGACCCCTGTGTGACATCAATCAATCTGCATAATTAAGCTTTCGCGCTATTCAAAGTATGTATTATTACTCACACTAACAGTCATATCAGTGATCATAAACTCTAACAATAAGACTTCACTAGCATGGGATTTCCCACATGACGTAGCATGGTTTACTGAGAGCAACCTGTTTTACTGTAGTCTTTCAATTCATGCAAGTACTTGTCTCACAATTAATTTAAAGTCTTCTCACAGTTGTGAGTTGATTTTGACAAATTATGATCCCGCACATACACTTGACATACATATACATTCACAGAAAGCATTAACAGGCTCGTACTCTGTAGCAATGCAAGTACATCATTCATACAGAAAACTATGTTAATGGAGAGAAAATGTTTTTGACATCAACAACGCATTATTATCTAAATATTAATAAATCACAACAATAAAATCAACTGTTTTTAAATCAGACAATAGAAAGGAAAGAAGAAAGCTCTTACCATCATGCTGCTTACTCCTCTGCTGTGTTTGTGTGTGTGAAATACATTTTCAAGGGACTTCCTCTAGTAGGGTCTGGGCGGAGCCTGGATGAGTCACTGGGCTGAACACTTTTACACTGTTAAATTGTTTTATAGTCCTGTTACTGTATGGCACAAAACTTGATCTTCCTAAGGCAAAGTGATACACATGTAGCACTTTATTTAACTGCTGTTTATTTGAATGAGATTCAACAAGCATTTAAGTTACTGTTATGCAGCTTAAACTAGGCTTCCACATAATCATGTGGTTTAATGTGTGTGGGTGTGTGTGTACAATGTTCAAATGCATTAGTGATGTCACATACTTCCCTGTTTTGTTGGCTCGGGCTCACCTTATCTATGGAAGCAATCACAATCATTTATCTTGGCAAGTAGAGTAGTTTCTCATTCCTAACATGTTGCTGTTGAAATGTGTCTTTGACTTTGCCCCATTAAGTAAGCCTAAATGTGGAAAGAGGGAACTCATGTTCATCATTAAGTACAGCTGAGTGAGAAAATTTGTTTAAAAAACAAAACAATTATGTAGGTCATGTTTCCTCAAAAAAAACAGCCTGAATAGATTCACAGCAACTACACTGAAAAGGCTCATATAGGGTTAAAGGTGGAAGTGGAACCAGTCAGTGGCAGTCCTTACTGGGAAAAACCTCTCTGTGACTTGCCTTGTAATCCGCTTGCATCAACAAAGTGAGACAAATTAATAATAATAAATAATAAATAATAATAATAATAATAATAATAATAATAATAACTTCATTTATATAGCACCTTTCAAAAACAAGTTACAAGGTGCTGTACAATAACAACAGAAATAAAACAGGTCAAATACAATTTCCTGGCAACAACATAGTAAAACCACCAGAGAAATAAAATTGGACTTAAAATTATAAAATCACCCACCCACAACAGAGTAATCATACAATAATGATAAAACAAAATTAAAACAAAATTAAGAGAAGGATAATCGCCAGGCAGGGTGTTCCACAGCTGTGGAGCACGGACAGCAAAGGCCCGGTCACCTTTAGTGACAAGACGGGACCTTGGAACCGTAAGCAGGGCAGCGCCGGCAGATCTCAGGCAGCGGTCTGGCTCGTATGGTAAAAGCAAATCACGGATGTAGGCAGGGGCCTGACCATTCAGGGCTTTAAAAACAATTAGTAGGATCTTAAAATCAATTCTAAAACTCACGGGCAGCCAATGGAGAGTGGCAAGGGTTGGAGTTATGTGGTCACTTCTCTTACTACCTGTTAAAAGCCTGGCACCTAATTTTCAATGAGTTGCAGTCTGCGGATGTTTCCCTTACTGATCCCAGCATACAGAGCGTTACAGTAATCAAGTCTTGATGATATAAAAGCATGGACAACCTTCTCCAGGTCGGTGGAAGAGAGGAAAGAGCGGATCCTCGTTAGCTGTCTTAGCTGCCCAAAACAGGATTGTACTATCTTGGTTACTTGTGAGTCAAATGATAGCTGTGAGTCGAGAATGACACCAAAGTTGCAAGCCTCTTTCTGGATACGGAGGGTAGAGGGGAGATTGTCAGGAATGGCGGTGCTAGAGCTAGATGGAGTGATAAGGATTACTTCTGTTTTTGATTCATTTAGCTGGAGAAAGTTGTTGGACATCCATGTTTTTATATCTGTTAGGCATGAGAGAATGTGGGGAAACATCTGAAGAGCCAGGATTTAGTGGAACATATAACTGGGTGTCATCCGCATATAAATGAAAGTTTATGTTGTGCCTTTGAATGATTCTCCCCAGGGGTAGCATGTAAATAGAAAAAAGCAAGGGCCCCAAAATTAACCCCTGGGGGACCCCACAAGACAGGGGAGCATGAGAGGAACAGGCATCACCAAGAGTCACAGAGAAGGACCTGTTTGATAAATAAGACTTGAACCAGTCAAGTGCCACACCACTGATGCCAATAAAGTGTTCCAGACGGCTAATTAAAATATCATGGTCCACCGTATCAAAGGCTGAGCTGAGGTCAAGTAAAATTAAGATTGAACAGAGCCCTGAGTCAGCTGCAAGCAACAGGTCATTTTCAGTGCCAGTTGACAGAGATAGGTTAACAATGGCTAAAACATCGGGACCAACTGTCTGAAACACATATTTTAAAAACCAGGTGGGCAAACAGTCTGAGAGGCAGGTGGAAGATCTCGATGCTGTAACTATGCACTCCAGAGAGGACAAGGAGATTTCATTAAAATTAGTTAAAGGAGAGTGGAGGTAAGAGATTGTGTCAGCTTCTCTAAGAACGGTGAATAGTAATGTGCAATGCGTTATGCATACTGGTATATTTAAAGGTTCTAAAAAAAATTAAAATCTTATTTCTTGAGCTGTTAATGTAACCACTCATCCCTTTAAGAGTGGCTTTACAGCAGTAAGCATCATTCAAGGTTAAGCAAAAATGTGTGATTGCATTACATGCAGTTTGTTCTTCTATCACATCTAATATCCAGCCATGTCTACCATGATCTAAGGAGCGCAGTCAAATACTTGCATGCTGCACAATGTCTCACACA
Source organism: Trachurus japonicus (assembly GCF_045865225.1). Classification (NCBI taxonomy): domain Eukaryota; kingdom Metazoa; phylum Chordata; class Actinopteri; order Carangiformes; family Carangidae; genus Trachurus; species Trachurus japonicus. Next base: position 23,930,455 of record NC_140919.1, read on the forward strand.
TTTAACATCAGATTTTTGAAAAAAACAAAAACAGCAGTGGGCTCTCCTGACATTTACATGATACATGTTTCCTCAAATTGGAGGGAAATACATCTTCCAAATAATAGTTTATTGTCATGAATCAGTATTAGCTCATTCCGTGAGTGCATGTGTGTTTGTAACATCTATGACATCAACATGTCTGTGGGTGTTCTGTTCTCTTGAAAATATACTCATACCTTCCTCACAATGGAACAACTCTGCTGCTAATTACGCTTCACATTCACATTTTGGTCCTAGTTCTGTAGCCACACTTCTTTGTTGTCGCTCATAATTACCTTTCATGACTTATAAGCCAGATTCCTAGCTAACTGAACTGGCCTGGATATATAAACTTTTTTTTTTTTTTCAATTATATTTTTTTTATTATACAAACTTGATAGAATTTCTACTGTATTAACTTTGGAAAGGAAATGAAGTTTAACAAAATGAATGCACAAATTATCATATGTTTCATGATCATGTGCTGTGCAACAGGTCTGTCCCAGCTGGGGAAGGCAGGGGAATGCCATGGATGGCTGAACAATATTTTACAGGAACAGTCTGACACCCACCCATGAACAAGTTTCAAGTAACACCTGGGTGATTCAAGACAAATGTTATTTCTTGATAAATACTTTCATTCCTTTACAAGAAGATGTGGTAAGATGATTATGATGGTGCATGTGCACCTTACACAGTGCTCAATGCATTATTTGCAATATCCGGTTGCTGTTTTGTGGGGGAAATGTTTATTGGTGACATCCCTCTTATTAGTCTCAACAACAGAATTCTGGGTTTTCCATGTTTGCCCTTAATAACCTTGAGAAAGCCTCCTTCCCGTTTGACTTTGACTCATATTTCAGTTTTGTCTGGTGCAACACTTTCTATGATACTACTGTTTGTCACAAGACTGCTGCTGTTGCGTGGAGTTATGTTTATATGATGTCAAAGTAAAATAGTTCCTTTTGACAGCAGGACAGGATCAGGATGTATTGACAATAAAGGCTGTTTCAGGGAATGTGAGGTAACCTAACTGGTAAAGCTTTAAGGTTTTACTTTCATACATACAATCTTCCCAGCAAAACTTAACATGGATGACATGGCATTGTAGAGGGTTTTCCATACTGTAGACTAATGCCAATTTGAAGACCCACATGCCTTCTTACCAATGGTCTTGCTTAGTGATTGAACAAGAAATGCCTGGCCATAACCACAATTTCAACAGTTCATAGGCAAATCAGGTACCACCACTCTGGGAATTTTGGCAGCTATTGATTGTAATATACAGTTCCTCTGACAGCTCTCTCCAGTAACTTCCTGTCTAAAAAAAGGGGTCCCTTACCACAGCAATATGCAGTAGGCTATATTTCTGTTGTAGTGTTTTACAAGTTACTGCATATAAGCAATGTGCTTGTTTCTTTGTCTATGTCCAATATTGTGCGGATTTAGTAGTGTACACATTTACAGCATGAGGGATGAGGGATGCTTTGGAAAACCTCTGAGGTGCATGACACTACTGTAAGTTCATCTTTCAGCACAACAGTGAAGTGGCTCTATGGAAAGACCTGAGAGTGACATACACACACGCGCACACACACATGCACACACACATGCACACACACACACACACACACACACACACACACACACACACACACACACACACACACACACACACACACACACACACACACACACACACCTTGCATCTGATCTAACAAAGCTTAAAAAATACAATAACATGTTCAAAAAGAGTTCTGAATATTTTCTGTAGCCATAAGTGTAAGTGCTGTGTTATTTTCAATCCTAATCAACAGCAAAGATAAACATTTTTATACAGATCCCTCAGTTCCCATAACTTTATTATTCTGTACACATGCAGTTGGATGTAAAAAAAAAAAAAAATCTGTGTTAAAACAGAATTTCCTGCCTGCCTATATAAGGGAAATGACAGAAATGAAACCCTAGTTACGTAAAAAGGAATTCCATTTCCAAAGTGGTTTTGCTGTGCATGCATTATGACTGTGAGCTATGGATTTTTATGTAATGATGCATGATGAATGTTGTAGTATTTTTTATTTTCTTTTTATGTTTGTGGTAAAAACTAACTCTGATTCTCCACAACTTAATCCAACTACAGGCATGCAACATGCAATTTCCCTGCAGGGATCACAGTCCTTATTCCGAAAATATGTTCTTAGTCAGCAGCTGGCTCAGTAAACGCAAACTAGACAAACAGGTTGTAATATTAAGGAACAACATTAACTACCAACTGGTTCTCAAGATAGGTCATCCTCTATCAGAGTAACCTTAAAGCAGAAGTAAGCAGAATATTTGTGTTAATATAAGTCTTAAATAGTTATATCTTCCGACAGCAATCATAGAGTGTTTGGTCTGAAACACGGGTCTGTCAGTCTCTCTGCTCTGCTGTAAGCCGAGGAGAAAACTTTCCTTGTATCCTACAACCTTTATCCAATGAGGAAAGAGAACGGCATACAGGGGCCTCTCTGTGTGTGCAGCCAAGGGATGCGTGTGAATGTGGTGACGTAGGGACGAGGACGGGGACTGCTAACTCCATCGGCTGACAAGAAGTTAGCCAAAACGACCGGATCGCTTACTTCTGCTTTAATGAGACTGTAATCATAGGGCCATTATAAATGTTTTTTTTTTTTTAAAGTAGCCTATATTTTGGGGGCTTTTTTGGCCTTCTGCTATGAAAACCTGTTGCATTTCTGAATAATATTGTTTACATTTGCATACGAATAGGAATTGTACTTTATTAATCTCTAAAGGGAAATTAATTTGTCTGTCAGCTCATCACAATTTGTAGAAGAATCAAAAAGCCTGATGGCTAAAGCTAAAGTGATGGCATCCTATTTCACTGCGGTAAAGTGAGCTGTTGTTTGGGGGAGAGTGGTAAAGTGAGCCCACTTTACCGTGGTTTCTCCATCCTGCAGCAAAGAGAGAGGAGCCGCCCACCACCGCTGCTTTCCTGGTCCATCAGGGTGCCTTGGAGTGGATGATCCAAGCATGGATGTATTATCCAAGCCGTCCAGAATGGCCTCCTCCATCTTCAGCGCTCATCTCTCCACCACGCCCCCGAGTAACTCCATCAGGGAAACATGACTGAAGTCTGACGTCATTAAAAGTGCCTCACGGTATCCTAGTAACAACTCCATGGAGAACAAAGAAGGTTGAACTTCAGCTAGTCTGGGGCCGTTGACCGGATCCAGGGCGAGAGAGAAAGGCCTTTCCATCAAAATAAAAGCACTAAGCTAATAAAATGCGGTGAAACTTTTTTATAATTTAAGGAATATAATTTACAGGAAAGTCCCTGAGCCGTTAACCTTTTGCTTTTATTGTAGGCTGTCTATTTTATAAGTTTTATGTTGGTGAACACTTTTACTTTGGTGATTTCCGGATCCACCAAAAGATGGGAACCAGAATGCAGACAACATTCGGAGTTAACCATAGACTGTAAAAAAGGAGTTAAAGGGATAGTTCACCCAAAATTCAAATTTCACTCATTATCTACTCACCCTCATGTCGACTAAGGGCTGGGAGAATTTTCAGAGTCCTCCGTGCCTTCTCAGAGTTGGGGGGGGTCAGCGCAGCAGTATTTGTCCATATAATGGTTGTGAATGGTGCTCACTTTTCTTTGTCCAAAAAGACACACCAAAAAACAGCCAAATACCTCCATACTGCTTGTCTGTAATGTCCCTCTTGTATTGAAGCCCCAACATGAAAAATTGTTCCGCCGGACACAGGAAGAGCAGTGAACTGAGACACTGGGAGCTTCTGCTACGAACAAGCTTAAAATATAGACTTATTTAATTTTTTTCGGAACAATTTCTCATGTTGGGGCTTCAATACAAGAGGGGCAGCATTACAGACGAGCACTATGGAGGTATTTGGATGTTTTTTGGTGTGTCTTTTTGGACGAAGAAAAGTGAGCACCATTCACAACCATTATACGGACAAATAGCTACTGCTGCGCGGACCCCCACCGTAACTCTGAGAAGGCACGGAAGACTCTGAAAATTCTCCCAGCCCTTAGTCGACATGAGGGTGAGTATAATGATCGAGTGAAATTTGAATTTTGGGTGAACTATCCCTTTAACAGACACCAGACTCTTCTCCTCTGAGCCTGGTGACACGAGCAGTTGCTGAGGATGTAGGCTACACAAGTGTTGTTGTGATTTAAAAAAAAATGTCTACTTTCTGTCATCAACATGTCTTATAATAGACCCATGGTCCTCAACAATATCTCCAGCTCTTCGTCACTCTTGTTGGACACAGAGTTGATATTTTCCATGACTGACCGCAGTTCGGACCGACAGGACATCTCCACCTCAAAGCCTTGCACCACCAGCAGCACGACAACCACCACAAAAACACCTCTTCATCTCAGGTGGAACAGGATGGCGTCCTCCAGATCTGCTCCATTTTCAATGAAAGAAGCTCATCTTTGAAGAATCTCCTCGCCCCACAGAAGTATCCATCAGTAGCCTAACAAATACACAACAAAAATAAAGCAAAGGTTGAATAAAAACTCAGCTGTTCCGGAATAATTCATTATTATGCATAACTAAGAATATCATAAAATGTTTATGTTCAATATATAGCTAGTTTATTTCATTAAAGATCTGTGACTTTTGCTTTAGAAGTCGCATGTGAGTTTTTTGGGGGCGATTTGCCTTTGCCTGATGAGAGTAGTCGCTGATGTGCGCTCACTCGACGTAAATGGCGTACGTACATTGCGATTCTGATTCCGCGGTGCTACACGCTGCAAGAAAGCGTAGTTGCTACCTGGTAACCATGCAAGCATAATCTTGGAGGCTACACACAGACACTAGCAGCAGATTGCTACAGCTTCACCCCATGGATTAAGTTACTAAAGCTCCAAGCGTACAACCTTTGGTGGTAAAACGGTATGGAACCAATCTTACCGCTAAATTACTGAAATTGTTTGGTCAAGGCAGCATGCGCAATTTTATTCACCAAGGGAGTGAGCTAGCGTTAGCTTGCTAGCTTGCTAGCTGAAGATGTTCCCCCTCTCTTACAGCCATTGCTTAGGTTAGCTGTCGTTGGGCAGCATAAGTTAACTTTGTTATCATGTTCAGTCATTTCCTTACAAACAGAAGAAGTTGCTCACGCAACGAAACCCGTTTGAGCAACCTTTTCTGTTTGATAAGCTGAGGTATTAGCGCTAGCACGTAGGATCGTGGCTAAGAGTTTAGCAGTGATATCAGCACCGATAGCACTGACGCATCGCTTAAAATGCTAAATTGGATGGTGAACCGGGAAACTTGAACAGTGGTTTGGTTCATGTAAGAGACGAGGTATTTCCTTGTTGCTACATCGGTGGAATACACTGTCGTATTAGGATCAAGGAGTCAAACAACATGAACCAGGCTCAAGTCCAGTTTGTACCCTGTAGTGGTGTATCAGGGAAATGAGAGTATCTAACCAAGTTATGAAACACTAATGTGAAAGTGGTCTCAGAGTTTTTGACCCCACTTTGTATTATTTTACACATAATTTTGTACGTTTGTGGACAGTTGTCTCACTGTAAATTAATTAGTTCCAGCTGAAAGATGCCACACGGTTCAGATGATGCTCGCAAGACGTTTCTCCTGACCACTGCTGGAAACTTCTATGGGACAAACCCCCCGTTGTCCCTGACTGACAGCCCCGAGATCAACAACTTCTTGGATGATGGCAATGAATTTGTCCTGTGTGTCAGCAGATATGGCAATGATGTTCAGTTGTCAAATAAGGTAACATTAATATTGAATCATCATTACAAAGTGTACAAACGTGAAACATTTTTTTCTTGGAGGCTCAAAAAGCAAAAATCCTTCAATTGCACTTAGAAAGCTACACAATAAGTTGTAATGAATAATGAATAAACAATACTTAATTGTTTATTTTTTGCCATCTCTTCTTCATTTGACAGATTGAAACTTCAGGGGACAGCAAAGAGAAGGTGTTGGTGTTTTTCAAGCTGCATCCCACAGTGATCACTGAAGATAACCTTCACAGGAGCCTTCTGGTCTCATCAATGCTGGAATCCCCCATCAATACCCTCTACCAGGCTGTCAAACAGGTTTTTGCACCTGTACTGCTAAAGGTGGGCCTGCCCTGTACTGATAGATCAGATAGTAAGCATCCACAACCAGCAAACATAAAGCTACTATTTGCAACAAATGTCATGTTAGGATCAATCAAGACCATTTCTATATTTGTAGTTAGACAGCGAACACTAAATGTGGCAATTGTAATTGAAGAGGAAATAAAAAACAAAGAACATGACTGTTGATAAATATTACCACAGCATTTCCAAATATGAATAATGTTTTCTCTTGAAGTAGAAGTACTGTGGTAGCAGAAACAAGTCTCTATTTTTCTTATCCCCAGGATGATCACTGGCGTTCGGCATTTGACCCTAAATTGGCAGGCCTGCTGACTGAGCTGGAGCTTGGCCTGGGTTCAGTTGTCCGTCAGTCTGGAGCAAAATCATCTGCCAATAAGGGTCGCACAGAGGAAGATGTTCTTGGTATATACATAAATATATTTTTGCAGAAAGAAATGCACAGGTCATGTAGTGACATGATCTATTAGTTAATCTTAAATGGAAAATGGCACCTGGATTTCTGACTGACTCTCTCACTGTGTACTGGACTGTTTTAGAATCATATAGTATGTATAAAGATATAATTCAAGTCCACCTCTCTGTGACATATCAGGAATAGTTAATAACTTAACTGTCAGTTAAAATAGGTCGGTATGATAGATTTTGATTTTCACCCAATGTTTTTTCTATTCTGTGCAGGCATCCTAACTCCAAGTGATGAGTTCCTGCACTGGGCAGATCTATCTGAGTCTGCAGAGAAGAACAGTGTGAGAGAAAGGGCAACATATTTCTTTGAACAATTTAAACCTATACAAAAGGTATGCTTGCAAGCCATTCATTGTCATAACTGCTTGGATGGAAAACTAAAAATGTAATGTGCAAATGTATTATTATTATTATTATTATTCTGTTGTTTTTATCTGTAAACAGGATGTTTGATTGATCTCCAGTTGTTTGGATGTGTGAAACTATAATATGATAAAGCATAGATTCCACTGATAAGATGGGAGAAGGAAACCATATTACATACATATGTAGTATTTTAGGATTTAAATAAAACTTAAAGTTTTAAAAAATGTATGTGAACATTATTTCACATACTGTTTTGACAATGTTTGTTTTAAAAGCTCTAGAAATTGTAACTTAAGAGGGAGAGAGCTAAAAACTGAATCTAACCAATTGTGTGTCACTGTGTTTCCACCAGGAGTACGGGGGTCTAGATGGCATGTCTATGTTGGATGTTGTGGATCTAGTGGAACAGAGCAGAGACACTCTGGATGATGTCTGGCGGCAGACTGATTTTGAACCTTATCCAGAAATGCGCATGGTCCGACTTATGGACATTATTGGTACGACTTTCTCACAGCAACACAAACCAAAACCAGGAAATGAAAAACAATATCTGCTTATGGTGGTTTTCTAGACGTATATGTTAGAAACATGATTGAGATACTTGGGGTGTTGATCAAAAAAACGCATCTTTTGAGAACTGAAACCTACTTTGATTTCCTAAGAATTCCTCATTGTACAGGGCATACAGTAATCTGCACGTGGCTCATAATGGAGGCAATACATGACCTCTGACAATTAAATGTAGAAATTCTTGAGAAGGCAGTGATGTTCTAATAATGCTGAATCAGCACAATTAACAACAGTCAGGTGGTTTAGTCTTAACCTAACTGTGTTTCTACATTGTACAAGTTTTCATGTTTGCACTCTATGTGGGTGCTTATATGAGTGACAGCTTTGTCTTATTTCATTTCTGTTTTTGTTTTTGGGTGCTAGGTGGAGCTCTGGGAAGATATGTGCAGAGGAAGCTGAGTGGTCTGAAAATTTTTGAGGAGCTATTTGTATCGGTGAGAGAGAACATGAGAATGGGCGTTGCCATCTGTGAGCAGTGGGTGGAAGCCTGTGATCATCTGACAGGACAGGTATGGAGTATTTTATAATGGAAAGAATTTATGCACAAAATGGCTTCTGAAATCCAAATAAAACTCATCTTCATCTTTGGTTTGTGAAGCTAGGGGAAGTTGTCATATTGATTATGATAAATGTTTAAAACATATTAACTTTCTCAGGTGTGGAAGAGACATGCACCCCACCCCTGGAAGGGAAACACACACTGCCCACAAACCCTTCACTGTCTTGCAAAGAGACTGGATGAGGTAGGATGTGGTTGCCATCCAGTGGCAAGTCAACACTTTATGTAGGGGCGCCATTACACAAGTGCATATTTCTCCTTTTTCACGACATTGTGGTACAATGGTTGCATCATTTCAAGTACCTAAAATATACTGCAAGCGTTTCTGCTTACTTGTGTTTGAGCTGACATAGCATTTATGTTGAATTTCCACTTGATTTTCTTCCAAAACAAGAAAGGAAAAGTTTCCAAAAATGGACTAGTGAAGAGACTTTCGTTTAGGTTCTTTTAGGTCTCCTTAAGATTTCTATTATGCAACAGTGTTAAATGTGTAGCACTGTTTGTTGAGGTTTGAAGAGTTTTTTTGATGGAAAGCACCTGACTGACCCAGAAGGTATTCCACTGATTCTGGACAGTCATTAGCCATTCATTATATTGCACAGATTTATTTGTAATTTTTGTCTCAGTGACCCTTCGTGGCCTCAAAGAAACCTTTTTATTAGACTGCCTATGTAGTAGTGAGGTCCTAAATTAGGACACAGTCATAGACACAGTCTCTAGCACTGTAGCTGTTTGTATGCATTACAATGATCACCCCCTTGTGTCTGTAATGTTAAAACTGCACTCAAGGTTTTTATTTAGAAAAGCTGTAATGGCTTTGGGAAAGTGTCTATATGGGTCTGGGGACGTGTACACTGTCACATACATACAAAAGCCTCTTTCCTCTTTGTAATGAATAGTATCATTTCCCCTGTGGACAGAATATTAAGTGTGGGGAACTATTGAATATCTACCCTGTTCTCATGTCCCACAGAAGGTTTTTCACAGAAGTGCGGGGGTTAATCACACGGTTGGACATATCAGTTCTTCTACAAGATTATTTGAATGTCTGTGTCTGTTGTTACCCGTACTTGCAGTGAAGTGAAGGGTTGTGTCACTGTGGGAAAAATCAAGTTGTGAGTCGTATTACTGAACCTTGTGAGCTTGATAACCAAACACATAGATAAAACAGGGGGCATAGATAACATGGGAATACCATCTCACTGTTTTTGTCTCCCAGGTGGTGACGCTGCGTATGGTTCATGAGAAACTGCTGCGTTTACTCCCAGGGGGAAAGCAGCAAGCTCTGACTTCAGATCGTGTCTTTGAACCTTTCTCTGGACTCAACCCTTTGCATTACAACCCCTACACTGAGGTTTGTTGTAAGGAACTTAATGTAGGTCTTGTATGTCTGTATACGTATGAGACTTATTAATTGCCCTGTTTGAACTCTCCTTATTAGGGTAGCCTATTCCTAGGAATTCTTTCTTCTTCTTCTTCTTCTTCTTCTTCTTCTTCTTCTTCTTCTTCTTCTTCTTCTTCTTCTTCTTCTTCTTCTTCTTTCTTCTTCTTTCTTCTTCCAAGGAAGTCATACTTCCCATGGGCGAAAACTCACCAAACTTTACAGAAACATCCAAACCCATGCCAGATTTACTCAACTCAAAGGACATGTGCCCCGCACAAAAAGCGTTTAAATTTAAAAACTTTAAAAATTCCTACCAAACCAACGGTAGATGCTAAAGTTTTGAAACTTCACCACAATGTAGCCTCAATACTGCTGAAACTTTTGTCCACTTTATGGACTTTATGGACTTTATTATGAAGTCCATCACTCTTCAATAACTGTAAAACTAAAACAATTTTTGCTCAATTGACACCAAACTTGCTACAGAGCATCTCCAGACTGTCCTCCACAAAACTTGTTTCTCGGATTTTTGATTAAGCAAAAATTGAGCCTACAGTGCATGAAAACGTTTGACTGTAAACAGTACTGTAAACATATACCATCATCACCATTCTGGAGTCATGGTTGATGAAGTTTGGCAAATATCAGAATTTTATCTCAAAAACTGAATTTTTGAGAACATTTTGAATTCTGCTCTCATGGGAACAACTGCAGTCAATGTGAGAGTGGAATTTTTAAACATCATATTTTCTCTTATGAAGCAAAACACGTATCATTAAAAACAAATCACCAACATTTCCATGCTGTCAAGATGCAATTTATGTATTATCAGATTTTTGTTTAGATAACTGAATTTCTGACATTTTGACCATTTCATCACAACAACTGCCCGGACATTGACTCCCTGAGTCGATAAATGAAGCTACACAGCAGGTCTCACTACCAGCTAATTAGCTCAGCGAGTTAAGAGCTGGTTCTTGGTGTCAGAGATTGTGAGTTCGAGACCCAGCAAGGGTGATGATGATGATGATGATGACAGATCAAAATGTCAGATGTCCTCAACATGAAACACAAGACAGTTGTACTGATGGTGGCATCACAGCAAGCCTCTAAATTTAAAAATCCAAATAGCTTGGACTGGACCATGTGCGAAGGCTCCTAACATCTTAGACTCATTGTAGATGTTTGACAAATTTTTAGAATTTTACCTCAAACACTGATTTTTCTTTTTACTGTGGTTTCAAATCTGCCTGCACGACAGTGAATGGCTACTCAATTTGTGAAGCCACTGTTGAACTGCCACTTGCCAATTAGCTCAGTGCGATAGACAATGGTCTTTGGTTCCAGAGGTTGTGGGTTCAATCCTCAACTGGTGCAAATTGAACATTATAAGGTCAACTTTCCTGTCTTCCTATTCTCCAAAAATTCTCCAAAATTAGCCCGGACCCGACCCATTGCTGCGCAGCAGCTATAATTGCTACTTGCAATTCCTATACAACCTACACAGGCAGGAATGAAACATCTCTGATTATAGTGTAACTGTATGTTGTATGTTTTTGTAGCCTCTTTGGAGAGCAGCAGTGGCTCAGTTTGAGCGCCTAATAGCTCCATCAGAGCAGGAGGTAGCTGGAAGACTGAAGAGCTACATTGCTGATGTGCAGGATAACCCACAACAGGTAGTAAAACACACTACTTCAGCCCAGGTTTTAACGTATTGTGTGTGTTGATGTGTTAACTTTACATGTGTGTTTGCTTCTGTTTTAGCTGTTGCAGGTCTTTCAAAAGCACAAGGAGTTGATCAAACGCCCTGCCATCAGCAAAGAGCTGCAGTCAGAGAGAGAGACCCTACTGGCCAGACTGTTGGACTATAACAAGGGTACACAGTTCTGTCATGTGTATTTGTTTTTTTTCTTTCGTCAGAGATGGTGTAATGGTACATGTCATTGTGACAAGGGGACAAAAAAAATGAAATTTGAATAAATGCAGATCATGCCTTATGGTCTAAAAATTTTACATTACGGTAAGTGACTGGTGGTAATCTCTATAACAGACTGTTTGGCAGCATGGAAGCGTGCAGTTAGAGAGATGTGCGGCAAAGTTCCTGTGAATCGAAAGACACAGGTGTATGCCACAGTTATGAAATCAACAGGAAGTTTTTGGTAGTTGTTGTAACTGACCTGCCGACTTGGCCAATACTGAAACACAATGAGCTGTGATGGAGGAAATTAAGGTACTTTAAAGCTCCTAATGCCTGAATCTGAGTCACATTTCTTATCAGAGTTAGTCATAGTCAAATCTGAGCATGATTAATCTTTGGGCAGAGTTTTCTTTACTTTGTCTGGCTCAGACTTAAGATTTACACTTTAAGCTGCCCACTCTCTTGGCTGATTTGAATTTTTGATTTTTGAACTTAATCTATGTGCTGTAGGAGGCACAGAGCCACTGTATTGAGAGGGTGGTTGTGAAATGAAAGCGTAATGAAACTAAGCTGACTGAGTATGATTCATCAAGAGAAAATAAACAAGTTTGTTGTTGCTGTCACGCTGATCTTTAGCTCACAATAGATGAAGTTAGGGTTGACAGATTATTGTTCTGCATCTTCAACCTCTCGCTTCCTCTTTGTTTTTCTTAGGTCTGAAAACCGATTTTGAGAATCGTTGCCATGGAGGCCCTGGAGACAAGTCTGGGCCACTTATTGGAAGAAATCTCCCAGAGGTGGTCAACAAAATTGTCTGGGTCCGACAACTCATACACAAGGTAGCTAAATGTGAACATACTGTACATTTGGCCGACTACCTGATATCATAGACCTTCTGGTTTATTATGGAATTTTCATGCAAGAGAATATAGTGTTTTTAATGTTTATCATTTTGTCAAAAACAACAAATATATGAAAATGAAAAGAGCAGTATGAAGTGCTTCTTTCTTTTATCTTGCTATGCTTGCATTCTCACGTTAGGTGGAGGACTCTGTCCGTATAGCTGAAGCTTTGCTTTCAGACCTGTCTGGGTTCAAAGGGTTCCTGCACTTCTGTGATGACTTGCTGGAAATCCTGAGGGCGTATGAACAGGAACAATTTGAAGACTGGTCAAGAGATATCCTGTCTGGATTGGCTGACCCAAAGTCAGGAATCAGGTTAGACACACTGGACACTTGAACAAATCTCAGATAGAAGTTTGGGATACAATGAATTTTAATCATTGAAAGCTTGTAGATCAGTTTATACTGTATGTTGACCACCAGTGTTTTGGACGGCAGCATGTGTGTCATCATGGTGGTTGCCATCTTGTGTCTTTCACCAATATGAGTGTTTCCCTCTGTACAGTCTCCAGGCCAGTAACCGTGTGATGGACCTGGACCATGTGGATGGCAGCCTAAAGATCCAGTATTCAGACAGACTGGTCAGTCTGGTCAGGGAGGTCAGGCAGCTCTCTGCCCTGGGCTTTCCCATCCCAGCCAAGATACAACAGGCTGCTAATACTGCAGACAAATTCTATAGACAGGCCATTGTCTTGAAACAGGTGAGAGTGCTGGTCAAGACACAACACAACAGTAGTTAAGTGCTAAAATCCACTTCTTTGTGGAAGTCCAGTTACCTTTGATTTTAGCATTTAATGATTATGATGACCTGGATGACTGAGGACCTTCACAGACAATAATGCAAACACATTTTCTTTACTGATTTATTTAGTTCTGGTTTAGTTTTTCTCATGCTAATACTATAATAGAGTGTTACTGCATTGCAGGTGGCTCATTTCTACAACACCATTGACCAGCAGATGATTCCTTCTCAGAGACCAATGATGCTTGGTCTTGCGCTGGCCTTTGAACAGGTCATCAAGGTCTGACTCACGACTGGAAACTATTGCTTTTACTTTCTGTGCCTCACATGTTACATTTTGAAATTCTGTTTAGTTTTGCTTTTTAATGTTTTTATTAAACAATAGAATTGGAAGCTGATGACTTTTCAATCGCTCATTTTTATTGCGAGCGTGGATCATGTAAATTATATATAGTGCATAAAAAATTATAGGAACGGTAGTTACCGGCACGCCTTTAATAAACATGAGACTAATTTATCTTTCTGCTGATCTCTGTCAGAATCCTCGATCTCAGTCAAAGGAAACAGGTGGTAAACTGCAGATTACCTGGGACAACCCCAAAGAGTTGGAAGTTTACATTGCCAAACTACAGTCTGCTGCTGAGAAACTGTCTGCTGAGAACAGGAAGCTACGCAAATGGCACACTGATTTTATTGACAAGGTTGTAATTTTGTAGTTTGTCATATTTTAATCTTACTTATTGCTATATGATAGAAAACATTTAGAAGTAATTTGGATCATTTTTTCTAAGCACAATCATTTTAAGGCACAAGATGTGTTTCATAAGTTAAGTCCTGCTGTTGTGTGTATTTATTATTTGTGTGCATGCCTCTTTGAACATTTCCCAGGTGGTGGTATTGATGAATGTGGACCTACTCAGAAATCAGCAGCGGTGGAAGGATGGCCTCCAGGACCTCCGTACTGGCTTTGCCACATTGGAGGCTCAGGTATCGATACGTTTTTTTAAATATTTTTTTTTCATATCCACATCTACAGTACAGACATTTGAAAAAAGTCACCGTAACAAAGAGTCACAAAAGATTTCTCTGGTTACTGGATACAAACTTATTTCAGTGTCCATTGCTAGCTTTTCCACTGGACATAAACAACCTCCACAATGATTCCTAATGCTCTTTCTTGCAGAGCTAATGTGTGCGTGTGTGTGTGTGTGTAGGGTTTCAGGTCTGATGACATGCAGGCTTGGCGTCAGCACTGGAACCATCAGTTGTACAAGGCTCTTGAACACCAATACCAGACGGGGCTGGAAGCTCTAAACAAAAACCTGCCTGAAATACACATAGACCTCACTTTCAAGTCAGTACACATGCTATCATCTGCCAAACTTTCTGTGTTACCTTTCGCGTCACTAATTTCATTTTTTCATCTCTCTCTCTCTTCCATGGAACAGTTTTTGCGTGGGCTGTTATCTCTTTCTCTTCCTCTCACATATACTGTATTTTCTGCCCAACTTGAAGTGTGAACACTGACTTTCTTTCCCCTACTCTAACTTTTCATGTCACCACTTCTTCCTTTGCCTGTCTATATTTCTCTTTCTATCTCCGTGCTACTGAGCCCTTATTGATTAGTGTTGATTAAAGAATAAAATAAACATTGTTATTTCTCTTTTACTTTCTGTGAATAGGCAAGGCCGTTTGCAGTTCCGTCCTCCATTTGAGGAGGTACGAGCACGCTATTTCAGGGAGATGAAGCGATTCATTTCAATCCCAAACCAGTTCAAAGGGGTCAGTGCACAAGCGGAGGAGAGCATCTTCAGTGTCATGATTGACAGAAATGCCTCTGGGTTCCTCACCATCTTCAGCAAGGCCGAGGACCTCTTTAGCCGCTTGCAAGCTATACAACACAAGTTTAAGGTGCCTAAACTAATACATTTTACAGTACTGATGATTATGACAGTTATTACGACTAACCTACCTGTAAAAAGCTGCAGTATAATGTTGGGAAAATATATTTATAGGACAGTTATCATCAGACTAAATGAAACATAACCCTCTGCCTTTTTTGACAAACCTGGTAGTCTGTGATGCTAGAGTTGACTTGAGCCTCAGAAGTCAAGATTTGATCATTTCTAACAGTTGTAGAATATACATTCATTAGTAGTCTCCTTCAATGTTTAAATATTTGTTTTTATAGACTTTCTGTCTCTACTGTGATTCTGTCCTCCAGCCCTAGTATGTTTCATGCCATGTGAAAGTTTTTTGGTCATTGAAGCATTGCTGTGATGTTTTCTTTGAAAGAATGTATTTTGGATTAGTAATGCTCCTCAATTTACATAACGGAAGCTCCGTTATTTTCATTGCAGCCTCCCCTCCAAACTACTTCACACTACAGTGAGCACAGTATTATGTGTAGTGAGTGATGGTCTGTAACCATGCATATCTAAATCATAGGGGGAAGCCCTCAGCCAACACCAGACTTCTCCTTCCTCACTTTGATTCTGTGTGTGCGTTGCTGTGTGTGTGTCTGTGTGTTACAGGAGTGGGTGGTTCTGGGCCAGGTGGATTTAGAGAAGTTGGTGGAGAAGCATTTAAACTCTGTACAGGACTGGGAGAGAAACTTCAAGGCCCTGAAAGCTCGGGGAAAAGAGTCAGAACGTCTGCCCAGGTGCATAACACACATAACAAAACAAGTAAAAATAATAGTTATACCTATACTAAAACACCCTCAAAACTATGTTTTAGAAATCAATGTTAAAAATTGTTCTTTCTAGACTTTTCTAAACTGTACATTCACTTGAAAACAGTGGGGAAAGTCCACAACCTCAGGACCTCTAATATTAAACCATGACAACCACTTCACAACTGCTATTTTGATATCTGAGGGCACATCATTTGTTAAGAATGAATCATTAATGGGTCCTATATATTATGCATATATTTCCTGTCTTTTATTTGAAGCTTTCCACAAAGATAAATTTGTGGTTTTAAGGACCGAAACCCATCGAATTAGAGTTTTACATCTGCTCTCATGCCTCTCTCTGGAGCTCTAAGGCGAACAAGATGTTTTATGTCAGTCTCTTGAGTCGCTTCTCTGGTGTTGTGTTTTTAATTAAATACAAAAAATGGCTGATAAGAACCTTGACTGTATCATATAAAGTCCCTGTTTTTCTAGCAAGCTAAAGCCAACTGATAATACCTTCCCAGGCTACATTCGGAAAATTCCTTGTACAGCTTACAAGAAAGAAATCTGGTTTTTGGATGGTAAGAATCTGGCTTACTGGAAGTCTCAATGTTTTTTGTGTTTGATTTCAGCCACTGGAAGCCAAAATGTTATTTGTCCTGGCAGGATTAAATTCCCCTTAGTGCTTCAGTTCCTAATGTAAAAGGTTATGGGTTAATAAAAAGGCTGAATGTTAATGTGACACCACAGATACCCAATTTCTGAGTCATAGGCACTGATCCTCTTTCTGCTCCTCCATCAGTCAAGAGAAGGTAGACTGCATCACGGTCAACTGTGAGCCAGTAAAAGCTGTCATTGATGACCTGATCCAGAGGCTGTTTGACATGCTGCTCTTATCACTCAAGAAATCAATACAAGGTACAGACAGACACTTCAACTGTCTTTTTATTTTAAATTTTAGTTTTTTATTATTTATATAGTGATTTTTACACTTATTACCATTGGCGTTTTTTGCAGTAATGAATCTGACTGTTTTACACCAAGCATGAGCCAAATCCGCCCCATTTTTAGTTCTTCCTTTATTCTTATCTTTGCGAGTTTTGTTTTCTTTTTCTTTTTGTGCAGTGGCATCCCCTCTGCTTTTGTTTTCTCTTTCCTTTTCTGTTTCCTTTCTCATGCGATTGCCATCCTCTACCTTTCAGACCACACCCAAACCATAGACAGTTTTATGTCAGAGTCAATGGAGGCCTTATCAACTCGACCAGAGAACATGGAGGAGATTGGTGCTGCCCGAGGGAAATATAACCAGATACTAGCCCGCAAACCTGAAGTAAGACAAACACAGTCCTAAATTCTGGTTCTAAATAAACCACAGTCAGTCCCTCCCTTACAGTCTGTGATCTGCATATGTTGTGTCCATAGTGGTTTGAGGTGAATCAACAACATACATTGGAATCATTTGCTAAATTTCTACTTGTTGCCTTTTCAATGAGGGAGTCTTTTTATATCAGAATGTAAATTATTTTATCTACTACTATCAAAGACACACACAGGCCTGAATTTAGGCCTATGTGGTCATTAATACTCTGCTTTGTTACGTTTCTGATATTTAATATAACAGTGCCTTATTCCAAATATTATTTCAAATGTTTGAAATGACATGAAATCAAAACTAAAAAACCAACAAACAACACTGTATGTATTGTATGTGCATAGATCCTACCTCAGTTCCAGTGTGCTGAGGAGAAGAACCGCTTACTGAGAGCAGTGGCTGGGGCCGGTCTGGACTCACTGTCCTCTCTCAGAGCTAAGTGGGACAAACTGGAGCTTGTCATGGAGAGTCACCAGCTCATGGTCAAAGAACAGGTGACTCACAAACACACATCACATCACACATCATGCCTCCTCACAGAGCTTCTGCTGGTGTTTACTTATGTTAAGTCTCTAATCTTTTTCTTTTCTGACGTATCTCTGGCTACCTGCTGTCGATCGCTCTATTCCTTCCCTAGGTGGATGTAATGCGGAGTAACGCCACAGGTCGTATTGACACCTATAGGGCGGATCTGAAACGGTTTAAAGCCCGCTGGGACCAGCTGAAGCCTAAAGATGAGATGCTTGAGACTGGTGATCATGCTGCTCTTCTTGAATGCCTCCAGACCATCAGGGACAAGCAGCAAGAGTTTGAGGAGCTGGAGCTTGTGCGTTGTAAATTGCTGTAAGTTCTATTTAATTTGCTGAATTACAGCAGAATTTTTTTAATTCACTGAGAGAATCTGATAAGAATGTGTATTGTGTTATCTTTTAAATAATGTTTGATAAATAAATAAAATGTTTGCTTTTGTATATTAGATAATAACATTTCTAAATCTTATGTGACAAGATTAAAGCCATTCAGATCATAGCCAGAAACTTGACTAATCTCTTGACAGATACTATATTATAATTTGTCACTCATCTTAAACCTTGCTCCTCTCCTCTCCTCTCCTCTCCTCTCCTCTCCTCTCCTCTCCTCTCCTCTCCTCTCCTCTCCTCTCCTCAGTGAGGATTGTACCTATTTTGACCTGGAAGCTCCCGATTTCTCTCTTGCGGAAGAGACAAAGAGAGACATGGAGGAGTATAGCCAGATGTGGGGTCTGTATGAGGAGTGGCAGCAGGGCTTCACAGAGAAGGCACAGGAGGACTGGATCACATTTAGGTAGAGCACAAAGCAAAAGCCTCTTGTCTTAACACTTGAAGTTGTTTTTGCTTTTGGTCATTACTGTTTGTCTAAATGTGTGTTGATATGTGTGTTTCTATTTTACAGGAGTAAGACGTATGTGTTTGAGGAGTTTCTGTTTGCCTGGCAGGACAGACTTAGGAAGCTGGAGAGGCCTACTGCCATGTCTGTTAAACTACAAGCAGAAGTGGACAAATACAAGGTAGACATTAGTACAGTTGGATGTTAATTTTTTTCTTTTCAATTTTAGTCGATGGACTTGACATTCACAACACTCAGTTTTCGACCAATATATAATTTAATTTGAACCTGAAGGAAAATTTCATCATCAGCCCAACTGAAATTGCCTGCCTTGGCAAGTAACACATCGCTACCATGGCATCCCAAACACACACACACACGCTTATAACTATACCAAACAAAAAGACAGTATGAGGGTTGTGAAAGTTGTCTTTGAAGTCATTATTTAATGTCTTTATAAATGTAAGAGAGAACTCCTTATACAACTCATCCCACACTCATATGAGTATTTCTATTTTTTTTCATGCCTAGAACATGATTCCAGTGCTCAAGTATGTACGTGGAGAGCACCTGTCCCAAGACCACTGGTTGGATATGTTTCGTTTGCTTGGCCTCCCCAGAGGGACCACTTTGGAGAGACTCACCTTTAATGACCTCCTTACTGTGGCAAATACCATCATAGAAAAAGCTTTAGAGCTCAAGGTTTGTACCGACACTCATGAAAGTACACAATGCATACTTGGTAGAAGCACATGTCTCTTCATCACTCATATTTGTACTGTAGGTATGGGATGTTGTTTGTTCCCCATATTATAAAGTATTCGACCATCTTTATTGCAGTAAGTGACAAGCAACAGCAGGGGGCAGCAGCAAGTTAGAATCTGTGAATATGAAACAGGATGTCCACACCATAGACTGTATGGTCCACACTTTTTCTACCATACATGCACAATTTAAAATATTTGTCCATATAGATTTACAGGTTAATTCAGATACAATAAATAATTTAAAAGTTTGGTGTGTAGATAAACATACACATTTAAATGTTTCTGAAAGTTAAGAATACAAACATGTTCTGCTAGTTTCACAAATGCCACTCATGTAAATAAATCCTTAAAAACACCAGAAAACACAGATTTTAACCTATTAAATAATTTGGGAGTGTTATAAGACTTCTTGTTTGTGTTTTAAGTTCTAGTGGAGAGCCTTTTTTTTTTTTTTTTTACTTCCATCTGGATATTAGTATTTATTTCAAAAAGCTGCTATTTTATACTACATTTATTCAGTAGGCATATTGTATTGTAGCACATTGTATGTTGAACAAGTAATTTTAGCAAAATTATTTGTGCAATGATGATTCATATCAGCACAAGGCTAAGATGTTTCTCTTCTCTTGGGAATTCCAGTGACTAGCATTTTATTCCTGCAAGCCATGTAGAATATTTTCACAATTTTTATTTTGAAACTTTGGGTAAACATGGCAAGAGTTGGTGTAGAAGTTAAAATGCCACCCACCTCAGTTGAGTTATACAAGTGGATCTGCCCTGCCCTGTACTGGTATTGTAAAATGAATAGAAAGTGGTGAATGAACACATTTCATGCATGTGTATGTATGCGGGTTTGCATTTAGGACCTGAACAGCCGTGCCCAGGCAGAGGTGACAATCAGAGAAGCTCTGAGAGAGCTGGATTTGTGGGGAGCTGCAGCAACCTTCAACCTCACAGAATACACAGATAGCAGCGGCCGCACTCTCAACCTGATCAAGGACTGGAAGGATATAGTCAACCAGGTAGAAAAGTTAATGCTCACACTTATAAACACATATTGAGTTTGTGAAGTGATTTTCTCAGGCAGTAGTTAAAGGTTTTTATAATTTCTCTGTCTCTACTTGCTTTCAGTCAGATTAATATGCCTATAACCAATGAACTCTCCAGGATCGTTTTTGAATAGATGCCAAACACTAGCTTTTAGATTTTATACACCAAATAATATTTTGTCATGTCCCTATCATCTGTAGTGAGAGGTCCCATTATTGCCTTGCTGCACACAACACTAATGAATCATCTCACCCTTTTTCAGGCTGATCCCTCTTTACATTTGTTCTAGTTAATTAATTTCTTCTCTGTTAGGATTTTATTGTTTTGAATAAAACTGGACTTAATTACTTTATCTGAATTACTTTAACTCACTTGACCAAGTTACTACTCATAGAATGAAGAAGCTGAAAAGATTTTCCAGCCTTGGTTAATAAAGAGACAGTTGAGTGGAGGCAAAACAGGCTAATTAAAGTGTTCACTAAAACATTTTATGAAGCAGTTAACTACAGTCTTTAAAATGTGAGTTATTGGATCCTCCCTCCATATCCCATAACAAAGTCTTTGCAAAAATATTTTTTCCTTAATTGCCTCAGTTATCAATAAAATGTCATTATTTTCCTGAGATGCACCTACTATTTTACCCGATTGATATCATCACCAGAGCAGAACTGGTATTGACAACCTTGTGACCAATCTGGTTTAAATTCAAGTTTCTTGTCAATGTTATTTTATGAAGGGCAGTTGTATCCCTGACTCTACCTCTACCCTACTCTACCTACTCTACCTACTGAGAAATTTAAGAGTTTAGAGCTCATCAGTCATTCTTCTAAATGAAAGAATGGGGATACATTTGCTGATTTTTTTCTCGGCTGCCTTTGAGTTTTAGGAATGATCTTTTAATAAACATAATGGGCAGTTGACAGTTGTGTCTACCAGTAATTACCTTTTTCTGCCTCTGATATTGGTAGGAGCCAAATGCCGGGCTCTGGTTCAGTATATTATTAACAACAGTGCAATCTGTATGCTTTTTATAACAATGTTTATCTTTTGTAAAGACCCTTGTTGTTGTTATTATTTACATGCTTGACTATTTTGTGTGCTTCATTCATTTGTAGACTATGCACATGTGTCTACTGGCATATTAAATGAAATCTCAAGGATTAGCAAACACTGACTTTATCACCACTCCCTGTCCATCCAGGTGGGGGATAACCGCTGTCTCCTGCAGTCTCTGAAAGACTCTCCCTACTATTACAGTTTTCAAGACAAGGTCGGGTCAAAGGCTTGAATGTTTGAATACACTACTCAAATCTTTAAGAGCTTCATTCTAAGTTTGGGTGAAAGTAAATTTCCAGAGACTGTCTGTTTATTTAAGTACAATGTTTTAAATTCATATGTATCCAGGTCAGTCTGTGGGAGGTCCGGCTATCAGACTTAGATGAGTACTTGCTGAGTCTGAATGCTATCCAGAGACGTTGGGTTTATCTGGAGCCTATTTTTGGACGAGGGGCGTTACCCCGTGAGGAGGCCCGCTTCAAGCGGGTTGATGAAGACTTCAGGTACTTTTTGTGTGTGTGTGTCTTTATCATTATCTATGTGTCTAGTGGGCTTTTGTAAATTCTTGTTTTGCAAATTGGTTGTCAGCTTAAGTTCTGCAGGTTAAATATAAATCTGCTAAACTGAGAAAGAAAGAGAATTGCCTTTCTGTACCACATAAATCCCCAGTCTGAAATTGAGCATTGTCCATCAGATGTAAATATTCCCTCACCCTCAGATTTAAGCATAAAGTTGTGACTCTACATGATAGAGTCTTAGCCTAGCCTACACAGTAGTTTTTTTCTTGCTGTACAGCACATTACAGAAACCTGTATTATTGCAACAATAGAAAAAATACTGAAATTTTCTTTTTTTTTTTACTTCAACCAATATTACCTTGGCCACCTATATTTTGTGCTTCTCCAGCTCTATGTTTCAGGATTGTTGTAGCTGATATTAATTATAACACTTACACTGCGTGCCCTTTGCTGGAAGAACTGGACAAAAATATAAAGAAGTTTTATCATCAGAATGTGTTCAGTAACATCAGTAACAAAACACTTAAAATGTATCACAGGTCGATCATGTCAGACATTCAGAGGGACAACAGAGTTGTTTCCCTGAGCTCAAGGGCTGGCATCAGAAACTCCCTAGTCACCATACTGGATCAGCTGCAGCGCTGCCAAAAGTCACTCAATGAGTTCCTGGAGGTACGCATATGTATTTTTGTGTGCAAAAATCTATGCACAGACAATGACGATTAGTGGTATTACAACAACTTTTTTTTAACGTGATTGTGTGTGGTTATTGCAGGAGAAGCGTTCTGCCTTTCCACGGTTCTATTTCATAGGAGATGATGATCTATTAGAGATTCTCGGACAGGCAACCAACCCAATGGTCATCCAGTCACACCTCAAGAAACTCTTTGCAGGTCAGAAACCTATGTTTTTTTTTTTTTAATTCCGTTGTATTCTGTTTTGATTCGTCAGATCTATTCTGTTTTCTTCTCCTGTGTCCTGTCCCCCTTTCCTCTTTTACTTCTCTCGTAGTGCATTCTCTTGCACGGGGAAGGCTAATCTTCTTGTGTATGATTTGTGTAGGCATCCACAGTGTTGTGTTTGATGAGCAGTGCCAGAACATTGTCGCTATGTGTTCTTTGGAAGGAGAGACAGTGTCGCTCAGAAACCCTGTACACATCTCCAGTCTTGTTGAGGTAAATTTGTTGTGCAGCGTTTTGTGTTTAAGTATCTGTTCTAAGTTGAATGTGAGTTTGAAAGCTTTGCAATATTCATTTTTGCACAAATATACACTGCCTTTATTTGTACATCTCTTTGTGGCTGTTTTTCCTCCTGTCTAGTCATGGTTAAGTGAACTGTCAATGGAAATGAAGGAGACTCTGAAGCACCTGCTGTATGAATGTTTGTCAGCAGGGAGGAAAGGAGCGGTGGACCCCTCCCGCTACCCATCTCAGGTACATACATGCTTTTCATATAACATCTATGTATATAGAGATACACTATCTGTTCTTTCTCAACATTCCCAAAGGCTTTAGAGGTAGCTGAATGTTTCTCCAGCTTTAGAAACTGTGCTACTTCTACCTGTTCCAAACTGAGAGGGGTTTATACTGTAGTTTTTTTAATCAGTGTGATTAATTTAGTTTTAGTTTAGTCTTTTGACTAAAACACAATTTAGTTTTCGTCATATTTTAGTTATCTGAAATCTTTTAGTTTTAGTCGACTAAATATTGTAAGAGTTTTAGTCAGCTACATTTACGGTGGATAGACTAATTGACTAAGTGTTTCTCCAGAATTTCCAGTCATTGGAATTGATTTGAGTGTATAATACAGGCACTGAAGGGTGAATAAGGGAGGAATCAAGTTGTGATCTTTCTCTTTCTCTTTCCTCTGAGATCTCTCTCTCTCTTACACACGCACACACATTCATTCATCGTCTCATCAATACAGTTCAGAGGTGGTTTCCTTTAGCTTCTAATTCATTTCAAGTCTAGCGGAAATACAGTGGTTTATCTGATAAAATAACCTAAGCATGTGTGCTTACCTTTGCCTGTATTTCTGGATGAGCTGTTCAAGCTGATGGTGTTGATCCCCGCGATTTCTGGTCTGGTTCACAGACGGTCCTGAACATTGTCCTTGTTGTCATATGTGAAGTGTGACCAGATGTCAGTTCTTCCTATCCACCTTTTTCCGATTGTCAAAAACGTAGCCTGTTTTGCCGGTTTAGCTCTTCCGGTGGAATTTTATGTTTACGTTTCCATGGTTTCAGTAGCCGCGGTAAATGCATGGATTTTTTTTTTTTTTTTCCCCAATGAAAATCTGTAAAACGCATAGATCATCACACCAGCTTTTAACAGTGGATATCACACAAATTGACATCCATGTTAAAAGCCAGCGTTAATAGATCCATGCGTTTACCGCAACTATGACAACGACTGAAAACCATGGAAACGTAAACGTACAATTCCACTAAACCGGCAAAACCGGCTTCTGGGTTTGCCCATAGATGACGTTCGGAAACTTGTGGATACCCAGCACTGATATTTCTGTGTTGTTCATGACTCATGCTGTCACACTCGGACCAGGTGCACCGCAGGACGTCAGTGAGCGAGGGCAGATTTGTTTTGAAACTGTTCATGTGCCGTGGATGTGGCTCTGCTGCCAGGGAGATCAACCTGATTGGATCTCTTCTCCATTTGTCCCTCCTTAACATTTTCGTCTCGTTTTTATTAGTTGACTAAGTGTTAATTATATTTCGTCATCATCTTCGTCTTCATAGCTGACTTTTTATTTAGTTTGTTGACTAATATCTTTCATCATAGTCTTCATCAATGAAATTAACACTGTTCTTAATTATGATAAGTTGAGATCTAAAACCATATGAGAGTTCAATTCTTAGTCAGTGCAACCCTGGATGTCAAATTATACGATTTTCCTGTAAGAACATTTTAATTCCTCTGAAGTGTCTGTGCTTTCCAACTTTTGTTGTAGATTCTGTGCCTGGCCGAGCAAATCCAGTTTACTGAGGATGTGGAAAGAGCCCTCAAAGAGCAGAATCTGCAGCAGCTGGAGCTGGAGCTCAATGCCAAATTAGAACACTACACTACGGTTGACACAAGCTCTGACGATCATGCTAACACAGGTAGGTCTGAGAGTGTGTTTGTGTGTATGCACTCATGATTATTTGCACCACACTACAGTAAATGCATGATTTTGCAGCATCCTCTTATCCCCAAGCAGATTGCCTTTCTTATTATTTCTGATCCCATTCTTGACAACATTAACTTCTCTGCTGCAATCCTTATAAACAATTGCTACTTTTCACACTCCACTATCAGACTCCCTCTTGTGTTGTTAATTGCACTCTGATCTCAATCTTGGGTTGTTACTTAGGACTGAGAGATTAATACCAAATGACTGCTCTTGTGTGAATCTCTTGATAGTCAGTCAGGCACAAAAGCCTTCAGAGGGGCAGATGTAATATTTGGCAGGCTAATTTAATGACCCTGGGCCGGATATGTAAAGCATGACATGAGCTCTTTCACAGAACTTGGAATTTGTAAGAACGACTTCTGCATTTAAATCAAAGTTTTTCATTCATGCATTAGGTAAAAAGTTCCTCCATAGGCTTTGTACAAGCATCATTTTGGGCCATTGATGCAAAATTCAGTATTTCTGTTATGTGCATGCACACTTGTTTCACTTGCACAAAGTGTTACTGGGGGCAATCTTCATCTCCTTCATCTGTTACTTTAGCATGTCAGTCAGATTTGCAGAATGGAATACCAGATAATTCAGCACTGCATTGTGATAAAAGCTATTATAGTATATTTGTAGATTACATGGTTCATTTGTGACTGGCATGCACATTGGACACAGAATTCATTTCCGTGATAGCATCTCATCAAGTCACTGGCTCCCTTAAAACAACCAGGTAGGCTGAAGAGGCTGTAGAGGGGTAGTGCTGATTAAAGCAGCAAAAGTAATGGCAAGAAGGATAATCTAATTACCCACTCTACATAAATGGGCCATAAACCCAGGCAGGGAGTGGGAGCTATCTCCCATTTTGGCAGACAGATAAGACCGGATGGTGTACATTTGGCAAGGTATTTTGTATGCCTCTTGGGCAAGGCTGACATCAGTGATGCATCCCTACATACAAGGCACCCACAGCATCAACACTACCTAGCAGATGGCATTTGAACCCATAAAAATGTACAATATCATATCCTCGTAGATGCATGTAGAAATGCAATGCACAAAAATACCTATTGGATTTATAGAGTTATTACTGAAATTTGGCAGTGAAAGAAATTATGTTGATTATGTATGGACTGTTGCACTTATCATTTATATACTGTATATCTGTATGCATAAATATAGCCATTTAGTCGTGACCATGAAATGCCATTGGGAATTTATAAGTCAAACATTGAACCTTATGCATTATTCCTAATATACAGTATATCATTTTCTTTTTTTTCTTTTCAGTTGTTCGTTTTTATAGTTTATTGTGCTAAATAATTATGGATTTCACAATTACTCTGTTTTATAATTGCCTCAAGTGTTCTTTCCTGCATATTGTGCAGTCATAGACTGAGATTTGCTGATGATATTGATTTTCCAGGATATCAGTGTGGCTGTATTCAGGACTGACAAAGTTTCCCCTTTCTAAATTGTTGTTTGAAAATTTCACCTGAGATGCAGGGTTTGTTTACTCAGTGAGTGGTCCACATTCCACCGATCGATGGAATTTTGCATTTTTTACTTTGAACAGCTTTCTTTACCGATGACCTGCTGTTTTATGGTAACATAGACAACATTGTTATTCTGTCTACTTATAATGAAGGTCTACCATCTATTCATGGAAAAGCAGCTACTGTAAACGAGTGCCTGACATGGTTATCTGTCTAATTAATTATCTAATAACCTAGGGTTTACATCAAGCTAAAAGCTCTAAAAAAACAGTAATTGTTAACATAGATTTTAAAGCCAAGAGTAATAAGAATTTTACCTATTCAATTTTACTCACGTCATGAATTTGATGCAACTATAAAGACACTATGTATAATATGGTGATGCAATAGGGGGTTTACTGATGGATATTTATCTGTTTTGTTTTGTTTTTGGTTACAAATACCAAATGGGTTTAAGCTCTTTGAACACTATGTGAACAGTGTGACATACTCTTTTATGATCAAATTCGCAATGTGTGTAGTTTTACCAATTCAGCCAACCTGATATTCATGCATGTCTAACTATACAGAGTCCAGTGTCCTGCAGCTGAAGCTCAAGGCATTGATCCTGGATATCATCCACAACATCAGTGTGGTGAAGCAACTTAACCAGGCAGAAGTTACCAGTCTTGATGCCTGGGCCTGGAAAAAGCAGCTTCGTTTCTACATGGGACCAGACAAATGCTGCTTTATACAGATGGTTGATGCACAGTTCAACTATACTTATGAATACCAGGTGCGTGGTGGCATGGGGTTGCTGTATTTCCTCTTCTTTCTTGTAACTGACTAGATTTCCTCATACAAACACAACAACTCTGGGGCTACACCTACATTTTTTTGTCCCATAGAAGATAAAACTAGTAATCAAATCACTTTAATAAGTTACCAAATATAAATTGAAAATGCTTAACATGGAATATGTAAATGGTAAATATTTGTTAATTAAATATTACTCAATAATGGATCAAATATTTATTTGTAGTTTGACTTCTTGCCCTAGATGAGTCAACTACATTTATCAGTATGATATCAGATGTGCTAATGCATACACAAAGTACATGTATCAGACATCCACACATGTTTGTAAATGCTTTATCTAATCCCTAAACTCAAACGAAAGAGAAACTGGTTTACTTTTTAATTTTATACTGTACCTATGGGGGGCACTGTTAATGCAGCAATGAGGAGCAATAAATACTATACACCTTGCTGTCTCTCCCCTCTGCAACTGCTTTGAAAAACACATACTGGAGTCAGTCTCACTTATTTTCATTTTCTTTAGCCTATCCTTCATTTGTTTTTCCATTCCTCACTCTTATAATCCATCGTCTCTCTGTTTGTCTTTATCCTCTGCTGGCTCGTGTCCATCCACCCTACTCTCACTCCTTGTATCTTTACCTCTGTCTGGTCATCTCACTATGTTTCTGTCACATTCTTTCTCTTGTTATCACTCACTTTCTTCTTCGTCCCAGGGGAATGCAGCTAAGTTGGTGCACACTCCACTGACTGATAAGTGCTACCTGACTCTGACTCAGGCCATGAAGATGGGGCTTGGTGGAAACCCCTATGGACCTGCTGGCACAGGCAAAACCGAGTCAGTCAAAGCACTGGGGGGGCTGTTTGGTCGTCAAGTGCTGGTGTTCAACTGTGATGAGGTATAAAAATGCTCTTGGAGAGTATGTGAAGGGATTTACATGAGTAATTTAGCAGTAATTTAAGATAACCTAGCAAAAACCTTTTATTACTGGTCATTATCTTAGAAGCAAAATGAATATTCAGATCCAGACACATACACAATAAACATATCCATGGTACATGTATATAGAAGTAGATGCACAATGACCTCCTGATTTCTAATTATACAACATGTGAGTACACACACCACAGAACATACGTACACTCGTACGTACACAAGGCTTTTGATTGAGGAGAACCGTCAGTGAGAAAACGTATGATCTTTTTATCTGCTTTTCGTCTGTCTGTCTTTCAGGGTATCGATGTGAAGTCAATGGGACGAATCTTTGTGGGCTTGGTGAAGTGTGGAGCATGGGGCTGCTTTGATGAGTTTAACCGTTTGGAGGAAGCAGTGTTATCTGCAGTTTCCATGCAGATTCAGGCCATCCAAGACTCTCTCAAACACCACAAGAACACATGTGAACTGCTGGGCAAGGAGGTCAGAAAATACAAATAGATGCAGATTAACACATCTGCGTGGAAAATATACTGATTTCAAAAACCAGCTATTCAATGTTTCTGCACTTCTTTAATTATGATATGTGTTCATATGAACATACTTGAATGCACTGTTCAGGTTTCTTCCTTCAACCAACAGTCCTTAACTTTTTGTGAAATCAGTTTGTAAATAAGTCAGTCATTTGTTCATCAATTAAGTTATTAATAAACCATCAATCAATGGAACTATATTAATTCTAGCACAAAACATATTTTATCAATGAAAATAGTTAAACTTTTCTGTCATCTCATCCATCTACTCCAGGTGGAATTGGACCCAAACTCTGGAGTGTTCATCACACTGAACCCAGCAGGAAAAGGCTACGGTGGCCGACAGAAACTTCCAGACAACCTGAAGCAGCTGTTCAGGCCTGTGGCCATGAGCAGACCAGACAATGAGCTCATAGCTGAAGTCATCCTCTACTCTGAAGGCTTCAAAAACGGAGAAGTCCTTGGACGCAAATTAGTTGCAATTTTCAACTTGGCGAGGTAGATATTGTAGGGTTATGTCTTTTTAGTGGTTAATATTATGGGTCATGTGGAAGGGAGGAGGATTTGAAAGTTTTATGACACTTAATATTTCAAACTGGTTTTTATAGAGTTTATTAGAAATGATCTAAACTGCCACTACTATCTATTGCAGCTTATTGATTTTGCGGATAATACCTTACAGCAATATAGTTTATTGAGGGGGGTGAATATGTACGTATGAAAATGTGGCTTTATTTGTCTATGCAGAGAGCTGTTGACGCCACAGCAGCACTATGACTGGGGTTTGCGTGCTCTGAAGACAGTGCTGAAGGCGTGTGGAAGTCTCCTACAACAGCAGAGGATGAGTCTTGACAAGGACAAGAGTAAGACCCCCTCTGGCTTTTTTACATTTTTTTTATTTTATAAGGTACATTATTTCTGTGAGGCACCTTTACTTTTCCAATAGAGGAGCGTGACAGGAAAGTTAGGAGAAAGGGGTGCGTCTTTGTCCACGACTTCAAGTTGCATTTATAGTCACTAAGGGTGTGCATCTCTCCAATACAATTAGAGAGAGACAAAGTAGAGAGAATATCTCCATAGTCATTGTTATTGGACATTAATGAAAGATTACATATTTTGCAGTGCTACTTAAGACACATTATGTCAAGAGTCTTTACAGTACTGTAAGTGCCAGTATTGACAGGTGATAATCACAAGCTACTAAAAATTACATTTTCAGTTTGATATATAATCACTACTCAATACATGATTATTCATGCTTCATAAGTGGAAGTAATTGTAAGACAGTACAAGTCCATCAAGTAGAACAAATAAATACAAATACCCAGGGGGCAAAGCAAAAAAACGGACACGGAGCGTTGTAAAAGCTTTGACACCAGAAATGATATCTAGGAACTTCAAGGATTAAAACCTGGGTGGACAAAAGGACTAAATGGGCATTTTACATGCCACAATGCTTCAAATCAAAAAATCACTCAGACAACCCGAGACAGTTTCACAGCAAAACAGCTTCTTGTGCCATAATTAATGGAAGTCCAGATGTTAACCCATCAGTGACTACCACATAATTAATTTATGCTGATTAAGAGCTGGTTGCAGGACATGAACCACTGAATCAGTTACATTGAATGTGTTCCAAAACACATCCACAAGGCTCAGTGATACTAAAGTAAGTATTTTTAGTCGATGATTTCAGCATTAGCCACCTGGTGAGATAAACAAATCTTAAAACATTCTGCTCAGTGGTTCAGAAACCACGTTATTTAATCGATTATAGCAATAAAGTCATTTGATTATTGTATACTAGTTTCTTCTGGCTAATAAACTTTAACATTTCCATTATTTAACAGTCAGACTGACCGTAGTATAGTTATACAGCTTACAATGTCCATGTACTGTAGTGCATAATAGCTCAAGTAAAAAGTTGCAATTGTTCTATTTCATTTTTTTCCACATAAAGTTAATAATTTGCTCCGTGTCATTTGGTTGAAGTGTCTCTAAGATGTGTTCCCTGTGAAGTGCTTAAACTGCTGCACTGACAGTAAGCTTTTGACCTGAAAGATAGTAGGTTGTAGGGCTGATGAAAGAGATTAGAGGATAAGGTGATAGCGAAAATGCATCTGGTTTGGAGATGTTTATCGTGTACCCAGCAGGGTCACACTGCAAAATGTTGTGTTTATCTGTGTCTCCATATGTGGCTATCTCTTAAATGCAGTTTGATGAACACTTTTCATGAGTGTACTTGAACATCAAAAGACTCCATTGACCAGCACTTTCTCTAAACACCTGCTGTTGTCCTCGCCCTCTAAATCCTCTAATACAGACACATCAATTGACATTTAGCCCAAATGCTCCCCTTTAAAACTTCCCTTGCGCTTTTCACTTGTCTGTACTTTCGTCCTTCTCCATTCTCTCGTTCCAAAACACTTTGCTAGAGTTCTGTTGTTTACCTCTTTCCCCACCTCCTCCCCTCTCCTTCTGACCTCTTATTAGCTCTCTCTCTGATACCTGGCTGTCGATGCCGCTCTCGTCCTACTCGTTCTCACTCACTGCCCTCTGTTTCTCACCCCCATCTTCCCTTCATGTCTCTGCTTTTCAATACTTTCCCCTTTATCCCTGTTTTCATTTTCCTCTGCCTCTTTTTGAACCCATCCCTCTCTCTCTTACAAAATCCTTCTGTTCCACCACCCACCCTTTATCTGTCCAGCACGCACACACAGAGCTACACAAACCACATGCACCTCCTGTCCATCAATGAGTCCCAAAGGTTTTCTTGTGTTTGTCTCTCTGTGTAGTCTGGCCAAGTGTTCCTTTCTGCTGAGAGAAAAAAAAACCCCACCACATTTATGTCTGCAGGGAAGGCCAACATCTTTGGAAAAGAGAACAAAAGTATTGATGAACTCTTAAATCATGATAGACTTTGGTAATTAGCACTTTTATAACAGGGCAAGGCAACTGGACAAGTTCACTTTCACAACCTTTTTTTCAGCTGCCAAAGACAATTTTATATTAAATCAATATCTTTCATCTACATTCAGTTCAGGAGAGCAGTTTGGTGGTGCAGGCTTTGAGACTGAACACGATGTCCAAGCTGACGTTTGCCGATAGCTCCCGGTTTGATGCTCTTGTCAAAGATGTCTTCTCTGGAATCAGTTTCACTGATGTGGAGGACCAAATACTAACGCACGCGCTAGAACAAGTCTACAAGGAGGCACGACTTGAGACTATACCCAGCCAGGTGTGTGCATTCAGACATTTATTTACTAGCTCAAAATACATGTAACTGCCATGGTACATGATGTGAATGGTATTCAGACAGACAGTGATTGAGATAAGTCAATAAAAACAAAAATGTTTTAGAATGATAGTGGTTACACTATAAAATCAAACATTCATTGCAGGTTGTTGTTTTTTTTTCATCCCAATGTAGCTAAAGAAAGCATTGGAGTTGAATGAACAGCTGAGACAGCGCATGGGTGTGGTCATTGTAGGGCCAAGTGGAGCAGGAAAGTCTACACTCTGGAGGATGCTCAGGGCTGCTCTCAGCAAGACAGGCAAAGTGGTGAGTATAAGAGACAAACAACCTCCATGGATTTTCTCTCGTCCATTCAGATTGTACAACTACAAACATTCCATTTCTGTATCATTTAGACATTAAGGAGCATGAAAAGCAATAATGCTAATCTTGTATTTCTGTAGGTGAAGCAATACACAATGAATCCCAAGGCCATGCCCAGACAGCAGCTGCTTGGACATATAGACATGGACACCAGAGAATGGGCTGATGGCGTCCTCACACACAGTGCCAGGAATGTGGTCAGAGAACCACAGGGTAAGAAGGAGAAAACAATCAAACAGGTGCAACTAGGTCATAACGATTCCTCTCTCCCGGCCAGACATCTGACTTAAGATTTGGACCTTTGTTGGCTTCATTAAGCGGAGAGGTTCCGACACTGCACACAGTACACTTGACAATACTCTGCGTTATAGTGTACTGTGTGTATCTACAGCATTTATATATGTATTTGTTTTTCAGAGGTGAGCTCTTGGATCGTCTGTGACGGTGATATTGACCCCGAGTGGGTCGAGAGTCTGAACTCTGTGCTTGATGATAATCGTCTGTTAACCATGCCAAGTGGAGAACGCATCCAGTTTGGACCCAATGTAAACTTCTTGTTTGAGACTCACGACCTCAGCTGCGCCTCGCCAGCTACCATCTCTCGCATGGGCATGATCTTTCTCAGGTCAGTCAATCTATGAAAATTAGGTTTATATTGTATGTTTGTAATAAACTCAATCCTTCTTAAATAGCTTGTTCCACTGACTTTACACTTAACTTACTTTTTCAACTTATCATTTAGTGATGAAGACATTGACGTGGCTGCCTTGGTAAAGTCATGGTTGAGAAGTCAGCCAGAAGAGTACCACAGCAACCTGGAGAACTGGCTAGGAGACTATTTCCAGCGAGCCCTGGACTGGGTCCTCAAACAGGTTAACTTTGCTCTATTCTACTTATATGCATGTTTGATTGTGCTTAATTTGAAACACACCATGAACTGAAGGTGTGGATGCCGATATACAATGTGTCAACAACACACATGGTCACATTGGTGACTAAAATAAATGACCTCCATGTGCACTGGTCAGTGTTCATTTCAAATCTAAAAATCACTTTTGACCAGGTTCGGTGGATAGAACCAGTTTTTACCCCATTTGTTCCAAAATCATTGTGTATTTTATTTCAAAGTTGTATAACCCACTCTTTTTCTTTTCTTTTCAACAGAATGACTTTGTGGTGGAGACCAGTCTGGTGGGGACAGTGTTCAATGGCCTGTCACACCTCAGTGCTGTGGCAGAGAGAGGGCAGTTTATTGTTGGCCTTCTTAGAGGTTTGGGAGGAAACCTCAGTTTCAAAACACGACAGGAGTTTGCCAAAGAGGTAAGGACCCAGTATTTTTTTTATTTATTTTGTTTTGCTTGGGTAAAAGGTGACAGTTACTGTTTAATTTTTGGGTTTACATTTTAATCAGGTCTCAATCCTAAAGACTTGTTTCCTTTATGATTTCCTGTTCACTAGTACAGAAGTATCGTTAAATGCTAATGCAGGATATGCTGGTGGGGAACATCTGTCATGTCACTATTCATAATGGTACCACTCCTGGTCCTGATATATGCTCTTATTTTTTTTTCTACATCTGCAGTTGCTGAGCTGGGCCAGGGAAAACCCACCAGATGCCAAAAAGCCACTAGATACTTACTATGACTCTGACAGTGGCCATCTAGCAGCGTATATATTCCAGCGTCCCGAGGGTCTCACACTGGAACAGCTCTCTCATACCCACACGCTACCTGTTATAGAGACTCCAGACATGCAGAGAGGTCTGCAGTCTTTCTCCCCATGGCTCACTGCTCAGCACAGGCAACCTTTCATGGTGGTCGGGCCAGAGGGCTGTGGAAAGGGGTAAATATACATATGCAAAAATAAAAGCACACACAGGGCTGAAATTTTTGCATAATTACAAACATAGGAACCGTATACACACACTTGCTTAATATAGGGACATGCTGTATTTTGTATAGACACATCATTGTATATAACAAAAGCAAAGCAACAATGTACATGAAAACATAAACACTTAAGGAAAAAAGAAATTAACTTGACACTGGCAGAATGGTTAAATTATAATTATAATCCTGACAAACAAAAAAGCAGTAGCATAGTCTTCAAAAAAGTGCTTCTTGTTTTTTTCTGCCATTACTGAACTAATTTATATTCACTCCTGTAGCAGGATTACTGTCATGGTTTCATATTGCTTTGCAATGACAGTCTATATAAAGAGTAGTCAGCACTCTCCCAGGCAAACCATGTTAGTATTGTAAAAAAGGGTTTGTGAAGTTTTTGTGGGAGTGTGTGCATTATGGATTGTGAGGCAAAGGCAGAGGCACTGAGATGTGGAGGCTAAAAAGAACACGCACACAATCAACACTGCATCAAAGCTTCTTTTATTCAAGACTTGACCTTTCATGTAAAGGCACTAACAACTCAGAATAAGGATCAAATCTGTGTGTGCGTGTTGTATGTGCTTTGGCTTTTTTATGAGAGCACACAGACTTGATGCCTTAAAAGTAATTGCTTCTCTCCCCAGAGGTTTGAAGAACAAGGGTCACTCAGTTTGCCTTTTACACTCCAGTTGAGTCTCTCTCATTCATTCCTTTTCTCATCCCCTTGTCTTGCCTGACTTCGTCCGAAAGGTCACTGGGTTTGTCAGTTTAGTCCTCTCATAAATCCAATTATTTTGCACACACATACTCCTAAATGCAGATATAATATATGTAGACATAAATAGTATGTACATGAAGTAAAAACATAAGACACATAAAAAAACCTTTGCAAATACTGACATACATCAAGTCCATACAAATATGTTTATATATGTATGCTCATAGACATACCAGTATGTTACTTAAATATACTGCATGTACATCCTAAAACCTGTCAATGTGCTGATATTAAATCAGTAAATTGCAAATGTCGGAGACCACTCTCCTAGAATGATTTGATAGAAATGTTTTAAATGAATTAGAAAAACGTATTGAAGGAAACCAAAGATTTGCTGTGGGAAGAGTTCAGGCTAATTTCTAGTTCATAACAACCCCTGTGCCCCCTACACTGCACGACTACTGGGGGTGCGGTGTATTAGCATAACAAGAGCAGCAAAACACTACACCTCCAGGGAGGTCATTAACTGTACGACTCACTTCACTCATGGTGTAACATGTTTTTCCCCAAAAGGGACTGTAAGCTACCAGAGACGTTGAGTTATTGTCAATAACTCTTGTCGCCACATGCGGATAACTTTTAGAACACAATGTACTTTATGGATATTTTTTCTGTGTATGTTGTTATATGTAAATTGACTACATACTATTAACATATTACAACACTTTATACCATGTGAAAATTAATCATGTAGCTATTTTTAGTATATGCACACATACAAGAAATGGTTTCGTCTTTGTGGTGAATGTATATCACATGGATGTGATAATATTTCCCCAAATGGCATGGTAGCTTTCTCTCTCCATTTTGTGCCCCCATAAATTGCCTCATTTTGCCGTGGGGTTTGTTCTGACAAACAATACTCTCTAGTTCCCAACAGCCCTTCTCGTTAGATACAACACTCAGACACAACAGCAGAATTCCTTTATTGCTGTGACAAGCTAAACATACACAAAACTGAAGTTGAAGCATTTAGACATCTAGTTTTAGGTTTAACACACTGTGAGATCTATCAACGCCTAAGTGTATAAGTGAATGTGTGTTTCATGACGTTTTGTTTTCTGTTTAGCATGCTCCTGCGCTATGCCTTCTCTTGTCTGCGCTCCACTCAAGTCGCTGTGGTTCACTGCAGCGCACAGACCTCATCTCGCCACGTGCTACAGAAGCTCAGTCAGACCTGCCTGATGCTCAGCTCAAACACTGGAAGAGTGTTCAGACCCAAAGACTGTGAGAATCTGGTCCTTTACCTGAAAGACATCAACCTACCCAAACCAGACAAATGGGGGACCAGCAACCTCATTGCTTTCTTGCAACAGGTAGATCTGATACACTGACAAAAACATAGGCAAGCAAATAAGTAATGCAAGAATGGATAATGTGGGTGCTGAAATGTAAATTTAGCTTACTTCATTACTCACTTTTTAAACCCCTACTTGAAAAGTCTGAAATGTTATTGATGTAATGTACAATCACATACTTCTCCTCATTTGTCTCCTCCAGGTGTTAACCTATAAGGGATTCTACGATGAAAATCTGGAGTGGGTGAGTCTTGAGAGCATTCAGGTGGTGGCCTCAATGTCAACAGGGGGTGCTGTCGGGAGCCATTCACTCACATCTCGCTTCTCCTCAATAGTACGCATCTGCACCATAGAGTAAGTATGATACAAATGCTGCAAATTGAATGCATTTTTTCTTTATTTTATAGCCATAATTCAATTCTCTTTTGCATCTTTACCCTGAATCTCTAATTGTGCCGCCCAGTCTGTGATACTGTTCATGTTTTGCCACCACGTCTCAGTTTCTCTGCCTCTTTGCATTTAGTTATCCAGACAGGGAGCAGCTGCAGACTATCTACTCAGCATACCTGCAGCCAGTTCTCCAACATAGCTTGGGCAGTCAGGCAGCCTGGGCCAGCACAGGAAAAACACACCAGCTGGCTGGGTCTCTTGTGCAGCTCTATGAACAGGTATTGAATAGCATGCTCATTGGTATTCTATATTTGTAGTAACATATTGCCTGAGAGATTAAAAGCATAACTGAGTCACTGAAGACTTAATATATGATCAGGAAGAAAGCGTAACACCAATTTCCACAAAAATACCATTGCCCTTGTATGCTTCAAAAACAACCCCTTTGAATTTTTGGATTTGGTTGAGTGCTCTGCAGTGTTTTGAAAAACACATCAGCTTTTTAAATGACTGAGATATTTTTTTTTGCTATTTTGCCTAGATAATGTGAATATTGAAAAAAACATTTGTACATTTACAGTTGACAGAAATCAAATGCATTAGCATATCTGCCTCTTTTATTCACCGTCATGGACTTTTTGCTAGCATCTTACTGTTAATTAATGTCACAAATGTTGAATAATTAATCGTGTGACATTTTCAAGTGCTAATTGGATACATTAGTGTCTCATGGATCTTTTGCCACCAAAGATGTTGTATAAAAGGTTGGGTGGCAGGGTAAAAATCCTGGTGTTGTTGGTAAATTGGAGCATCACTGAGTTACAAATTCATCCATGTGTGATATATTTTGAAGAACTACAATGAAGTTCCGCAAGTGTTTGTTTCATACTGTGTAGGATGTACACGCACAGACTGTGAATCAGTTAATAAATCCTATATTGCAGTTTCCAAATTGCAGCTGTGGACGACGCACAAGATTCAGTAGGGCTGCCCCCGACCAAAGATTTTGTTGGTCGACCAGTAGTCGTCACTTATGGCGATTAGTCGACTAATCGACCCCCCACCTTGAGGGAAAAAAAAAATAATAATAATTTTTTTTTTTTGCCCGCGGTCAGGTTGAGAATTAATTAATTAATGCTCGTGACTCCAGCCGTGTTGGGTCTGAGATTCAACAACAAGCCGGTCGGGTTTCACCGTTGTTACCGGCAGAATGCCCGTTTATCACCAATAAACACAGTAGATGAGTAAATAAATGATAAAAAGTTACTGAGCTCAGGCTGTGTGGCGGTGGTGCGGGGGTGGGGGTCTGCGGCGTGGAGCGGTGCGGGCATAGACATATGTCTATGGGTGCGGGTCTCTGACTGCAGCAGGGACTATCATGGATCTGCTCCGTGACACTGAGACTGACCGCTGGTGAGCGCTGTGGGACGGGACCGGGGCTCAGACAGCACCCGCTAATGGTGACAGCGGTGATATGAGAGAGACTGCCGTGCCGTGTAAAAAAACAAAACAAAAAAAGTGTCACGTCACGACTTCCTGTATCTGGCCCTTGAAAATAAAAGCCCCATAACCTTTCATATACAGTTCAGTCATTGATGTTGGCTTAATTTTGACAAGACACGGCTCCAAATGTTTTTTTTTTTTTCCTGCGACCAATCGACCAATGAAATTTTGGTCGGCTAATGATTTTTTGGTCGACAAGTGCTTGGTCGACTATTTGGGGGCAGCCCTAAGATTCAGTGTAGCCACGCTCTTATCACTAAATTACAAATTGATCACATATGTTATCATCTCCATGTGTTTCTCTCCTATCAGGTGAAAGCCAAATTCACAGTGGATGACCACAGTCACTACCTGTTTACCCCCTGTATTCTCACTGAGTGGGTCCTCAGCCTGCTGCGATATGACCTCACTGCAGGTAACCAAACATACACAACAAAAATGCATACATATTAATATTTCTGTTTTAGCGCATTTTCAACAGGTGTAAAATGGATGCAGTAGCAAGGAACTTTCCAACCTATTTTAAGTTGGGAACAAGTACAAAAAGACTTAATTGGGAGCTAGACTCTGAGCCCAAATATCTTTTTTTCATTTTTATAATGTGGGAATCAGAACCAGGCACATAAGCGGCTGAAAGCAACGTTTTCAGGAGCCCTGCTCTATGCGAACAAAAACACTGGATTGGAAAAGGTGGATTTAATGACCCACTGGTTTTGTACTAATTCCTTAGAGTGCACACATACAGTAATCTTGCTGCTGCTGAGGAACATGAAGCATTTATAACTCTGTCAGTTTTGATGCCAAAATCAAAAAGACAGGACCAGATGGCTTAGTTTCTTGTCAGTATACTTTTAGCTCAGAGCTACAGTCTCCAGCTCTCACCTTTTCTTCATTCTATCTCTCTCTCTTTTTTTCTCCCTCTCTTTTCTCTTTCCTTACTTCTTCTCCGTCACTCGTCTCTTCCACTCTTTTATCATCCTCTCCCTTCGCTGTCCTTTCATCTCTCCCTCTGTCACTCTTTCTCTCCTTCTGCAATGTGTTCATGCTGTGATAGTGAGTCCAATCATTTATTTTAATTTAACACGTCAGCGAACAAACTTCTCTTTTCCTATGCTCATCATTTTTTAACTTACTCCTTACTTCTTCCTTTCCTCCTTGGTGTTTACCTTAGTTTCCTTCTTAAAACCTCTCTTCATTTTTACCCTGTCACTGCTGATGAATGTTTACATTGTGAGTATATTTACAAATACTGAATTCTTCATTTATAATGCATGAATACTCATTAGTATGTAGTTTATACAGTTAGTGCTTAATGATAATTAAAACATTTTTAACTGTGTTTATAAACTACATACTAATGAGTATTAATGTCTTATAAATGATTAATTCAGTATTTAATGCTTACCTAATGCTTAATGGTGTGTACTTATTATAAAGTGTTACCGAACTGGGGATTTTGTGAAGAAACCCAGAGTTCTTTTTCTAACTTTGTTCAGTGTTTCACTATGGGAGATAGACCAAAGGATTGCATAAGTCTCCCCAAGCCCTAAACAATGTAAAGAGGAACTATGCTGGATTTTTAGCTTAACTACCGGCATGCTACATTTTTACCTTAAATGGTAAATGGTAAATGGACTTGCACTTATATAGCGCTTTTCTAGTCACTCGGACCACTCAAAGCGCTTTACACTGTAATGGTCACATTCACCCTTTCACACACATTCATACAGCACTGCTCGCAGACAGGCTTTGGAAGATAATCATTCACACACATTCACACACTTAAAGCAGAAGTAAGCGATCCGGTCGTTTTGGCTAATGCTGCGTTCCAGGCAGGCTTTTGAAACCGTAAATTACAGCTTCAAGTCACAACTTACGATTTTGTAGCGTACCAGGCAACCCACTCGTGTTTTTCCGACCTGTTTTACCGGTGAAAGTGCACTATAACGGCCACTCGTAACTTCCGACCCGTGAACTCGTACCAGATCGAACTGGTACGACTTCACAGGTCGGAAAAACACAAGTTACGAGTTGCCTTGAACGCACCATAACAGTCCTCGTCCCTACGTCACCACATTCACGGCGTCCCTTGGCTGCACACACAGCCCTGCATGCCGTTCTCTCTCCTCATTGGATAAAAACTGTAGGATACGAGAAATGTTTTCTCCTCGGCTCAGAGCAGAGCAGAGGGACTGACAGACCCGTGTTTCGGTCCAAACACTCTATGTAAGTGATTGCTGTCGGAAGATATAACTATTTAAGACTTATATTAACACAAATATATCACTTACTTCTGCTTTAATGAAACAGCTTTGGAGTAATTGTGATGTTTTAATAAATGACATTAAACACAAAAGTGTGAGGCGTAGCCCAGCTCGCAGCAGCAAAAATGTCCTGTACTGGAACTCCCCTCCGCCAGCAGCTGTATTACTTCTGCCACCCAATGTCTGGACGGCCACCGTGGCACTATCATGATTAATGACAGACCCTGCTCTCTCACTCTGATTAGAGTGGGGGAGATCAGGCTGAGCGGGGGGAAATGCATAAAGCAGCACGTTTGGCCACGGGTGTGCCAGAGCATCCACACTAGGGCTGTCAGAACGAACTTCGCTATTCGAATACAATTCGAATGTTAGTCAAAATGAGAACATTCGAAGGTGGAAACTGACGTTCGAACGTTTGACTTCCGTAACGAGGCAAATTAACGTAGTGTGTCGCGACGTTCGGAGTAGTACACATCTTGATAAAACAAAATGCAGTTGTATGGGCAGAAATATGCCACCAGAAACTGAATTTGAATCATTCATATTTGAATTTGAATTGCTGAACTTGAATAATTGAATTGAAAATTTGAATTTGAATCACATAATTTGAAATTGTATTGTTTAATTTGAATCACTGCATTGAAAAACTGTATCTGAATAGTATAATTTGAAGTTGAAAGCCAATGAAATTTGATCCTCACTGAAAATACAACTCTCTCACAATTCAAAAATTTCAAAAAAGTTTTCAAAATTCAGATTCAAAATTTCAAAATTCAAAATTTCAAAATTCAAAATTTCAAAATTCAAAATTTCAAAATTCAAAATTTCAAAATTCAAATTCAAATTCAAATTCAAATTCAGTTTTCAAAATTCAGTTTTACTGTGACAGACATCCGGGTACTTGAAGGATGAAGGAAGAGCAATCAAGCTCAGATACACAGGACTCCTCACCTGTGTATCTGAGTCATGGATCTATCAGAGCTCGTAGAGAGAGTGTAGCTGTGCTAAACTGGTTCAACTCTGGTGCCTCCACAGAAATCAGAGTCACGCTCCTCATACAGGAGCTGCTCCTGTCGCTGCTGCAGCGGCGGCGGCAATTCGCCGTGACCGGCAACTCCGTTGTGACGGCGACATGTTTTGACAGCTGCTAATTAGCCAGGCTAACAGCGGCTAACGCTGCCTGTAGCCGAGCGGCTACTTAGCGTTAACTGCGTTTACATCGATTAGCAGACCTTAGCAGACCTGAGGGGTTTACTCATGGATGTATTATATTATCCATGGGTGTACGAAGCGAGTTTAGTGTGTTAGCGAGGTATGTTGAGTCTAAAGCCGGGCTGTCCTGTACTACAAAGGTGGCTCTCTTTTAACCCGGCTAGATCACCATGGTAACTTATGCTTTGCTCGTAACCTGGTCGCGACCAGGTTAAAATCGGCTATAAACGCCCCGCTGTTTAACGATTTAACTCATTTACAGCTGGCGTCAACTTTACTTTGAAAGTCCAGTGGAGCTGGATCAGATTAGCAGCTAGTTAGCAGCTAACGCTGATATCAAAACATGTCGCCGTTACAACGTAGTTGCCGGTCACGGCGAAGACGGCTTCCTATTTTCTTTTTTCAGCCGAGTTTAGACTGAGAATTGTTGCCGCCGCTGCAGCAGCAAAGACAGGAGCAGCTCCTGTATGAGGAGCGTGGCTCTGATTTCTGTGGAGGCACCAGTTAAGCACGGCTACACTCTCTACGAGCTCAGATCTGAGCTCGATTGCTCTTCCTTCATCTTCAAGTACCCGGATGTCTGTCACAGTAAAACTGAATTTTGAAAACTGAATTTGAATTTGAATTTGAATTTTGAAATTTTGAATCTGAATTTTGAAATTTTGAATCTGAATTTTGAAAACTGAATTTGAATGGTTAGAGAGTTGTATTTTCAGTGAGGATCAAATTTCATTGGCTTTCAATTTCAAATTATACTATTCAGGTACAGTTTTTCAATGCAATGATTCAAATTAAACAATACAATTTCAAATTACGTGATTCAAATTCAAATTTTCAATTCAATTATTCAAGTTCACCAATTCAAATTCAAATATGAATGATTCAAATTCAGTTTCTGGTGGCACATATTTCTGCCCATACAATTGTTGCTGTGCACAAGGTAAAGCTGCAGCTTCAAATATACGAGCAGAGTTTTTTCAATTGCCCGTTCATTCGGCTGCCACGGTGCGCATGTGTCCCCACACTACACGCATACCTTTTTTTTAAAAAATCGATAGATCCGCGGACCACTTGTGTGCCGATCACGGATCAGCTGTGATCTGTTGCACCACTACTCTGTGCCCTAACCCCGCAGCCCCCGCAAGGCCCCCGCCCGTGAAGCCGGGTTTCCACCGAATCAACTATCCTTTTTTTTTTTTTTTAATATATACCGCAACATATGGTTCACGTCAAGATAACTTACGTATTTTTGCTATTCAAACTTCCACAGTCCATAGTTCTCTTTGTTTAACACTTCAAGAGACTTTTGGTTAAGTAACCATGGACAGCTCCTATGCAGGATTGTTCAGCGTTCTGCTGTGTCGTTGTCGCCACCGTCATCACTGCCCCCCCCCCCCCCCCAGGACATTACAACCCTGGAGAAAAGGCAGGAAATGTTTCAATGCGAGAAACATTGCCCAAAGCTCTATATGGGACCAAGCCAGGCTCCACTCATTCACCACTCTGACCAACATGATCGCTCCCCATCCTGACAGGGAGGCGTCCGTTGTCATGGTTACTGACACAGTACCCAGCGGGACCCCAGACGGTCCCGGCACGGCCGGAAAGCTATTACACCGCGGCCCAACGCTGAAAATCCCTCATCATCAGAACCCTTCAGATGTACAACATACAGTATATTACTGACGCCATGAGGCTGAGCAGGCGGAGGCATAGTCTGAATGACACAAATTTCTCCAGCCCGAAGAGGTAGAGACACTGTTTTAGGGATATTAATCTCCCCTCTGATAGCGTGCTGTGATAAAGGAAAGAGTTTATGTTCAGACCCAAATATTCTGAGTGGGCTCTTTGCCCAGTTCATATGGAACCTGAGATGATTTATCACCATAGCGGAATCACGGACTGCTTGCTCCGGCAAGCAGGAGCATATCAAATAATCGTCTATGTACGAAAAAATTTTGATGCCGCTGTGCCTTAACGGAGACGGTGCTGCCACCACACACTTACTGAACACCCTGGGAGCTAATGACAGCTTGAACCGGATGGCCTGA
The DNA here is from genome assembly GCF_045865225.1 of Trachurus japonicus. Classification (NCBI taxonomy): domain Eukaryota; kingdom Metazoa; phylum Chordata; class Actinopteri; order Carangiformes; family Carangidae; genus Trachurus; species Trachurus japonicus. The sequence continues at coordinate 23,974,277 of NC_140919.1, forward strand.
TACTCTTAGACCTTGGGTTGCCCTTGGCTCTGAGCCTGGCTATAGGGGTGCAAACCTCATTTCTGCTGGGAGGTGGGAGACCTTGGTGACACTATGTTACCTTTTGTACCTGAAGAAATTGCCAGAGTCTCTGAACCATGAACTCCAGGTCTTTGTTTTACACACATGTTCCTTCTTTTCTTCATGGGAGGGGAAGAGGGAGAAGCTGGAGGTGTCAGGTTGCCTGCTTCTTCTTCTGACCCCAAGGGTGCGAGGGGCGGTTTCCCACTGCCAATGCTGTGAAGGAGTGTTTGCCCCATGGCTTTGGGTTCTGCTGAGGCTGCTGGTTAGTCTGTTGGCCCGCTGCCTTCCTCTGTGTTTTCGGTGAAGGCAGAGATCAAAGGCTTAACCTTCCTGCATCTGGTGTCCTGCATCTTCTCCAGCACTGGACCAAAAGGGTTCGTATGGTGCGTCCATCACCACTGCCTCCTGGCCGTCGCTCTAGACTGAGAGGTTTAGCCACAAGGTCCTCTCGACCGCATCCTTGTACTGCACCACGTGAGGACCATAGGATGAGGTCGTTAACAACACAAATCTCATCCCAGAGAGCTGGCCTAGGTGACCCGGAGTACAGCTTTCAACCCATCTCCTCCAGGATCTCTTCCTAGTATGCCGACAGCCACTGAAGGCTCCACTACTGGGGTTTCAGCCAGCCCCAGTTAACCCATCCCGTGGATCTCCAGCTTGAGTAGCCCTTGGTGTGAGCCTAACTCTTAAATGTTGACCAATACTGGCTCATTTACCTCATGCAAGCAGGCACTGCTAGTAGGAGTTGTTTTGATGGTGGTTTAGCTGGTGGGAGCCTTTTGCCATCATACAAGTCCCCTCAGTGTCCTGAGCTGCTGGTCACTGTACTCCCAATTTTGCTGCAGCCCGTTTGCAGACCTCGTATAAATTACTGTCCACTGGTGGAGAAGTATCAGACAAGCTAGGGGGTCTGGATTGTTGGACAGGAATGGTGGAGTCGTCCTTCTCTTCCTTCATCTCGTCCACATTGAGTAGGTCAGAGTGGACAGATTCCCTTCCAAGAGCTCCTTGAATATATGGAAGCATGTCCGGGGACTTATCATCCATCATGTCAGCCCAGCTTGCAGTCGCTGGCGGCTGATGGGTGCTGGTTGATGCTTTTGTCTTGGCTCATGTCAGGCATGGGTCCTGATTATTGGCATCAATGCACAGTGGGTTCATGACTGGGTTTGGCCAGTGATGCTTGGGTATGCTAAAGGCCCATGCAGACTCCATGAGGGCTCCTGCCCAAGATGGAAGCCCCGCCCATGCGTGGTGCAGCCTCTTCAGCCTTCGGTCCTGACCCTTTGGGGGGTGGGGGGTGGCTGGAAAGGAAGAGAGTGGTGTGAATATACAGCCATATAAGGCATGCCGTAACGCATTAGCCTGTTGGTTATTGGCTATGCAGGGGTTTAGCCAGAGCTAACCGTGTACCGTAAAAGTTCGCTCGTCATGACACGTTAGTAAAACTCCTGATACTCAATTGAGCTAACAAATCGGTGCTTACTGAACCCTGAATGACTCACCGTAACGAGTTAGCCAGAGGATTTAATGTGCCACAGTTGTTGACTACACAAGTAAGCTAACACGGTGTTGCCAGGTGAACGGGTCGTCTTGATTTGTAGCCAGAGGGTAAAATCACACAGTTGTCGGCTACTCTGGAAACCTTACTGGGTAGCTGAATGAGCAGCTCGCTGTGATGCAGACACTGCTCTGAGAAACCATGTGTAATGGAAAGTTGTGAAGTGCTTACTCTGCAAATCCAGACTGACGCTGGAACCGTGTTCAGCGACATGGCCCTTAATGGGTTGTCTATGAACTGTTAAGCAGGTATCCAGGCTAGCTAGTCTAGATAAGCCGAGGGAGCTTTGTTTAGCTTCTTCACAGGAAGAAAGATGAATGATTTGAGAGGGGCTGGTTGGCTGTGCTAATATGAGGGGGCTTGCCCCAGCACATCTCAACCTGTCTGTCAATGACAGACGTTGTGTCATTGGAGATTCTGTAGTTGGTCACGGCAAGGCGATTCCCATGAAACACTGAACTAAGTTGGAAAAAGACCCACTAACATGGTGTATGGGCAGGGGAATCATTTAAAAACCATAGGCATAGAGAATGTTTAGCATGACAATTCGGCACTTTAGGTGTTTTATTTTCCTGTGGGTTTTTCAAATCTAATATACAAGAAAAGCCCCAGAGTGTCATCTGTGTCTCTGTTTGATTTTCTTCTTCAGCTGTGTCAGTAATGTGACAGATGCTGTTGAAGCCAACAGCCTATGAGACCGTGATTCAGGCTTGTCCTGTTTTTAGCTTGCAGCACTTTGCTGCTTCTTTGGGGAATTTTGGTAAACTTATTTCTACCCTGGGAGGTGCCTTTGTCATGCCTGATCCAAACCAAAACAGCCTCCCAACCAAGGTTGAGTCATAGAGTAAACACTGTGCTTGTGTCTCCTTTTTCAAACAACAAAATGCTAATTTGATGTGTTATACTGTAAATGAGAAAAAAATCCCCTTTGTAGATTTCAGATGACTCACTGAAATTTGCCATGTAGCAAGTTGTAGTTGGTCTTTATGCTGAATAATATGTCAAGGTTCTAATCAAAAACAAATTTCAATCAAAATCAAAAGATCTCATCATGCAAGTAAATGTGAGTATATGACCTATATTGACCTTAATCCAAATGTGTGTGTGTTTCTCATTTATTCATTTTTAGCACAATCTAATGTGACAGACAGCGTGTTGGAGGTGGTAGCGCATGAGGCCAGGAGGCTGTTCAGAGACCGGCTAGTTTCCTCCAAAGACCTTCACACCTTTGATAACATCCTCTCCTCCATCATACGGGGAGACTGGGGCTCTGATGCCTTAGACAACATGACTGGTATGACATCAGTCTGCTCTCACTGTCATAGGCCTTCATTAAAATCCTACACAACAGGATTCCATCATAGATTTACTGCTCAGTGCAATTTATGTCGCCCCTTGCTGACCTTTGTCACTCACTTACGTCCAAATGAAAAGAGTAATTGATGACGTATTTTGGACCTATATTTATGGAAGTTTCTCCTCAGATGTTGTCTATTTGCTTATTCTAATCTAGCATAAACTTTGATCAATTGTTTCCCTTTTTTCAACTGGTTGGACTACTCCAAACCCTGTCCTTTAATGTCATTTGAATTCTTTCAAATGTTTAAAATCTCGGTTGAAGCTGACAAGACTCCAAGTGTGTAGTGAATATGAACAAGTCGTATCAGATCGATTTTTCATATTGTGGACACTGTACAGGAGGTTCCCTCAATATCCAAGGAGAAATTAAAGTTAAAGTTCACTTCAAAACCTCTTGTCCTCACGTAGTACATATTGGGCAATGCCCTGCACAGCAGCATTAGAAATACTTGGCAAATACTGGCACTAAGCCATAATCAGTCTTCTCAATACAACATAACCCAAGCCCTTGAAACTGCTCAACAAAAGCTTACAGTGCTGGCAGCCCTGCTCAAGACATCACCTTCAAGCTGTGATAGCTTGTTTTAACATCCTTGTCACACCTGTCTTGAATAACCTCTTGGCATTGACAAGCCTTCTTTTATATAAACACAACAAGCTGCACTCAGATCTAGTATGTGAGAAGGCATCAGACTGACTGAAGACTGATACTTTGTAACCTTAGTAACCAAACTGGCCAGACATGCAGTCTGTCACTAAAACAAGCACCTACCTGCTGTAATATTTGGCATGTTAGCCGTGGGATTTGAAAACAATTCAGAATGCCTGTTGTAGGGTTTAACATCCAGACACACGATTTATTTCAGTTCTTTTCCATCAGGTCATTTTTCTGGCAGCTCTGCCTTAGCATTAGATTTTTGTGTCTTTTCTCTCACTTCTACTGAAAGCTGCTGCTGGATGTCATATGATGGGATGGGAGCATATGCAGTTGTGTAACTAACAGCCCATGATTTTTTCCCTGTGTGCAGATGGTTTCTATGTGACATGGGGAGCTTCTGAAGCGGCTGTAATAGCTCCAGGCCAGTCTCTACCACCTCATGGTAAACAACTGGGACGTCTGGATTCTGCTGACCTAAAACAAGTGATACAGAAGGTACACAGTGAGAACCGCTGTCTGGTTTATATTCAGGCTTGAAGTATTAAGTATCTACATAGACATATGTAAATGTACTATTTAAAACATATATATATGCACTACTTTCCATTTCCAGGATTTTTCTCACACAACTCCAGTGTTACTTACATGCTAATTCTTTATTAATACAACACATATCCACATAATAATTACAATGATAACAATCTTCAATATATTATTTTGCAAATCGAAATTCTTTTGTCTTTGCTGACAAAACATATAATTAGTACTATTTTGAATTTATTTATTTTTCATCACATTTTGGTGTTGCAACTGTGTAAGTTAAAGATCTGAATAGGTCTTCTTCTGCTGCTGCCTTCTTATCTAATTCAGATGATTGTGTTTCTTTTTACTCCTGTTATTTTCATACATTGTATTTCTCAGAACGTCTGTGGTGCACCTCCTCATGTGTCTATGTTCCTCCCGTTTTCCCCTGCAGGGAGTAGTGCTGTACAGTCGTGATAACAGGGAGCTGGACCTCCTCCTGTTCAGGGAAGTGTGCGATTTTGTGTCCAGGGTGGATCGAGTCCTGAGCCAACCTAGTGGCTCTCTGCTTCTGGCAGGCCGGAGTGGAGTGGGCCGACACACAGCTACATCCCTTGTGTCACACATGCATGGATATACATTGTTCACACCCAAAATCTCCCGTGGTTACACTCTTAAGCATTTCAGCAATGATCTCAAAACGGTGATTGTGGAAGATTTTATTGGCTCAGTTATTTCACATTGTTCCAAGCTAATCACTAGCATTGTGCATTTTAGCAATTTAATTGTATACCCCTTAACAGTCTATGAAACGTGTTCTTTTAGATTTAAAAAGGAAATTTGGTGTTTTATATATACTATATATTCATATCAAACCTATATATTTATGTGTGTTTGTATCAATGTGTAATAATTACACATTGATACAAATACACATAAATATATAATGTAGTGTATGTGTTTATACTGTTTGTGAAGGTGATGCAGATGGCAGGTATGGAGGGCCAACAGGTGGTTCTGCTTTTGGAGGACTATCAGTTTGTCCACCCAGCTTTTTTAGAGATGGTCAACAGCCTGCTTTCATCGGGTGTGTATTGTGTTTTTTGTGTGTGTTTTCTCATATTTCAATTTTTATAAGTGATGATTTAATAATTAGTGCCTCAAGGGTTACATTTTCATTTTAGTGTTAAGATTAGAATTTGGAATAGGTAGCAGCTCCTGTATCGGTGTCTACTTGATATTCATTTAAATGTGGGCTGTGCAACAGAATAGCCATAAGTACAATAACAATGTTGCCCACCAATCTACCATCTAACCAGCTAGTGGTTAAAGAGACATATTTTTGTGTGTTACATTTCAGGTGAAGTTCCTGGTCTGTACTCCCCAGAGGAACTGGAGCCTCTTCTCTCCCCCCTCAAAGATTTAGCTTCCCAGGATGGATTCACTGGACCACTCTACAACTACTTTTCCTACAGTCAGTACTGTATATTTATGAACAGCTCTCTAACCCTCAGCCTTTACTCATTATTTTGGTCTGTTTCCTACTTTGTATGTGTGGTGCTCCAGTCTTCTTCTCACGATAGTTCTCTACTGTGTCATTGCTATCCAGTCATTGGTCAAACTGCTCTCTTCTGTTCTATGATTGTGTCCGACTCCATTCTTCTGCCCCACTGCTGTGCAGAGCTGTGTGTGCTGCAAAAGTGATGCAGTGTCACTGAGGTTGCTGCTGGAGAATCAAATCAATAGCTCTATTATTGTCAAAGTAAACCCACTCAAGAGCTCCCTGCTCACCCTCACAATGTAGCTCTGTCAATGAAAAACTAGCTAATATGGACAGTGTCTGTGATACAACAAGTAATACGTGTCTTCACAATGTCCTGGGCCATCCCTGTTTCCTCCTCATTTGCTGTCTCAAGCTACATTTTGTGAACTCTGCCATAGTTTTTGTTTCCAAACCTTTCTGTGTCACACACCCCTTAGGAATCCAGCAGAACCTTCATATTGTTCTGATCATGGACTGCTCCAACTCCAACTTCGCCATCAACTGTGAGAGCAACCCTGCTTTCTACCGCAAGTGTTCTGTCCAGTGGATGGAAGGATGGACCGAAAGCAGCATGAAGAAGGTTAGAGAAGGGCAACAAGTGGGGGGGACAAGATAAGACCGAAAAAAGATATTAAATCAGCTCAGTCACACCAGCATTTACAGTAAGAGAAATGAACTCAGCAGTTTGTGTTGAGAGCATGAAGGTTAATATATCAGAGAAACATTGAGAAGACAAACTTGTGCAGTAGAGCCTTTGATAACGTTTCTGGAATGCTTTTATGTCATATCCATGGGCGCCAAATCTAATATTGATGCTATCAATGCAAGACTTAAAAAGTACATTTACCTGTGGTTTCACAAATTTTAAAATTGAACACCAGCCATCTATTAATTTTAAGAAGCAGACAAGGGAGGAAAGCTTTTTAATACACGCATCAATGCCTTCTATCAAAATTTTATAAATGGTGTGTGCAAAGTGCAAACCTGTACCTTGTCAGATTCCTGAGCTGCTGCTGGCAAAGACAGAAGGCAGAGGAGAGGAAAATGAAAGGGAAGATGCTATCAAGGGAAAAAACACAGGTAAGAGCACATGCACAACCAGATGCTATTACAATTTTTAAGATATTATGGACTCATCCTCAAATATCTACCAATTATATAAATGGCAACAGATCATTTGAATTAGTATTTAAAATTACGTTTGTGTATGTAATGCAGGGATGCAAACAGCGCGCCGAAAAGCGCAACTCTCTTTTTTCGTAACCAATTAGGTGACTTGTGTAAATCGTTCAGATCTGATGAGTTTTTTGGGGGAAGGGGAGGGGGGCTGCGTCTGGGCTCGGGTCAGTAAAATGTTTTTCTAACAGGCTGACAGTGACAATCACATGAAACTGAAGCAAACTCATTCATGGTTGCCTCTGTTTATGGCAAGCACATTTCTAGCAGGTTTTTTACCTTTTGAAACACAACATTTTACTGCACCTAGGTAACTATGATATAATGCATGAGCTTATTTACCGGTCTCTCCTCACCAACTTCTTCATCTCCCAGCAGGGTCTGGGCAGGGAGAGCTGTGCCGTTTGTTCCTTATGGTCCATGAGTCATGTAGAGAACATGGTGCAACCCCCAGCCAGTACATGGCCTTTCTGCATGTTTACACTGCGATCTACAGCCGGAAGCAAAGCCAGCTCACAACGAGACAACAGCACCTGCAGGTAACATACTGTATCATCTGTATCACATGGTACACATTCACCAAGAAGCGCTACTATTACTGGATGAATATCAATTTTTGTTACTACATGTAATAATGTGAAGCAATTTAATCTAATTGCTTCTTTATTGCCAATGTGTGAAGCCTTTTGAAACATAGCTTGAGAGAAGTGAGACCTTACCTGACCTTCCCAGTTGCGTATGGCTTGCCTGTGGATTGATTTCTATGTAAAGGATTTTTATGCTTGCTCGCAAGTTTTGCCTCGACACCTCTTTCTTGCTTCTCTGCAGTGCCAACATTAGCATTGAAATGGAGTCTGCAAACAACTGGTTCTCAGCAGAATACAAAACTTCACTTGTAGATTTCACAAGCATTATCTCCAGTCTGATATTATTCATCCCACTCCTCATCTGCTTACATTAGTTTTTGATAAGATGACTATGCTGACATATCATATAAATGCAGTCAAGGTGTCATGCAAGAAGAATGGATTTGTACGACGTCACTAGCCTATATTGTGCTATCTAGCAAGCATATGATGATGTTATGCTCTATGAATGCATAATATGCCTAATCATGTTCAGTTATTGTATGTCACAATCAGTATGCGCCTTCCTCCAAAGCACGACCAAGTGCCTGAGCAACAGGATGCTGACCACTGTTCTCTTAGCAACCACCCGTTTCATTAGTAACAATCTATTTTTGAATGTCACGCAAAGGACCTTTAAATGTTTTTCATGTACTGTAGGTAAAAATAATATTATAACTTTGTTGTTTAACACATAGGGATGAGCTGAGAATAATTAGAAGTTAGTATTCTAGTACTCGCAGGTTGAGAAACTCCATATTGTAGCAGATAAAAACATGTGTATATTTTGTATTCTATAAATGTGCTACCACAATGTTGGGCAACATAAACTGGGAACTCATTTCTATACACGCAAGAATGTTTATTTGAATTGATTAAAAAGCATTGTCTGTTTCAGGTGCAGTGTGTACTGTACTTTGAACTGGCGCTTGTCTTCAGTAGTGACGGCACTATTAATTTTTTGTTTTATTTTGTTTTTCAATTTTTTGTCATATATTAGAGTCTTAGTTTGTATCTCTGACATTGTATGATTGCCTTGTGTCTGCAGGCAGGTGTGTCTAAACTGAATGAAGCTAAGGCGCTGGTGGATGAGTTGAAGAGGCGGGCTGCAGAGCAGAGTGCTCTGCTGAAGACTAAACAACAGGAGGCAGATTCTGCCTTACGGGAAATCACCACCTCCATGCAGGTGTGTGTGTCTACGTTTGTCACTCTTTGTTTGTCACCGTGTGTAACTCTGACACTCAGTGGGTCGGCAGGACAGTAATCCTCCAGGGTTTCATGTCTCCTCCAAGATACATCTACCCCTCTCTCAACTCTCACTGTGCCTCTTCTCTTCTCTTCTCTTCTCTTCTCTTCTCTTCTCTTCTCTTCTCTTCTCTTCTCTTCTCTTCTCTTCTCTTCTCTTCTCTTCTCTTCCCTTCCCTTCCCTTCCCTTCCCGTCTCTCTTAAAGGGATAGTTCACCCTAGAATGATATTTCGCTCATTATCTACTCACCCTCATGTTGACTAAGGGCTGGAAGAATTTTCAGAGTCCACCGTCCCTTCTCTGAGTTACAGGGGGTCTTGGCGTAGCAGTGCATTTCAATGCAACGGTTGCAAAGGGACACCAGAGCTCTTCGTAAAAAAAACACACACAAAAAAAACATCCAAATACCTCCATGATGCTCGTATGTAATGTCCGTCTTGTGCTGAAGCCCCAAATTGCGTAATTGTCCCGAAAAAAAAAAAAAAGTCTATATTTTAAGCTTGTTTGTAGCAGAAGCTTCTCGAAGCTCCTCTTCCTGGTCCGTCCAAATCTCGCGTGATTCGCAGTAACCGCACTGACGCCGGCGCAAATCACGCGAGATTTGGACGGACCAGGAAGAGGAGCTTCGAGAAGCTTCCGCTACAAACAAGCTTAAAATATAGACTTATTTAATTTTTTTCCGGACAATTACGCAATTTGGGGCTTCAGCACAAGACGGATATTACATACGAGCATCATGGAGGTATTTGGATGTTTTTTTGTGTGTGTTTTTTTTACGAAGAGCTCTGGTGTCCCTTTGCAACCGTTGCATTGAAATGCACTGCTACGCCAAGACCCCCTGTAACTCAGAGAAGGGACGGTGGACTCTGAAAATTCTTCCAGCCCTTAGTCAACATGAGGGTGAGTAGATAATGAGCGAAATATCATTCTAGGGTGAACTATCCCTTTAACTCATCTTATCTTTGCTTCTCTTCCAGTCATCAACTCTTTTTCGGCATTTCCCACGGCAGTGCCCCCCACCCATGCTGTGGATGCACCCTTTGTTTAGTGTGTGTGTGTGTATGTGTGTGAATGTGCATTTGTTTGTTCTTTGACGTCTCATCAAGTGTCTATCCTTGTACCCAAGTTTTCATTCCCCCTGCTGGCCTCATGTGGAGGATGGATGGAATGATTTATGGAAGGAAGAAAGGAAGTTGAATTCTGTTCATTAGTTATGATATCTTTCTGTCTTTCTCTCTGTGGGGAATCTGTTCTTTGAGTGATGTGGAGGGGAAAGCAGTATAGAGGAGAAACAACAGACACAAGAAACAAAAGAAGGAAAAACTGTCAGTGGAGTCAGTTTGCAGAGTGATAATTAACGACTAGACTCATCCCTCTGGGCTGTTCCAGCTATGTCTCCCGTAGAGATGGAGACAGCAGGAAGGGATAAAAGGAGGAAGACCGGGGCAAAAGAGATGAAGGGTGGAAATAAAATAGGTGGATGAATGATAGAGGGCTGAGTGAAGATGGAAACATCAGGACAGGAGGAAGTAGTGGAATCAGGTCAAAATTGATTTGGCGACAAAAAAGAAAGAAAGTGAAGTTTATAGGAAAGGGTCAGGTCTTAACTGGAGGGATGGGGAGACAGTCAATGAAGAGATTACTTTTGGATGAGGATGTGATAACATGGATTGTTTCTTTGGATAGGAAGGTGAGGGAAATAAAGTGTGGGAAACTGATGCTGTGAAACATTTATCCTCTCTCTCTTTTCATCATCAATAGCCGTGTCTTACTCTGACTATTCCTAAAACAAACCTTTTATCTTTTTCACAAAGGAGAATCAGAGAAGTATCTCAGAAGAAGTACTATCAAGAGGCTTATTTGTGTTTTAACAGGTTATTTGGTTTAAGTTGTAATATAAGTCAGGGATCAGGTTTTCCTGGCGAATAGCAAGTTGGAGTGAATATATCATATACTTGGCTATTGTTTCAATCCAGCACCGTTATTCTGGCATCAATTGCATCATTTCAATTATCCAGAATGCCAGTGACCAGAAATCAGAGATGGAAAAGATAAAAGGGAAGATGGCTCAAGAAGTGTCCAAGATTGAAGAGAGAAAAGCCAAAATCGATGATGAGCTGAAAGAAGTACAGGTAGGTTGACTTGTGCAGGTAATATGATGTTGGCAGTTTCTAGAAATAGACAGACAGAGTACATGTACATTTGCCCTCTACAGTTTCTATACTCGCAATCCCAGCTGTACTTATTCCTCACTTACCTTTGCATCGCACCCTCTGCTTACCATTCCTCCCCTCTAGCCTTTGGTAGATGAAGCAAAGCGTGCAGTGGGAAACATCAAGCCTGAAGCTCTGTCTGAGATCCGCTCCCTCCGCATGCCCCCTGATGTCATCAGAGACATCCTGGAGGGGGTGCTGAGACTGATGGGCATCTTCGACACCTCTTGGGTCAGCATGAAGAGGTGAGAGTGAAAATAAATGTGTAAAGGGATAGACATCAGAAGGGTGAGAGAGAAAGATGGATAGATGAATGAAGCCAAAGTTACCTTGTTGGGTTACCAAAGAGAGGGGTGAGGTGAAGGATGTGTGATGAATTAGCATGTTCTGTCAAATATGTTTAAATTGAAAAACCACCCATCTCACCAATTTCTGCTTAAGTTTGAGCTGTACTGATGCCTGAATATTCTAATGTGTCGTCTCATTCCAACACTGAGTTTTTTCCACCGAATAATATTCACATAGCCCAAAAGAAATGAATGTGTTTTGGGGAGAAAGTGGGAGAAGTTGTGGTATAAATGATAAACATGTCAAAATACCTATTTGCATGCGTGTGTCTTTGCAATTGCCTTTTGTGTCTATGTTCATTTAAATACGCTTTTGAAAGAAGTCACTCATCTGACTGTGGGCATCTTTAGAGGGGATCAGACAGACAAAAACACTCTGCCCTGCTAATGACTCATGTTAAAGCAGATATCAGTGGAATGTTTTTTGTTAATATAAGTCCTAAATAGTCCTATTTTCCGTCAGCAATCACTTACATGAAGTATTTCAGCCTAAACACGAGTCTCTCCGTCACTCTGCTCTGCTGTAACCCGAGGAGAAAATTTTCCTTGTGGGATACAAGTGTTATCCAATGAGGGGAGAGAACGGCATGAAGGGCTGTGTGTGCAGCCAAGGGATGCGCGTGAATGTAGTGACGTAGCACGAGGACCAATTGATGCCTGACAAGGGCGGGGGCTGCTAACTCATGGTGCGTTCAAGGAAACTCGTACTTTGTGTTTTTCCTTCCTGTGAAGTCATACCAGTTCGATCTGGTACGAGTTCACGGGTCGGAAGTTACGAGTGGCCGTTATAGGGAACTTTCACAGACAACAGGACGGTAAAAACACGAGCTACGGGTTACCTGGAACGCTACCAAGTCGTAGTTGTGACTTGAAGCTGTAACTTACGGTTTCAAAAGCCTGCCTTGAACACAGCATTAGCCGAAACGGCCGTGCCGATGATATCTGCTTTAATTGGGTGAGCCAACTTAGCTCTGAGTACCGTTCATCTGTTCAGCCATGGGGAGTGTGTGCGTGTGCATGTGAGCGTGCGCGTGCGCGTAAAAGAGAGAGAGACAGAGTGGTAGATTGAGAGGGAAAAGGAAGGATAAACAATGTAGCTACATATTACATACATAGTGGAAAGCCAGACACTGATGTTTTATGCACTTGGAGGAACCTCATTACAATTTGGTCACTTTTCATCTCTTTGTTAATCACTTAATTTCCATAAAATGTAACTTCAAACATGCACAGCTTTCTATGTATGTTTTTATTTGTCACTCACCCTTGTCCTATCATGTCTCTTGCTTTTTTTTTTCTAACCCCTTTTTTTTTTAAGCTTTCTGGCCAAGCGTGGTGTGAGGGAGGATATAGCTACATTTGAAGCCAGGAACATCACCCCAGAGATTCGCCAGAGTGTAGAGGAGCTGCTCAACAGGAACAAGGCCTCCTTCGACCCCAAGGTCAGTTAGCCATGATAGCAGAATGAAAATTAGATGGGTGGTGAATTTTATTAACCTGCTTTGTTTTCTGATGATGCCGTTGGGGTTGTTGTTTCTATGGTCAGAATGCTAAGCGTGCAAGTGCAGCTGCTGCTCCTCTGGCTGCCTGGGTCAAAGCCAACGTCCAGTACTCCCACGTTCTAGAGAGGATAGAGCCACTGGAGAGAGAGCAGGCCGGACTAATGGAGTAATCTACACCCACACAAACATAACACTGGAAAACACCTCAAAGTTTTGACTGACTCACACTTAGACATGGTTTCAAGTTTTCAAGTTTGCTTTTTGTTTTTTTATTCTGTGCTTCACTCTGTGGTAAACATGGACCCAAACAAGTCCTGTGTTTTTTGTGTGTTCAGAAACATGAGAAAAACAGAGAGTAGGAAGAACAGGCTGGAGGACCAGCTGAACTCTGTTGGAGCCAAAGTGAGCGAACTCAAAGAGAAGTATGTGTCCCCCAAACCTTCCATCCATTCTTCCAGAATTTGATTCTTCTGATCTTCATGCTGCAAGCGTCACCAAACCCCTGTAGACTGTTGCTCTCGTCTCTCCTTGATATCTTCTCCTCCTTGTCACTCTCTCTTCAGGTTCCAGTGTCATACTGCAGAGGCAGCTAAGTTGGAGGCTGAGGTGACAAAAGCCCAGGACACGATCACTGCTGCCCAGCAGCTTATATCACAACTGGACGGAGAACATACACGGTGGAACACACAGGTAGTTTGATGTATGAGTATGTTGATGTGTGTACTGGTGTGCAAAGTTAGACACATTTACTCAGAAAGGAGTTCATTTACCATGTAAGAGCAACAGGAGGTGTGTGTGTGTGTGTGTGTGTGTGTGTGTGTGTGTGTGTGTGTGTGTGTGTGTGTGTGTGTGTGTGTGTGTGTGTGTGTGTGTGTGTGTGTGAGAGTGTGAGAGTGTCTGTGAGTGTGTGACAGGGGGGATGAATCCTGCTGTCTTGGGTCCCTTCTGGCTGTTTTTACTCCTCTCTACAGCATCTGTCTGCACCTTAATTAAAACACTCAATCTCTCCCTGACACACACACTCACATACACACCCTCATACTCATTGCCCCCCTCAAGGCTAGCACCGAAGAGCCAGTTTACTCTCTACTCACGTATCTCCATATTCTCACACACACACGCCTTCGCATGCACATACACACTCGTTCTGCACAGAATGCAAAAGCTGTAGTTCTCTATATGTTAATGCCTCTAAGCTGTTTAAGTGTTTCAGGGGAAGGACCAAGAACCAAATTCACTGCTGCAGTGTAGAAATAGACACAAGTTTTGAGTTGAAGTTTAGAATTTGGTCAGGGCGCTTGACAGTACAGCTGCACGATATATCGTTTGAGCATAGCCAACGCAATGCGCGCATGTGCAATAATCACATCGCAAGACGTGCAATGTTTTATCTCTTTTCTTTTCTTTTCTTTTTTTTTTTTTAGAACATGTCAACTTTTGTTTTACTTAAAAACAGCATCTCTGAACCAGCTCCATGTTCCACTTAGAGTTCTCAACCCAACCTGACCCGACCCACAGGTGTTGAAGCCCGGGTCCGACGCAGCCTGACTCACGAACATTTTTTCTTTAACCGAACCAGCGTGTCCAGTCGGGTTGTTACTGGCCAGTCTGCCCATTGAGAACCCTAACTCTGCTCAGAGACAAAGAAATGGAAAAGGAAGATTTCAGTGCTTTCACACAGGCATTGTTAAAGTTTTAGTTCTCAGAGTTTCAGTTTTACAATCAGGAGTCATGTAAACATGTATAGTGTATACTATATGTATTGTATTTCTTAATATTGCAATATATATTGCAGAAAAAAAATATATTGCAATGTTAGTTTTTTCCCAATTTCGTGCAACCCCTTTTTTGCCATTATTAATACGCTAGACCAGAGATTACATGATCCTGAAAACTTGCAACTGTGTGGGCTGTGAGTCATGGAGATTGGCAAAGCTTGATGCATAGTTATTTACCAAACATGGATTCTCATGGCCCCTGGCATGGAATAACAGCAGCGATGTCACATCAGCTCATTGTGTTTGAATGTGAGAGCATGTTCCTGCATTTGTTGGTCAGTTTCATTTTGTATTCTTGTAAAAACCAGTGTGGACAGTTTTGTATAATCAGGGCGAAAAGTTGAGTTTATTGTTCATCGTGTGGAGGGTGGAGGAGGAGTCACATGCTATGCGCACATGTTTTACTTTCTTGCCATTCTCCCTTTTTTCTCCATCTTTCCCTTTTCTCTTCCCTGCCTCTCTTAACCAATTCTCTTTTAATCAGATGTCCGAGATAAAGAATGAGTTGGATACGCTTCCTATGAGGGCTATGCTCGCTGCAGCCTTCATCACCTACTTGTCTGCAGCTCCTGAAGACCATAGAAAACACTGTCTTGAGAGATGGATGGCCCAATCTGGACTACAGAGTAAATATACTATTTTCATGAACATGCTAACACCGGCACATGCTTACTCACATACTAAACAGCCTACACAATCACACTTCTACCTACACACAAATGACACAGTGCATTGGGTTGATACTATAATTACATACAAGGTAAAAAAAAAATAAAAATCTGTCTGCTGATAAAAAAAGATGATAAAATTGTGTATCCAAATCATGTTGATGTGTTGTCAATAATCCCTCACTCAAAAAGTGTTTTTATTTTTAATCACATGAGAAAGTACTAACTTCATTTTCAGCTCTACGATACAGATATGAATATTTTATCCACACAAATTAACCCATAAAAAGTGCTCAGAGTCTCTTCCAGTATTAATTGCTATCTCATTAATACTGTCTCATTAATACCCCTGACCATATAATTATGCTTAGCAACCCAGAGGGCTTGAAATGTGCACATAAATCCCAAATGGCTGAGTCATCCAATAACGTTTCTAAATCCCTGGGTCTGTTGAATGGCTTTGCTGCAAAGTGGATGTCAAGACTGTTGAATTAAGACTTGTTGTTAAGTGGCTGTTGCAGTGTCCAATGAATGCAGTATCTTGGGTTTAATAAATAAAATGATCATCACTCTTCTCAGTGAAAATATATGAAAATAACAAATAAGCATATGCATTTGTGTGTTCGTATCAGAGTTTGACTTGCGGTCATTCCTGTGCTCGGAGAGTGAGCAGTTGATCTGGAAGAGTCAAGGGCTGCCATCTGATGACCTGTCCATGGAGAATGCACTGGTCATATTACAGGTTAGGCATCAGTTTACCCTCCAGGCATTCATGTTAATCTCTCTACTTTAGTATGTTTTTGTGGTTGTCTTTTTTGACATGACATGATGTTTGTTGTTAAAGCAACTTCACCAATCCCCAATTTTTGCTCCATACCGATTCATTGAACGTTTTGTGAGGCTGATTTCTCTTTTGAAGGTAGGGTTGGAGATCCTAGAAAAACGGTTCGAGCAGGCCACATTTTGAAAATACACATGTCAAAAGTCCAAGCCCCTTTCCTCAGACTTCTCTCTGAAGCCACGCCTCCAGAGCGTAGGAACACACAACGCTTGTTCAGCGCTGGGTTCACATCAAGGTGAAGCCGCCAAGGTATCGTACTCGCAGCGCGACCCGAATGTGAGCGACGCGGCTTTCCACGATACTGTTGCGCGTCACTGCGCAGCATCGCTAACTTTCCTCCAGCTTTTTCCCATGGCTCATTCACGTGGAAGAAAACACCTAATATCATTATAAAGCACCCAGCATCCAGCTCAGAGCTACATAGCCACCTACCAGACTTCAATGTGGTACATTGGGTTACTGTTGTTGTCTTTTCCGCACGGAGAGCGGTACATGCAATTGATTGCAATTGGAGCGTGAAGAGAATTTCAAACAACTTTGTAAAAAATGCTCCAGAATAGGATCTCCAACCCTACAGTACCTTTAATTTTTTCAATGTTCTTTTTCATGCATGTGCGTTTTTTTAAAAGACATCAAAGTGCAATTCAACTCCAGCATTTACTCATAGCAGTCAGTCTCTATGTTAATAGTGCTATCATAAATTATGCTCCTGCTCTGCCCTCCATTTGTCTGTATTGTGATTGTGTGTCATTTTTACAATTGCTGCCTTCAGATCAATGCTCTCAAGTTACGGGTAAGAAAGTGTTCCATCATACATCCTTATATCTCACACCTAGTTTACTTTAGTCTCTGTTTCTTTTGCTGTCTGTTTCTGTGTGTGTGGTTTCCTTAGAAATAGTGTTTGTGTAATACTCAAACTACACTGTACATTAAAATGCAATGAATCCTACTGTATACATTCACATTCACATTCACATAATCGCACACACAAACGCAAACCTCCTCCGACTGTCATGGTTGTTTTTTAGATATCTGTAACTCACTTTTTTGGTCACTTATCAGACAACAGACAATAGACTTATCTGAGTCAGTCAGCCTTTTTTATACAGATGATACATGACAAATGCAAACACAAAAGAAACAAAATGAAACACCAGGGTTACTTCTATCAGTACGCAGAGTAAGAAAGCTTGTGGAGAACAGACAAAT
The DNA here is from genome assembly GCF_045865225.1 of Trachurus japonicus. Lineage (NCBI taxonomy): Eukaryota > Metazoa > Chordata > Actinopteri > Carangiformes > Carangidae > Trachurus > Trachurus japonicus. Next base: position 23,991,592 of record NC_140919.1, read on the forward strand.
AAACAGGTCTGAGACAGAATCCTTGAGCAAGAGAGCATGAAATAGACAAGCGCAGGATGAAAGGAGGCTGGGGGACTTCAACCCTCTGCCTGGCACAGGAGAGACACCGGTCGATAAGCATGACAGCAGTGAGACAGGACTGAACTACACACAGGCTCACAAACACAAAACTCTTTTGCCTCAGTAGCTGAGCTTTTTACCTCAGCCCCAAATAAAATGATCCTACATCAACTTACACTGAAACACACTATTTTGTCATTGCTTGTTACTCAGAGCGTTGCCTGTCCCTTCCTGATCGACCCGTCATCCCAAGCTACAGAGTGGCTGCGCACACATCTCAAAGAGCACAGACTAGAAATTATCAACCAGCAGGTAAACATACACATTATCACACACACATCTTAAAGAATGCATTAAGTGTTTCTTTGAACAGGCCTGCACATCGGTAATATGTTTTGTTCAAATCAATCAACTCCAAACAGATGAGGTAACATTTATGTCTGCAGGAGCCTCTAAAGCAATTCATGTTGAACATTACTTTGAAGTGCTTCATGAGATTGAACATTCTCTTTTTGTCTGATGAGCCCAGGTCTATTTTTAGTGCATTAGTAAAGCACATAATTTAGTTGCCACGATTGTTTGACAAGAGTGTAAGAAGAAGCCCCCTCTCTCTTCATTCTGTCCGGTTGTTGGCTTAAACGAATCATTTGATTGCATTAATCAATGTTGGACTGTATTATTCATTACTTACTAATTACCAGTTACTAATTGCAAAATTGATGTCATTATTTATCACACCCATAAAGCAGTAATTTAGTCAGTGCTATTAAACAGATTGAATGTCTCCTTTATCTTGTGTGTCTATTACTTTACAAGAGCACTATCCTGAATTAAACTGCTGTAGCCACGCCTCTATTCAGGCACAGGACAGGTGCTGGAACCTTTTGTCTAGTCCATTTTTGATACCACATTTTAAATATGGGACACATATAGCTTATACTGTATATAAGCAGTCTTACATCTTAGTTTTTCTAGTTCATTGTCTTGACAAACTTGTTTCTTTTCTAGCTGCAAATGTTGCTTTTGATACTTTTGGTCTTTTAGTCATTACAGAACTAACCTGAACATTACGTGACAGCCACAGTAGTGGGGTGCACATAGACTGAGTAAGATTACCTCCTTTGCCTTTAAAAGTGCTCATGAAAAAGAAACATTTGTGATATAGACTACAACCAGCAAGGTGTTGCTAATTGCTCCTGGTGATGTTATTAATATGAGATACAGTACTATCCTGTCACCAACCAGAACTAGAATTCAAGGTATTCTTACAAGCATCTCTGTGTGCTTGCTCTCAATAGGATAGCAACTTCATGACATCCCTGGAGCTGGCAGTCAGATTTGGAAAAACCCTCATTATTCAAGAGATGGATGGAGTTGAACCTGTGCTCTACCCGCTGCTGAGGAGGGACCTCATTGCACAGGGTATACACACGCTCTGACAAGCGCAAACACCACTTTCATACAAACTAGTTGATTCTTTGATCTATCACAGCTCTTTTGAACGTAATTTAGAGGCTTTACCAGCTGCTCGTAGTCAACTAGAAGTCTGACTACTTGTCTCTATATGGCAGCTACTTTTCCAAACAGGGGTGAAACTCCATTTTGAGGGCGATTGCCTCTACTTGTTAATCATCATGCAGAGCACAAGCTACTCTGCTCCTTGGTAGTTTTAATGTAAACTTAAGTCTGAACAGTGTATGCAGTGGTGCCCAAAACGCTGCAAATGACATGTGAAATATTCAGGTCAGTTAATACTACATTTATATTTCTTTTTTTTAAAGTATATTTTTTGGCTTTTCATGCCTTTATTAGATAGGACAGTTGAGAGTGTGACAGGAAATGGGAGGATAGGGCCGTCCGACGCGGAATTCGAACCGGGGCCGCCTGCAGCGAGGACTATAGCCTCAACACATGGGGCGGGTGCTCTACCAACTGAGCTAAACACCACCCTACATTTATATTTCTATACTTGAAATGCATCCACAGCAGCCATGTAAACATTGAGTACACTTACAGTAATAGTCTTAATATTACTTTAGGAGATTAAAAAGTGCATTATACATCGAGTATGATCGAAGATATAGATAATCCTTTTTAACAGCTGGTGACACAGTATGACAGCAGAGAAACAAGCACATATTAAGTAAAAATTTCCATGCAAACCATAGTTATCTTCCCACAATACAGAAAATCACTGTGATGAATAATATGTGGGCATGGCAGATGTCACCAAAGCTATAGAAAATGACTAATGACAACCTGTACATTGAACCAAATACTCATGATGAGGAGGATTTTTGAAGAGGTAATGGGTGTACTGTAGGGGAGAATTACAAATGAGTCAGGAAAGTGTGAACAAAGAAGGGGGTGGATAAATAAAGACTATTAGAAAAATAAATTGAGTTTGTCACGCTATCATTGCTGCCATTTAATACCACTCTTTGGTAGAGTAAAAAAACATGTTTTTAATGTGTCAATTTTCATTATTTGCACAAGCACAAAAATAGACCCTTCAGAGAAAGTGGTTTCTCATTTGGACCCCGTTTACTAGTTTCTTTGTGTCACAAAGTCTTAAGTCTTGCAAACCATTAGAAAGAGTAAGTAAGTATTATGTATTCAGAAAATTGGGCTCAGGGTTCACATTTCATGCATGGAAATCTATTATTGTACATCCTAGCACTGTCATATTCAATTGTCTGCATGCTCATGCTAAGGACTCATACACATACATACAGTATGTAGAACCACCACACAGAAACACCATACATGCCTTGGGTGACAAACAACATAACTTCTCTTGACACAGGGGATAACTAATATTATTTAAAACTCATGACTCTTTTCACATGTATTATTCATATATGTATGCACTGTCAAAGTGACACCAAAATGGCACATTTGTGAAACATCAAATCTCTGTCCATAGCTGTTTAAAGATGAGAGGGTAATTACATGCAGCATTAACTTGCTAATCATAAGTCTTCAGAAAAGTGTTTGAACCACTGATCTAAAGAACTCAAAGAATTCATACAGCAGCAACGCTTTATATTCACTGTTTAAAATAAGTGTGTCGTGTGGATACAGCTTTGTAGCTTCTGATGTAACCTGTGACATTTCAGTTACTTGGTTTAGATAACTGCACACCAATCATGTATGTATAAAAAGGCATAGCAAACATATGTGTGAAAATAATCTGGATCCATAAGGCTATGAATCATCCATGAAGAGGCAGTTGTTTATTGGAAACTGAATTTGAAAAAGGTGGGGGCAGAGAAGGTGTGAGAAAGGGTGAGTAATTTACTTAAAACAACAGAGTTGAGGGAAAAAAAGGCAAGACAAAGGCAATACTGCATTGCAGACATCTAGGAGACAGAGGAGCATAGAAGCAGAATGTAAAAGGGCCAAGATAGAATTTACAGGGGTCATAGAGGACAAAGTTACAAGCCTTTATGATGATACACAATATGTTGTTAACAGCAATTCCCTTTTCTTTCTTTCACACATGTGGACTCACACAGGTCCTAGATATGTGGTTCAGATAGGAGACAAGGTCATAGATTACAATGAGGACTTTCGTCTCTTCCTGGCAACACGGAATCCCGACCCCTTTATACCCCCTGATGCTGTTTCCGTGGTTACAGAGGTCAACTTCACTACCACCAGGGCAGGTTTACGAGGACAGGTAAACCACGTAACTCAGACTCAAACATACACAAGAAAAAAACAAATTTAACAGCAAGTATATCAGTAGTTGGGTCATTTACAGAAGTTCCGTGACCGTGGAGAGCGAAGGTTCGTTTCTCACTGGATTCGTTATCTCTATGACGATTTTGAAAAATTGCCATTTAAAGGGCCAAAAATTGGCATCCATCTTGAATTTGAAGGTCAAAAATAGATCAAATCAATAAATCTACATCATTTATGAACTTCTTGACCCAAATAGTCATAGAAACCATGTATTATGCAGCACTGTGGGTCAAACCATTGAAAAGATCATTTCCATCTTGGCGGACAGTAGCCATTTTAGATTTAGGGCTTAGGGCTCTCAAAAAATTTCCCCACATTTTTGGGCGGGGCACCCTAGCTAAATTTTCTATTTAACTTTCATAGATAACAAATCCAGTGAGAAACGAACCTTCGCTCTCCACGGTCACGGAACTTCTGTAAATGACCCAACTACAGAGGCATAACGGCTTGGCACTAACCAACCTACGTACCTTTGTGAATCCATATTTAATATTGTTGACGATTTGTCACAGCAGTGTTGATGAGACTCTTGATGGCGTGTGAGGCCATAGTCTCTGGTGACATTTTGTAAAATAAAACAATGCAGTAAATCAAAGAAAAATACAAAATGTTTTTTGTCTCCGTCTAATCTTGACTTCAGATATGCTACAGAAACTATGTTGGCTTTTTTCATCTGGCAGTTCACACAGTTTAGTTCTTTAATGTGTTATGAGCAAATCCATTTGGAACAAGAACATTTATAGTCCAATAATACATTTACAGACCATATAATGGATGTTTAACCTGTCCATTTGTTCACATCTGTGTGTTTGTGCGTTAGCTGCTAGCCTTGACCATCCAACAGGAGAAGCCTGAATTGGAGACTGAGAAAACTAGACTACTGCAACAGGAGGAAGACAAGAAAATACAGCTGGCTCAGCTGGAAGAATCACTGTTAGAGGTATGTATTCTGTCAGACAGTTTACTCTGTGAGAACAAAGAAGAGGTTCTACAGAGTTCTACATTGAATACGTACATACAAAAGCCTGCTACTGCAGCAGGTTTATATACAAGTATGGTATAGTGCCACCCCACCATTTGTGCCTATTACGCAACCCAGAGATAAAAGAAAAACCTTTGATCAATATATTATCATTAGAAAATGCTGAGAAAATTGGTGTGGAAGTCTCATTTTCTCTCCTTTTGAAATGCTCAGTTATCCCTGCACTGCAGACCTTGTTGTTGCTTACTCCCACTGATGGCCTGAGGAGGCTGTAGTAGAGTGAAACAATGTGCACAAAGAAGAAGGAGTCACTTGTTTTGCAACAAGGATGTGATCTGTCACTTCCCTTTCATGAACTCTGTCAAATATTTGTGATGGATCACTCATGTGTGGAATTTGTGCAAATACAAACTGAAAACAATCAGAAACTATTTTATAACTTCACACGATGGATCAAAACTTGTGTAACTGGGATCATTATGTGCCCGCAATGGAACCTCTGCATGGATCTAAGTGCCTGTCAGCTTTAATTTCAGGTTATGTCAATGCATATCCAATTACAAATTTGACAACCAGTTCTCTATTGAACTGACAAAACAGTTTGCAAATACAGCCGCAGGAAAATTGTCTCGATGAAAATATTCTATTAAATCCTCTGGAAGCCTTCGGATTTGAATGGAATGGAGAGTCAGTAGGGAATAAAATCGCAAACTTGCTTGCATTGCATTTCTTTTCCACCTATTCATGCACTTCAAACTTCTAAAGAGAAATTTCTTGGCAGGTGCTGTGTCATTTTACATACACGTTAATGAGAATATGGTGCCAAAACATCAAACAGGTTGTTACTGTCCAAATATGTTAATGGGGCTACCTGTACTTTCAAGTAAAAACATACCGAACTTAATGGATGCACACTTTCACAATCGAACACAGACACATGTACGCACAGAGTTGACATACACTGTGACACGTAGACATTCAATCCATTGATATATTTTTGTGCACACAGTCCACAGTGCCAAGAGCAGGATGTTGGTGCTTCACTTGTACTAGACATGTAATTATTCTAGGATTGTAGGAGCATATTCGACTCGACATTTCCATGCTCCGCTGCTTTCTCATCTATTTTATTTGAATTTATTTGAATACATTTTATCAGTTCCTTTCAGAGAATAGATTCCACCGGATGAAGTGATGGACACTTTGCTCTCAGGGAAACTTAAATAAAAAATGAATAAATGTCCTACATGAGGTCATTATAAAATGACATCTCTTGCTCTTCTAACTTTAATCATATCAGACTTAAGTCAATGGACCGAAGTATAACGGCTTTCTGTGATTTCTTGTGACCCCCCCCTCCCTCCTCTTTTGTCTTATTTTTCAACAAGACCATTTTTGCCCTTGTCTAATCTTTGCCATATCTTCTATTTGCATCTGTCTGTCCATCTGTCCGGTTCCCATGTCAGACCCTGGCTACAGCTCAGGGTAATATTCTGGAGAACAGGGAGCTGATAGACAGTCTGAACCAGACCAAGGCGAGCAGTGCCCTGATCCAGGAGTCATTATTGGAATCACACAGGCTGCAGGCATCCTTGGACCAGGTACTGTGCTTCAGGTGCATGCGCACACACACACACACACACACACACTCACAGAGGTAAAATCCGAAAAAAATTCAACGAAAAAACCTTCTTGCCTCACTGCACCCACCAATTGGTTAAATTATTTTTTAGTATTGACTAGCCAAATAGATTCCCTCTGAATGTCTGTAGCTAGGTACAAATCAAGGCAATAACTTTCTGTAATATCCGTTACAGGCGAATCCTGAAAAATGTAGCTCATCTTAGAATTTCAAGGAGAATCAGCATTAACCAGTGGATTACTGAAGTGTAATAACCAAACATCATCAGAAACACTTGGAAGTTTGGAAACTGTTTTAGTTATTTCCCTTGACATCGACTGCTATACTCCACTACCTCACTGATAAGAGAGAGCAAGAGAGGGCATGACGATTGAGTGCTATGAAAAAGAGAGAGAGAGAAACTAAGGTAGAGTGAGGCGCATAACATAGAAGGACACAGATAACGGCAGTCACAGATACAGAGACAGAATGTGTGGAATGTATAATGACATTTATGCTCACTGTGAATGTAAGATGACTCCATTTTTGGATGAAAGTTTAGTTTCTGTTCCAAAGCCTGATCATATATTCAGGTCAGTAATTCTACCAAAATTGAGAAGTTTATGCAGTTGTCTACACTGATACAGTATTTTCTAGTATTGGGCTGCATATATACATAAAACTAGTCTACATACTATATGCAAACCCACAGCCACGCTGTAATGTTCTACAATCTACTATCAGAAGCTCCTAAAGATGTGAATGCAAGGCGATATCAAACATGCATTTCATGATGGTCCTCTAGGGTGCAGTGTTACACCAGAACTGTTTTTGAACCTGTCTCTCAGTTGTTTTTATTTATTTATTTCCTCTCCCCTGTTTCTGTTTTTCTCTTATGGATCACCCTGTTTTTTTTCTTGCTTTTCCTGTGTTATCACACCTCATGTTGTCTATCCTCGTTTCTCCTTCCCTCTGTTCCATCATGATCAAAATAAATATTTTTCATTCTACTTTTCTGCTTATCTATCCCCATATAATACCCCTACCTTGCCATCCATACAATGTTTTGTTTTCTGTAACTATCTTAAACATTGATGGTTCTTTTTCATTCTCTCCCCTTTCATCTCTGTCCATTCTTTCTCTCTTTCTCCTTGTTTTTTTATTTCAGGAGCGGGACGCCTACTTGCCTCTTGCAGAGAGCGCTAGCAAGATGTATTTTGTCATCACAGACCTGTCGAAGATCAACAACATGTACCGCTTTAGCCTTGCTTCTTTTCTGCGGCTCTTCCAAAGGGCTCTTCAGGCCAAGAAGGTGACTGGATGCCACACAACCTGTATACTACTTCCATTTCCATCAAGCACAGCACTGTCTCAATGTGTTCACCTCGCGGAATTGCTGTAGTTGTAATTAATACTGAGGTGGTTGATGTTTCATGTGGAAATGACCCATGCCATGTGCATGGATAATATTACTTAAGTGCAGATGGAAGAAAATTTAGTTTGACATTTCTGGAAATGTGCTTATCCACTTTTCGTTAAATATAAGACTACACCCAGCAGCTAGTTAGCTTACAGTAGCTTTACTTAGCACAGCTTGCCTGGCTCCGTCCATTAGTAAAATGAACCGATCTTATAGCACCTGTGAAGCGCTCTATTTTAAACATTAAATCTGGATGTTCATTTCATACATATATGTATATATAAGTGTGAAAACAACAATTCACCATCTTACAGGAAGTAAGGTGTTAGACTGTTACTCCTTTTTATACATTCATAACCTTTTTCCCAAAATGCTGACCTATTCCTTTAAAATTTTGTGCGCAAAGTTGAAAGTACAAAACAAACAAACAACAAACACTCAACAGAGTCCTTTATTTTCAATGATTTGGTTTTAGATGAGGTTGAGTTTTGGTTGATATCAACCTGGTTGTGTTTTATCTTGTGAGTTTATCTCTGTGTTACCTGTGCAGCTGGAGAACACCACAGAGCGTCTATCACAATGCTGCTCTCCATCTGAGCCCTAAACGCTGTCTGATAACCAGAATACACACACAGAGTCACATACACAGGCACTGGGTTGAGAGATTGAGCACTAATTCCCCAAATCCTGTGTGGGTTGTTAGAGCCAGTGCTGTCATCCAAGAATGTCACCAGGCAGCAGCTGGTCACCACTGTTATATGTTTGTGTGTGTGTGTTTGTGTAGGTACGTTTGTGGACACATCCAGGGAGTATGGTCAGAATACAGCATTGATTCATGGACTCTCTCGCCCCTTTGTATCTTTTGGTCTGTTGTTGTATTGAATGAGCAAGTTTAATTTGCCATGAGCTCCAGATGGTTCCCGAGATTTGGAAGAGAATAACAACCTCACACGTTCGACAAAACACACTGAGTTTTTACATAAACACAAACAAATTAGCACACACACACAGAGCGACTTTAGTCAGGTCTTGTATACACATAGTGCTAACATGCACTAAATATAGGTGTCAACATGAAGTAGATGCTTGCAACAGAGACAGAGATTCACTCACCTCACTCACTTTACCTTGAATTTTCTGCTGAACACAAGAGTGTGACAAAACGAAAGGACACTTTAAGGAATAAAAATATCAACGCCAACTCCATTGGCACTCATGTAGCTCTCACCAATTTGGCTACAAGAAAGCACATAAATCATAGACACATGATGCACTGTTTCATGTTAAAGGAGGCTGGAAAAATAACCCCACTGAATCTCTATAATGACAGGATATCCCTCAGTTTAACATCATCTCACCTAGTTTAATGGGCCTTACCCCTCTGTATCTCTCACCTCACTAACCATGTCTATGTGTGTGTGCATTTTAGGAAGCAGAGAATACTGAAGCCAGGATTGCAGCTTTGGAGATGAGCTTGAAGAATATGGTGTATGAGTATGTCTGCAGATCGCTTTTCAAGGTAATACACACACTTACATAAACACTGTCTGCTTCTGTGTTGGTCACACATACAAATAGAGCAAATGGGGGTTGGCCTCTCTAACAATTTCTGCCATCACCAGTGATTCTATAGTGTGGTAAGAAAAAATGCAGTCATTTTCCTGGTGTGTTGTCTTGTGTAGTCCTGCTTTTTCTCTTACTACCACATAATGTCACAGTACGCTTTATCTGGTATTATAAAACGGAAAGTTGAAATCCGGCAATCTGATGGTTGTTAACTGTGATATAATGAGCGTATACCACAGCTACTATTCTAAAGCCTTATCACAGCATATCACTCCACGTCAGGGAAGTATGAATGGATATGCACCGGCCTATGAATGGAAGTTAGTTGTCATGTATTCATGACAACAAACTGTTACAGTAGGTAGAAAACGGCAGCCAGTGTTTTGATGAGGTTAACAAATAGACTAAATTAGTTGAATTCACATGTTCAAGGTTAACTTTTACCTCCAGGGAGGGTTAACAATGGTAGAGTGGATTGGGCATTGACTTTCTCCTGACAAAAAGACGACATGCAGAGCTAACATCCGGAGAGATAGGACTGTTTTTTTTTTTTTTTTTTTTTTACAGTGGGGCTATTTTATTAGATAATATGTATTTCTATTTTGATTGTGTATTCCTCTTTCATATTGCCATTATTGGTAACTGTTTTATAAAAGCAATACATAACTCCAGTCCGAGATATACGCTCATTATACCACGCTAAGGGGGTTTTAAGTAAACTTCTTCCTGCAGTGTGACTCAATTTTTTGTGAATTTATAATGGAACATACTTTTCTTATTGATCATTTAGATCAAATGCAGAGATCGGACAAACAGAAACATTTACACACTTACACAAGCAAACCTCTGCCATTAACACACTAATAAAGTGTCAAATATTGACCACCACAGCAATCATTGTATCGATCTGGCAGTAAATGGTAAATGTAATTTCTCTGTCTTGGGTGTTTGTGTGTGTGTGACTGTATGGTAATGGAGGTTTCACAGTGGATGTTAATTGCTGACCACATCTATAGGCTATCTTTGCGACACTTGCACACAAACACACACGTCCACACACAGCAGCAGCCCAGTTATTAGCAGAGAGGAAACACTGGCCTACATTATCAGTGCTCCTGTCAACAACCCCATATGTGTTACCAAAGAGATAACAATAGGGAGAAAAAGGGGAGAGGTGGAGGAAGGCATCCAATGAAAATATAAAAGTGGATAATGAGTAAGAGAAGACAAAAAATGAGTAAACGGTGATGAGAGAAAAAAGAAGATGGTATTTAGAGAGGAAAGGGGAATCAAGATTAGAAAGCTTCATGATATACTACATATTTGGAAAAAAAATAACAGACCACCTCACACTTTCTGAACGGCTCTGTTTTTGTTACGGTTGTTATGGTAGTGGTAGGCATTCAGGCTATTATGTCTTTGTGTTAAATTCCGCTGCAAACACAACTGATCCAGCTTAATAAGGTATTGATTGAGCATGGCTGGATACATCAAAGCCAGTATTGATTGTTGAACCTCTCATGAACAAAATTGTTTGCTTGTTTTTTATTTTATCTGGGGGGCAGGTGTAAACTTGTTAAGCTTTTGTTATGTGACCTTTATAGTTATTACATTATACACAGAACAAGACAGTGTGCATATACTGTATTCTGTCCCTGTGATGACCTGCAGTTGTTACTTATAGGAACAAAATAGGTACTTCAGATGGAACAGTATCTGGGCCTTGCCACTCTCTGAGAGCTCATAGAGTCATTATAACATCATTAAAGGTTTTCTTTTCATTACACTGGTGTACACTGGAGGGGTTGTTCACTCAGATTCAGATTATATTTTTAGACTTGTAAAGTAGTAAACCATCAAAGATAGCAAACAACAAGATGCGTATTGGTGTGATGTATATCGAAATGTATGTACAAACACTTCCTACAGTTGGTTTGGTGCTATTTTATGTTAGGTGCTTGCTTTTATTTACTTAGGCCTGTGTGTGGGCTGACAGGTTCAAGCATTCAGGAGGTTAACTGCGTGTGTGTGGAAGCAGTGGTTTGGGTTGTGGTGATGTGCTGGAGTGTGACATATTCCAGGTTGTACTGTCTACCGAGGTTCCTGTCCTGTCAGAGTGTCAGTATGACAGCGGTTCACATACACACACTCACTGACTTTCATCCTCATTGCACTCTCTTTGCCTCATTTCTCTGTGACACACATATGCACACACTGAAGAAACACAAGGTGCACGGCACGCACATAGCCACACATACACCAAAAAAGGGATATTGTGCCATTCTGGTTTTGATCAGTCATATCATTTCTCTCAGCTCTCTTTTGTCAACTGTAACTTCCTGTATATGGGGTTTATATTTGGCAGCTTGTTTTTTTTTTTTTTCGAACTTACTTTTTTATTTGACACATACAAACAAACATACATAAATTTAACAAACACCAAGGAGATGTATATTGTATAAAGTTACACTTGCTTGAGATTCTTGAAACTGAAAGTCTTTTCTTTTTTTTCATGTTGAATATTCTTTGTAAATATCAGTCCGTATTCTTGTACTTGTACGTCATATTTCCATAGTCCATTTCTCCTCTCTATTCTGCCTTGATTAGCATGTTACCTTAGTAGGGGTACATCACAAGTTTTAAAAAATACAAACAAAAAAACACTGCAGATTGTGTGTACTTTACAGGTAAGAAAGACAAGCGTACCGATTACGTGAGCTTTACCATTTAGAAAAACAACATTACAGATACGTATACTTTTAGAAAACAATAGTACAGAGTACGTGTACTTTACAAAATAAAACAACAACTGTACATATTACAAGTACTTTTCATGTGAGAAAAACAACACTACAAAGTACAAATACTTTACAAGTGTGAAAAAAAACGCTCCAATGAGAGAGAAAATAAAATAAAATTGGAGGTGATTAGAGGTTTGGCATCGCTTTTTTTAATAATGTCCATTTTTTATCAAACATGACTCTTTTCAACTGTAGTCTCGCTGTGATTTTCTCCATGACAAATACATTTTTTACCCTGTCTCTCCATTGTGTTATGCTTGGGGGCAGTGGTTTCAACCAAGAAGCTGTTATGGTCTTTTTTGCTACCAGCAGCAGGACTCTTAGCAAATATTTAGATCTCTTGTCTGTCATAGTATCAGGAATTATACCCAAAATATACAATGATGGTTCCATAGGGAAATTAATACCCATAATCTGTTTAATTTCCTTCTGAATTTTTTCCAGAAGTCTTGTATTTTGGGGTAATCCCAAAATATATGGGTGTAATCCCCCACAGCTCCACACTCCCTCCAGCATTTATCAGTTGTATTGCTATATTTTGATGTAATAAACGGAGTGTTAAAGTAGCGCATTTTCACTTTCCAGTCGAATTCCCTCCATGTTGGGCTGTTAGTTAATTTGTGTCCTTCTATAAATGTTTCCTCCCACTCTTCTTCTGATATTATGATGTTAGCTTCCAGCTCCCATTTTTCTTTTATATCAAAATTGTTATCATTCGATTCGTGTTGTAGAGCTTTATAATTTTTTGATATAACCCCTTTTTTTGATTTGTCCTCTGAAAATGACCACAACACTTCTTCTAATTTAGATGGTGTCTTGCAAATTTTCTCCCATTCCTGGTGTTTTTGTAGATTATCTCTTAGCTGCAAGAATTTGTAAAAATCATTAGCTGGTAAGTTAAATTATTTTTGTAATTGTGTGAATGATTTCAATGTTTGTCCCTGAAGGAAGAAAAAAGCAGTCGCTCAACTCATAGCCTTGATATAGAAAAAATATATATAATTTATTAAAAAAGGACCGACGTTTCGACCTCACACAGGTCTTCCTCAGGGTGAGGCCTGTGTGAGGTCTGTGAAAATTTTCTTCCTCTTAATGGGATGATTTAAACCATGCACATTATAAGAAACAAGGTTCAACCTATTCATTATACCATAAGATGTAAGCATTCCGCTGTGTTCCTCATATAAATCAAAACAACTGTGTAAAACGGCACACAGCGAAAAAACAAACAAACAATACGCATCTCCCTCTGAACTAATATACAACAATTACACACTATGACTCCCAAAAGTCCCATCATCAGAGAGATGTGGCAAGATCTCTCTGGGGAAACAGCACAATGTGCACCTGCAACTTCTCAGCTGTAATTAAGTTGCTGCTTACTCAAATTGAGATTCAGTTAAGCTCATTCTACCAATTTTGACATTAATCTATGTAAGTAATACTGAAATCACATAACTAGCTCCTTTTATTCTCTTTAAGCATTATACTAGACATATATTCAAATTGACCGTATTACCCTTCAGGATTGACACTTATTTTCACCTTTAGTTTCTAGACTGTTGTCTTGCCTTTACCACTGTGAACCTCAGAGTTCATTGAATGAGAGCTTGTAGATCTGCCTCTGTGATGCGTGGCTGTCTCCTCTTCCCCTTCTGTCCTGGCACCGCCGTCCAGCTGCCCTGCATCCTCACTCTCTGTAGTTTCTCCCATTCGTCCTCCTCCACGTAAATCCCCATGTTCTTCAGCATGGGTGCAGCATCCATCAGTGTGGCGTCTTAGTCCCGGTTTCCAGAAACACTTTCAGCTGTGCAGGATATGGAGACTGTGCCTTTTATGTTTTTCTCCTTCAGTTTTTTTATTACATCCCGCACTTGTTTCCTTTTCTTCTGTATCTCTGTAGTGTAGTCTTGGTTAAAGTAGATGGTCCGTCCCTCATATGTTATTTTTTGTTTCCATGCTTGTTGTATGATGCGGTCTTTCACCTGGTGGTCGATGAAGCGGGCTATGATGGCTCGCGGGGGGGCCGTGCCGTCTTTCGGTTTAGCAATCAGCGAGCGATGTGCTCTTTCGATGCGGATGTCCACGGCTGCTGGGATTTGTAGTGACGAACGGATTAAGTCAGTCACAAATCCTATAGTGTCGTTTTTCTCCGTTTTTCTCCATCATTTTTGTTGTTGTTAACTTTCCTTGTCAGATTTTCTTGACTTTGACCCGCTTTCTGTTGTTAATAATGTTTAAAAGAGCTAGTTTTAATTGGTTTCTTCGAGAGCTAACTTTTTAGGCTGTCTTATCCAACATGGCGCCACCGGAAGTCGGCAGCTTGGTTTTAATCATTCAGACATCGGATAAAGAAATGAACCCTGGCGAGGGTTGCAGAGAGGGCATGCTAGTGTATTGCTCTGGTCAAAGTGTAACCTGATGGTTACTCTCACTGCCTCTACAGCTGTTGGTAATAGACAGTACACGTTACATGAGGTGACAGCCAGAGATGTGTTGGGAAGGTTTTTGAAGATCTGGAGAAAACTTGATATGCATGGACACACAGTTGTCCCCCAGGTCAATCAAATGATTTTTCAACAACAGTGTTCACATCTGGTAACAGTGATAGCAGTTTCTGTGAATAGCCAGAATGATTAGATTAACACCGGCATTTGACTTCCTGCCACTTTACAAAACACAGCATTGAGAAGTATTACTGAATTGCATTCTACTTCCAATTAGGTTGCCCTTGCCAGCAACTTTTTAAGTGCATAAAATGAGATTTACATAAATATGCATGACTAGCACAGAGGCATTGTGGCTGTATTTCAATGTGGATGTTATTAGTGGCTGTTGTTAAGTTTGGTGAATACATATTGTGTTATTGTTATTTGTGTCAGACAGTGTCAGGGAGTCAGAAATAATGCAATGTGTACAGAGAATATATAATATATATATATATTTGTTTGTTTGTTTGTTTGTATATGGAAAATATACAGTAAAAGTATTAGAGACGTGGCATAAATTACTAAAAGTTTTCTCAACAACAACTCATACATTTGTGAGAGCAAAGGGACTTTTAACTCTAACTCTAATTCTTGGCCTGGTATTAAAATTTGGTTTGGATTCTGTAAGGGAGAGCAGAAGTATCTTGTTAAAACCAAGGGACTGAATTATTCTTAAAGGAATAAAATACTGTTCACTGGATTGAAGACGAGAAAGAGAGAGACAGACACAAAGAAAGACAGGGATGTTCTTTTAAGTTCGGCAAGCTGAGCTTATCATGCAGTGGGAAAATGAGCTTGTCTGCCTTCAGTGTGGATGAGCTGCTAAGATTTGTAGTCTACTCTTTGTTTGTGGTGGGGCAAAATTGCATTTTATCATATGTAACATACTATTCAACATGTACTGTACGGTATCTCTCTCTCTCTGCTTCTCTCAGGCTGACCAGTTGATGTTTGCCATGCACTTTGTGAAAGGCATGTACCCTGAACTCTTCCAGGAGAATGTGAGTATTATTGTATTGTGCAGCAGTTCTGCTGAGCTCCGGGACAAATTAAATGTAGAAATATTAGCTTTAGAGCTTTGAAATGTCAACCTTTTCACCGTAGGAATGGGATGTCTTCACTGGATCCATCGTAGGAGAAATGTTTAAGAAAGAGGTAAGAGTGCTGTTTTCTTCTGAAAATAAGACAACACAATATTAATTTTTGTCCTTAATGCACAAGTCCTCTCTCGGCAGGAGTTCCCCTCTTGGATTGATGTGGAGAGGCATGGAACAGTGGCCATTTTAAAAGTAAACACCCAATATACGTACTGACATACACAATTTCAGTTTTACATTACAAGTATAGGACAATGCTTTCTAAATCAAAATAACTTGATATTTACTTTTTTGCCATTCATTATTTGGTCTGTCATTCATCTGTTCAAACTTTTGCCATCCTTTTCTCACAGACTACATTCCCGGCCCTCTACCAGTTGCTGTGTTTGAGTGACTCAGACCTTTGGCTGTCCTTCTCGCGGAGCTCACAGTGTGAACAGGAAATCCCATCTTCCATTGCCAAGAAGATTACTCCCTTCCAGCAGGTCAGCTTTCAATCAAAACCAGTCATTTTATCAGCCAAATTTAACAACTTGTCGTTATTCACAGGCCATGTCAGATGTTAACACAAGTTTTTGACCTATGCCAGAAATTTTCAGTTTGATTGTTTCTCTGTCCGTTAGCAGATTTAATGTAATATGTAAAATCAGTCCATTAATATGATACTGTACGTCATCAAAAATGATACGTCTTTAGTGTATTTAGCGCACACCATATGGGTTTTAACAAATCACATTACAAACCCATTTCTACATAAAATTATTCTCTGTGTGGTGCTCGGTGGTTGAGTGGTTAACAGCATGGGCTCTAGTTTCGCAGACCAAGTGCAGCACAGGTGCGCTGTGCCAACGGAGTGTGTCAACGCGCATTTTGCAAGTTTCTTGCACCGCCCACCCTGACGCAAGTACTCCTCTTTCCCACCTCCGTCCCTCCTACTGGTGCAGGTGGGAAAGAGGGAGGGAAGAGGGCGTGACTGGGTTTAACACAGCCGAGTCAGATCTTCACCAATCAAATGAACTCCTCTCCTCACCGTTAAATGCGCTGTGGCAGGGGGGCACTGCAATTTTGTCATTTTATATTTCAACATGGACGAAGGAGACGGCAACGCCAGATGGCCAAACTTTTTCTAGGAGGAAACTGATGTTTTGTTGCGGGAGGTCCAAGCTCACAGTGGCCAAATATATGACCCACCAGGCAGCGTCCACAAAGCCGAAAGTACAGTAGGAAATGCTGGGCAAGCCGACCACTAAAGACAAAACGATATATTTATCGAAAATGGAGCCATTAACAAGTGTGGGTAACATATATTCATCCACATTAATGTGAGACTTTTTCATAACCAAATACAAACTCCTCGTTGTCCCTTTAATCAGGTTTGTCCTGATACACTGAGAACCGTTGCCCAGTGAAAAAAAAACACACCCATTTTCCACTACCACCTGTGCATAAAGGACACATCGCAGAGCGTCTCTTCTTTTTCTCTTTTCTTTTGAATTTTCCGAGATGAGAGGTGGCGAATATATACTCACTCTCTGATGCCAAGGCTGTTTGTGGTTGGCTGAGACAGATGTGAACTCGTTAGTTTGCATCACGTTTTCATCTGTGTTATTGTAGTCAGGTTGAGTTTCCATTACGTGTGCCAACCGCCTTTGATCTGACATCAGATGTGATGGAACAATCGATATAGATATACGTACATTTATTTGCCAATTCAGATAATTGCATTAAATAGTGGTTGTTGTGATTATTTATTGCACTGAAATGTGCCTGTCATTCTGAAAACCTGCCTGTGAAGTTTTGGTGACGTGTGCGCACTGTGTGCCGGTCAACCAAACTAGCACTCAACCGGCTGCGCTCAGCCCTGCACTGAGAGTAGACCAGGTTGGAGTTGGCGAGCTTTCAGCACAGCCTTTGGGCACGAAACTGTCACTGTGCCAAGCGGAATCTGTGACATCTCCCCCTGCTGCGCCGCCACACCCATCTCGGCGCGTCGTGGTCTACCAAACTGCCAAACTGACCACACGCATGAAACTAGCACTGTGCAGGGTTTGCCACCCTGCACCACCAGTGTCTCTCTGCACTATCCTATTAATTAAAGGCAAAAATGCCCTAAAAACATTTATTTAAAAAATATATTCTCTGCTATTTTTTAAGAAACAGGATTGGACAAGTACACTTTAAGTACACTTAAAGTTGCTATTATCAGACATTGTTTCAAGGCTCATATTAACAGATCTAGTTGATATGCCATGTTTATATATACAGTACCCAGTGTACGTTATAAAGCATCTCTGAGGATTGTCACTAGTTTTTACTCTCAAGTTTTAGTGACTGTCAAACCAGCTGACTTACTCATTTTCTTTGTGTATTGTGTTCTCAAGTGCACTGAAAGAAAAATAGCCTCTGAATGGGACAGTGGCTCTGTATCCATGTTTTTTTTTTTTTCTCAAAGGCTGACTTTTGAATCAATAGCTTTTTGGTTTATGCGTGGGACTGACCTTCTGTCAAGTTTCAATGGATACCTGTTGTTTCTTTCTTCATCAGTTTCTCTTTCTCCCATTGCTCTCCCCTGTCTCCAGCTATTATTGGTCCAGGCGGTCAGACCAGACCGGCTGCAGAGTGCCATGGCAGCATTTGCCTCCCAGGCCCTGGGTAAGTGGTTCATATTAGGAATCTTTTTTTATTTTATTTTTTTTATTGTTTATCCGTGTTAACCTAAGTGGGCTGGAGTTGAGTTCAAAATGTTTCTATTGTGGGCCAGAATACACATAAAACATCTGCCATTATTTCCCATGGAAAAATAACAGAAACAAACACATTTACAGCATAATCATGCCGCCCACTTGGCACCTACCCACTCCGGATATGGGTCTCACCTTTATTGATATTTTCTCTTTTTTCCTTCCTACTCTCACTTAGTCAGACCAAGACCTTTAAAATTAGTATCACATAAATGAATATATTTGCATCACATCTTGCGCATAAATTTTGATGGTAAACAATCTAAGTAATAGTTTGGCTGTTTCTCCTAAGATTTCTTCTATGTGTCCATGAGCATGAGACACTAGAGACACAGATCAATAATGACCTTAGAGTTATATGTACAGTTACTCCTTTTTCCCTTTGTTGTGTTATTTTCCCAGGAGTTTTGATGCTTTTGCTTCTGGGGTCCCAGATAGCTGTCATGGTAAATGTCAAAGAAAGAAATGCCACAACACAGACAATGACTTCTGCTAAATTTATTAAAAAATAGTAAACAGAAGCTTAATGAAACCAGTCTCTCAGAAAATTACAAATCTATATATATTTTGGCTAACAAGATAAAGTGTACATAATAAAGATGCCACCCTATATGATAAGGATATTAATATAACCCATTTGATTTATTTGCACATTTTTGCAAAATTCCATTTCCTGTCATTAACCAAAGGCATTAGCCCCCTAATAAGGTCCAAAAAGTGTTGAGCGTTATATGTCAGATAAATAAACGTGAATAATTTGAGAAATAATAAAGCACAGAAGCAAGGAAGTATTCTATGAACAAATATGCATAAACAAATGACACCATCCTGGGGTGAAGAGTGAAGAATCCCCTTTATTTCATACTAGGCCCAGTCAGCTGCATGTGCATAGTGTCAGAGCTTACTTTTCACATTCACCACTGTTGATGAATGTTTTTTGTTGGACTCAAATTTTGAACCGAAGCTGCTTTGTGAACAATAAGACAATTATGATTAGCTGTAAAAATAAAAAATAAAAAATAAAAAAACAACTGAAAGCTGTATTATTTGTATTTGTTCTGTTCAAATTTTTGAACTCCTGAAGCTGAGTCTGATTGTTCTGAATTAAAACAATTTACCCCTTTTGTTAAACTACTTGACCTTGGCACTCATTTTGCAGTGTAGAAATAGGCTGTAGGCTTTTATGCCCACCTTGTGAGCCGCACTTTTCATCAATGTTTTTTTCTTCTTCAGTGTAGTCCTTTTATGTGGCTTTCATCACTATGAGAATGCCACTGTCCTTGAGTAAATGCCACATACACACATGTTTCTCTGTTTTCTTTTCTCATTGTCTCTCTCTCTCCCACACTGACGCAAACCTACATAAGCTTCCTCTCTCTCTCTCTCTCTCTCTCTCTCTCTCTCTCTCTCTCTCTCTCTCTTTCACATACACAGTTACGTTGTTGCTGCTAATTGGTGTCAGATTAAACAAATATGCTGTTTTTTTTGGGTTTTTTTGCATATTAGTGCATCCAACTAATATTCAGTTGTTCAGTGTTTTTCTTTGCTTTGTTTTTTAATTGTTTTTGTGGAACAATACTGAGGACATCCAAACTATAAGTTAACATGGAATTATGCAATAGAGGAAACATGCAAACAGTAAAATGATGTATATTTTAGATTTCTCTCCTCTTTAATTATCTTGTTCAGAAATATTCAACTGTTTTCCTAAAACACTGTCAGTACCAAATAGAAAGAAGAAGTCTTCTTTCTACTACTATGGACTACTTTCCTGACACCATCAGCACTAATTTGGACTGTTAGTACCAACCTTAGTAAAAGCTAATATAAGACAGCATTAATAGTGTAGCATATGGTTTCTGTTTTAGTTTGTTCTTATTTACATTACAAGACAACTCTTTCTCTTCCTCTCTCTGCCTCTGAACATGTCATCATACAGTATCAATATACTGTAAAATGCATCTTAAAAAGCCTGGTGTTAACCTTTGAGACATACAGTATATGAGCTTTGCTCCTCAGCATCTTTCATGGCAAATAAGCAGTAATTCAAGGCTTCTTTTAATGACAAAACTCTCCCCAAAAGATAATTTGCATTGTGCTGCTCCAATCACTTTTGACAGTAAAGTCAACCAGAAATAATTTGTAATGTTATCAGATAACAGTGGGCATATAACAGATGGGTCACAAACTAAAGGAAAAAGCTAAAATAAATAAATAAATAAGTGGAGAAACAGGACAAGGAACAAGAACAGGTGCAAGTATGAGTGTGGAAATGATGTGAATCATTTGCTGTGGCCTTTGCAGTCACCAGATCTCAACCCAGCTGAACTCCTATGGGAGATTTGAAACTAATGCATTCTCCTTCACTACCATCCAAACACCACACAAGGGAATATCTCCTGGAAGAATACTGCACCATCCCTTCTGTAGAGTCTCAGACATTCGTAGAAATGTCAAGGTGCATTTGAGCGGTCCTGGCAGCACATGGTGGAATCACGTCTTTTTATAGTGATTTCCAATGACAGACAAGAGTCATTTCCAGTAAATACATGAAAGAAGTCTCCGTGTTCAGTTTTGTAACTGGCCTGAAATCAGCTGAGATAGGCTCCAGCTCACCCGTGACCCTAGTGCAGGATAAGCGGTATAGAAAATGAATGAATGAATGAATGAATGAGTTTTGTAACTCATTTCAAGTTTGAAATTTCCCACCAATATGTTTATCGTCTCCATATCAAAAGTAATCAGAACTGTTAAAAAGGGTGGGTCTATTTTGTTTCATTCTTTATTACTGTATGTTGATACTGAGTGAGATTACAAAATGTCTTATATTTGTAACTTTAAAAATGTTGTGTGTAGAATGCTGTGACATTCTTGAGTTTGGGAGTTTTTCCTTTACTTTGTCAGACCTTTGTATTTTGTCTGGTTTTGTTGGCACAATTAATGAAACTTAAACCAGCTAACAACTCTTACAGATATACAGCCCATGCCTCAACTGTTCACCATAAACAACTGATTAAAATATTGACCTTACGATGGCGCTAATGGAAAGTTAGAGAGAAATCTAAAGTAATTAAAATCAATCCCAACACGGACATGAATTTCGAGAAACAATCTGTACAACATGAACACGATCAATCAGTCAATCAATACTTCAGAAAGATTGGTTCACTCAACCTTTTTTGGGCTTTTTTTTTTTCGCCTTTTAATGGAAGCACAGTCGAGAGAGAGACAGGAAATTGGGAATGACATGCAGGAAAGGCCTGCTCGATGCGGGATTCGAACCGAGGCCTCCTGCAGTGAGGACTGTAGCCTCAACACATGGGGCGGCTGCTCCACCAACTGAGCTAAACACCACCCCATGACAGACCTTTGACATGTCTTTTCAGACCTGGAAGACACTGATTTCTTTATAAAAAGTTCTTCAAATGTTTCTGTGAAGTCACTTCAACAGTGCCAAGCACTGTGTGGTTTGTAAATCCACTAGTGCTTCTATAAAGCACAATGCTTCTTCTTTTGATCTTATTTAGTGCCTGGCTTGTTGTTACTGTACCTTACTGCTACCTGATCTGGTCAAATGATACTTTTCATACCATGTACCGTATGTCTTCCTCATTTAGTATTTACTGCTTACTTTGTCAGGAAACCTGAAAAACATGAATAGTTTCAATTGAGATTTAAACTTACAATACAATATTTTAACTTACAATATCCCCGTATTTTTTGAAAGTGACTGGCTGTAAATTTAACTGTAGCGTTTTCCCCAGCGCTCAAATTTTTTTCACAGATGTTTAAATAGGACACTCAGGAGAGACCCAGTGGAAAGGAAGAGGTTGCAAAAAGGGATGAAAGGGAGGTGAAATAGACAGCGAGAGAGAGAGAGAGAGAGAGAGAGAGAGCACTTTGGTGAGCCCCAGTACTCTGAATGCTTTGCTTCTTACTGATAGCAGAAGCTCTTTTGACTGAAACTCAGTGTCAGCTGTTGTGCAGCTGCTTCAGAGTGCTAATAATAATGCTGGCTCATTGAGGATGAGAATTTATATATATTTATGAGTGTTTCTTAGCCTGTGTTTCTTTCTGTGAAGGTGTACATTTTATTTGCTCTATATTGTGTGGATTTTATTGGGACTATGTTAAAGTTGTAGGGGTGTAACGATACACAAAAATCACGGTTCGGTACGTACCTCGGTTTTGAGGTCTCGGTTCGGTTCATTTTCGGTACAGTAAGAGAACAAAATGCAAAACACGAATTTGCTTGTTGTTAGGAATTTTTCTAAACCAAATTTACATGTTTTAGTCAAATGTAATTATTTTACTCACCTACTAATGTTATGTTGTAGGTACATTGTCCCTGATACAAATAAACTTATTAAACTAAACTAAGCCATTATACAAAATATGAAAAAAAAATATAATAGGCTACTGTTGTAAAGTGCTGCCTAATAAGTTCAATAAATTATTCTCAAAATAACAAAACATATAAAATAAGCCTTACAATGAATAAAATATTCACAAATAAACAAAACATATAAAATATGATTAAAAAAAAAACTTCTCACACAACTTTTTTTTTTTTTTACATGTAAAGTGCAGCACTAACAGTTCAAGCCAGTGACGGACTGACCATAGGGCAATGTGGGCAAATGCCACAACGGCTGCCTGACGATGCAACCGTTCGGCCGCAAATACATTAAAAAATGAATGAATAATGCGGATCATCACGACGGCACAGTGCTAGTGTCAACACGACAGCGACGTGCGCCTGTTCTTGGTGCATCTGCGGCAGATCCACAGGTAGTCCAGTAATTTTAGGCCAAAAAAGGGGTCAACGTTAAACAAATTACAACAGAAGCAAACCCAACTGATTTTGTATCCTCAACATGTCCTGAGTGAGGGAAAAAAAGCCCCGAAGAATCCCATTAGGGGAAAGTTTCGAAAACCTAAACATATCCCATTTATACGCATATAAAAAATTTTTTTCACATGAATAGGGTAGAATTTTTAACCTTTAGATATCTCCATGAAAATTACTGAGTTGATTACTTACATTAAGACAAACAAAAAATGTATTACAAGTTTTTTGAAATTCTTTGTTAACATGAGCAAATCTGCATAAATTTGCATAAATCCCACCGTTTTGACGGCACATGTATATATGAAGTTGCTGTGGTGGTACCAACATGAAAATTGGAATGAGTTTACTCCATCGGTCAGCCAACAAGTTGACCACTTTAAATTTCAAGATGACTGCAATTTTTCAAGATAGCCACATCCTTAGTAGAGCAGGTATGACATGGTCCGTCTCTATTAATGCTCATGGGTAGCCTAAATTGGTTCCATTCCTTAAGTGAGCCAACAGTGCATCAACTTCATATGTGCCGTCAAAACGGTGGGATTTTTGCAGATTTATGCAAATTTGCTCATGTTAACAAAAAACTTGTAATACATTTTTTGTTTGTCTTAATGTAAGTAATCAACTCAGTAATTTTCATGGAGATATCTAAAGGTTATCAATGGGATATGTTTGGGTGCTTTTCGAAACTTTCCCCTAATGGGATTCTTCGGGGCTTTTTTTCCCTCACTCAGGACATGCTGAGGATACAAAATCAGATGAGTTTGCTTCTGTTGCAATTTGTTTAACCTTTTCTCATAAAATGACTGGACGTGCTCGTGCACAACTGCGTTTCCATTACAGATTTTCGCAAAATAAAAGCGATATTTCTGAAACTTCGAAAAAGTGCAACTGCCATTTGCGGGTGTTTCCATAGAGTGCCGAAGCGGAAGCAGGAAGTAACGGCCCCATGGGTCCTCAATTCGAAAAAAGGCTCCATAGAAATGAATGAGAGTCCAAGATTTATTTCGTGATCCGTTTGAATTGTGCCATGACAAAAAAATATGTCCTCTACCTGTTTAAAACATCACGTTTCATGCCGAGAAATCAGCAGTTTATCGTAAAACGGCAACAGAAGAATGTATTTTGTGTGACGATGCTCTGCGGACTACAAATCTGGTGTCCCACAAAAAATACGTCACCAACTGACACGGGAAAGGGCGGCATTTGGTGTGTGACGTCACCTACGCGACTTGTAGTCTTTCTGGTTACGGATTCTTCGGAATTTTATTTTACAATAGTTTTACAACAAACGGCTGATTTCTCGGGATGAAACGTGATGTTAGAGAGAGGAGATGGGAGCCACAGCCTCCACCTCCACTCCTCCTACAAGCAGGAAGGGTATGGAGCCATTTCCCTGACATTAAAAGTTGGCATTGAAAACAGAATTTGGCATTGTAATAACAATTTTTGGCATTGAAAATAAAATTTGACATTGTAATAAAAGTATTGACATTGAAAAATGTTGGAACACAGGCATAAAAATACAATATTTGATTTGGATTTTTTTTTTTTTTTTAACAATATTTTTTATTGATTTTTAACTTTTACAAGAAAGGGATGGATACATAATATGGTCCACAGGAATGAAAAGCAAAACAAATAGACAAACAAAACAAATAATTTAAAAAAAAACAAAAACAAAAACAAAAACAAAACAACCACCGTCAGCTCAGATCTATATAATTAGGGTTCAGTAAGAAAAAATATACAGTATGAGCATTCAAGAAAATCCCTGCAACATTATACAAGAGACACCAGGCTCTACATAGTTCAAATAGGGTTCCCAAACTTTATGGTATTGGTCTGTTCTTAAATGTAATATGCATGTAAGGTACTCTAATGGCACTAGATCAAACACTACTCCTTGCCAGCCTTTAACAGTTGGTACCCTGTCATTGATCCATTGTAACAGAATATTCTTTCTCGCTGCATAAGCAAGTATACAGTACAGCCTCTTATTATGTTTTGATGTTAAACGACGATTTGGGAGGCCCAAAATAAGGGACACTGGGTCCATCTCCAGTTTTAAACCAAATATCTTCTCCATTTCAGATAATACATTAGACCAATACATTTGCAGTTTTCGACATGACCAAAAACAGTGAGTTAGGGTACCAATTTCAATCTTGCATTTAAGGCAAGTGGGTGAGAGAGTCGGATTGAAATAATGTCTGCGGTTGGGAGATATGTGCATTCTGTGTATAATTTTTAACTGCATTGCTTGGGCACGATTACAAACTGAAATTGACTTAGCATGTCTCCAGACATTCTTCCATTCTTCATCTTCAATTATTATATTTAGCTCCTTCTCCCACGTGCCTTTAAGCTTCTGCAACTTATTTGGGGTCGCGAGAAACATAGCTTTATACAGTAAACTTACAGATATCTCTCTATCTGATGAAAATATTAATTTCTCAACAGGAGAACTTTCATGGTTCTCAACTAACGTAGTACTATGTAAGACATAGTGCCTTATCTGCAAGTAACGAAAAAAGTCACATCTGGGGATAGAATATTTCTCTATTATTTGTTCAAATGTCATCATCACATTATCAGAGAATAGATCCTTCAATCTATGAACACCTTTATCCCTCCACTTTTTAAAACCAGTATCGACCATCCCAGGCTGAAAATCTGGATTATTCACAATAGGGGTAAAAACAGATGTGAACTTTGACCTTCCCTCAAGTCGACACATTAATCGCCAGGCCTTAACTGTATTAAGCGTAACTGGATTATTACAACTCAGTCTGATATTTTTAAATTTCTTAAAAAACAGTAAGTCCCTTAATGGATATTTTGAAAGGGAAGCCTCAACACCCAACCAAATAGAGTTTGAGTTGTTTACAACCCAGTCATAAATGTACCTCATGTGAGTACTTAGCTGGTATGTTCTAATATTTGGTAAGTCTAAACCCCCTATTGAACCTGGGAGCTGCAATGTAGCCATTTTGAGTTTTGGTCTGCGCTTGCTCCATATAAAAGAGCTTAGCCAGCCATTCAGGTCTTTTATCACCCTATTTGAAAATATGACCGGGATCATTTGAATTGGATATAACAATCGAGGTAGTACATTCATTTTGATCAAGGATATACGCCCTAGCCAGGAGACAGGCAAAGAATTCCAACGCTCCAAGTCCTGCCTCACCTTCTCAAATAGGGGAATGAAGTTGGCTTTATACATTTGCTTAAATGTAGGAGTTATGAATACACCTAAATATACAAAACCCATAGGAGACCACTTAAAGGGAAAGGAAGGTAAGGCAGCCGGTATCGAATTGAGACTCCCAAGTGGCATGGCTTCAGACTTGGTCAAATTAATTTTATACCCCGAAAATTTGCTAAATAGATCAATAATGTTAAGTAGAGATGGTATTGATGTCTCCGGATTGGTTATGAATACCAAAACATCATCTGTGTACAGACTTATCTTGTGCTCATAATCAACTTGCAAGCCTCGTATAGCAGGTGCCATCCTTATGGCCTCTGCCAAAGGCTCGATGGCAATGGCAAATAAGAGGGGCGACAAGGGGCAGCCTTGCCTCGTTCCTCTGTACAATGGAAAACTGTCCGATTTAAGCCCATTAGTCAAAATAGCCGCCTGCGGATTATCATACAAAATTTTAACCCACCCAATGAAATTATCCCCAAGACCAAATTTGTTTAAAGCATAAAATAAATAAGCCCATTCTACCCGGTCAAAGGCTTTCTCAGCATCAAGAGAAAGCACTAGACCATCAATATCCATTTGCTGGAAAGCCTGAATTATATTGAGAAGGCGCCTAACATTATTACGGGAGTTACGCCCTTTTATAAAACCTGTTTGATCTTCTTTTATAATTTTAGGCAAAAGGTCTTCAAGTCGAGTAGCTAGGATTTTTGAAAGTATTTTCCGGTCCACGTTGAGAAGAGCTATCGGTCTATAAGAAGAACAGGATTCTGCGCACTTCCCCTTTTTCAGTATGAGAGAAATATTTGCTTCTCTTAAAGTCTGGGGTAGTGTATTATGTAAGAAGGAATAATTAAACATGTCAAGTAATGGGTCTGCTAATAAATCACCAAATTCTTTATAAAATTCACCACCAAACCCATCGGGTCCAGGGGCTTTTCCGTTTTTTAAGGTTTTTATAGCATTCAATACTTCCTCTCTGGAAATAGGAGCATTAAAGCTTCAGTTGGTAACAATTATTCAGTCATATTTGCTGGAATTGTCACTATATTCTGATGGTCAGACATTAAATGAGTAATTTAGGACAAAATCCAACTCCTCTGGCTCCACCTACAGCCTGTAATCGTATTTGCCAAAATCCACCGAGCCCGACGATTCTCCACCAGTCAGGTAGAGGGAGCAGGAGGAGCAGCCAATCGCCGCTCCTACACGTCGTGCTATGGATACGGTACATCTTTTTTTTTTTTTTTTTTTTCTCTGTGGGTGCGTTCATGGCTACTTTGTGTGTGTCTGTGTGTGTGTGGGGCGCTTGGCAGAGCTTCATAAAGGGACCTGACGGAGTATTGTCTTGAAATTTCCGACCAAGTCGCGGAGTTTACTTTCACTTTCGTCAACTTACCAACTGGAGCTTTAAGATTGGTTTGCTGTTCGGTTGATAGAGTGGGCAAACTAAGCTGAGAAAAGAAATTCTCCATTAGGTCAAGTGCATCACATGGTTGCTCAGATGCATACAGCCTACAATAAAATTCTTTAAAGGTGTCATTTATGAACTTATTATCATATATGCGATTGTTCTGAGCATCACAAATGGCTGCAATAGACTGTGATTCTGATCTTTTTTTGGTAAGGTATGCTAAATATTTCCCAGGCTTATTCCCATGTTCATAAAATCTTTGTCTGGTAAATTTAAGTCTGGTCTCTTCATCTTGCGTAAGGAGGTTATCCAAGGTTGACCTAATTGCAGATATTTCTTGCAATAAAGCAGGAGTTGGAAAATTAACATAGGTTCTTTCTTTTGTTTTAAGTTCAGTCGTTAACAAATTTTGCTTCCTCAGTTTTCCCTGCCGTTTGCTGGCTGAAAATGAAATAATAACCCCTCTCGTATACGCCTTGATAGTTTCCCACAGGAGGGCAGGGTTATCTGTTGACTCGGAGTTAACAGACAGAAAGTATCTAAACTCAGTATTAAAATAGGATACAAAGGTATGGTCCTTTAAAATAGTTGTATTCAGTCTCCAGTATTTTACTCTGCTTCCCATACCACTAAGGGAGAGATCCAGCACCACACTGGCATGGTCTGAGATGACAATACTGCCTATTTCACAAGATAAAACTGAGTGTAAGGAGAGCCCAGGTAAAAATTGATTTGGATTTTTTAAAAAATATATTATCATGTAGTTTTCAATGTCAGTCTTCAGATTTCTTCTTCATGTCCATCTTTTTCAGTGTGTTTTTTTACACTGCATTTTTCCCCCAGTCTCACTGGTTTTCAGTTTCAATTTTTTTTTTTCTTTTCTGTTTCAGTGTTCTTTTTTTTAATGCCAAGTTACTGTCAGGGTTTTGGCGTGGAGGGGAGGGTCTGAGGGGAGGGGCTAGGGGCGCATGGAGAAGATATCTGAAGACTGACATTGAAAACTACATGATAATATATTTTAAAAAAATCCAAATTAAATATTGTATTTTTTATGCCTGTGTTCCAACATTTTTACAATGCCAAATTTTATTTTCAATGCCAAAATTTTTTATTACAATGCCAAATTCTGTTTTCAATGCCAACTTTTAATGTCAGGGAAATAGCTCCATAGAAGGGTCTTCAAGCCTCTGTTTTCTCGCTAGCGGTAGCATTAGCGGTAGCATTAGCTGTAGCATTAGCGATAGCCACAACGTAAACGGGCTGCATGTGTAGCTGCAGGCGGACTGTAAACACACACAACTTCTGTACCGAAACTCACTCGTTCTCAGCTCTGTGCCAAACCGAACGCCCCGTACCGAATCGGTTCAATACAAATACGTACCGTTACACCCCTATAAAGTTGTGTGTCATAGTTTCTCTATTCATTTCCATCTAATTCATTTTTGTATGAGGCTCCGACCCACAGCCTTTAGATTGTGAAAGTGGTGCACTACCTACTGATCCAACAAGGCCAGAACAGCTACTCTGAAGCACACAGGAAGTGACACAATACGCAAGGCCACATCAGGTTTTGTGTGCAATAGTGATAGTTTGTTTTTTGAGGTGTCTTTGTGTGTGTTGTACTGTATGTGCTTGTCTGTACTTTCAAGTTTGTGGCTGTGGGTCCATCCGTCTCATATCTCTTTTTGTTTAAAGTTAAAGCAGAAGTAAGTGATATATTTGTGTTAATATAAGTCTTAAATAGTTATATCTTCCGACAGCAATCACTTACATAGAGTGTTTGGACTGAAACACGGGTCTGTCAGTCACTCTGCTCTGCTCTGAGCCGAAGAGAAAACATTTATCGTATCCTACAGTTTTTATCCAATGAGGAGAGAGAACGGCATGCAGGGCTGTGTGTGCAGCCAAGGGATGCGCATGAATGTGGCGACGTAGGGACGAGGACTGTTATGGTGCGTTCAAGGAAACTCGTATTTTTCCGACCGTGAAGTGGTACCAGTTCGATCTGGTACGAGTTCACCGGTCGGAAGTTACGAGTGGCCGTTATAGTGACTTTCACCGGTAAAACAGGTCGGAAAAACACGAGTGGGTTGCCTGAAACGCTACAAAGTCGTAAGTTGTGACTTGAAGCTGTAATTTACGATTTCAAAAGCCTGCCTGGAACGCAGCATTAGCGAAAACGACCGGACCACTTACTTCTGCTTTAAGGCTCTCTATTTCCATTCAAACTAATTCCTTGAAAGCACAAGTATCACTTTGTCTCTTTTCTTGTTTGTCTGTGGACAGATGCAATAAAACACACTATGTTAGGATGAAGAGATAGTCATGACACTCCTTGAACACAGTGAACCCACTGATGAAGGGGTAGTGTGTGCTGGAGTGCGCACGGTTGTGTATGTGTGTGAATGAACTGGAAAGAGAGACAGACAGATAAAAATAAAAAGGGACAGAAGAGAAGAAGATTTTGTGTGTATGTGTTTTTGGCAGTGAATCAGTATGCTAATGAGGCATGGTCTGTAATCCTCTTAAAGCTAATCTCACTCAATCCCCCCAGTCCAGGCCTGGGCACTGCTCACTCACACAGGCATGCCTGGGTGAACGCAACCACACATGCACACACACACACACACACACACACACACACACACACACACACACACACACATACACATACAGAGATAGTGCATGCTCACTGGCTTGCACACTCTGCTTCTCTAAAATACAAACCCTCTTTCACATATGCGTAAAAAAGCCCTCTTTGTGTCTTTCAGTTATATTTCTTAACATGAACATCCATGCAAGAGGATACATATCTTGCAATTACAGTGATTATAAAAAAGATTTAGAAAATATATATGCCTAATGTCAAGATTGTGTGTACAATTGTGGTTTGTGTGTGAACAAATTTCTGCTCTGTAATTTTCTCGCCAGTCAGTGTTAACCCCCCTAAATAGTGTTTGAACCACAGGGAGACTGTTGTAGCTACTGTCTTTTCCCAGGCTCCTCTTTGCCCTGAGAGTGTGTCATAAAAACCAAGGTTAACTTTGCTACACAGGCAGACGCTGCTGGTCTGCAGCACGAATACTGATTACCTGGTCATGTCAAAGTTGTGTATGTATTTGTACATGCCATCCCTTTTTTTTGCAGTCAAACATCACAAGCCATGTGTTCAGATGACTGTTTTTCTTGGTGTTGCCATGGCAATGCAGCAAAAGGTCGCTCTGAGATGTTCTCTACCAAGACCTTGTGTGTGTGCATGTGTGTACTTCAGTGCAGCAGACACTGTGTTTGTGAGATTGAGAGACAAAGAGATATCAGCTGATACATGCATGAATAACGTCACAGTGGAAATTCTAACACAGCTCCTCACGCTGTGTGCGCCTCTATCGCTGCTTGTGTGTCACTATTAGCTCATATCTGATATGCGATTCAATATATTACAGCGGGATTAGAGCCTAATGCTCAGCGAGGAAACGCACACATGCAGACACTCACACACTCAACGCACACACAGTTTGACACATACACAAAGAGCCTGGCTTTTCAACACCAGGGGGCTGACAAGGTATTCTGCTATGTGTGTGTTGAATACTGCTGCATACCTAGCACTCAGTATGCACAGCACATCATCCTCCTAATCTCTCTCACTCTGTTTCTCCCAGTGTCTTCCTCTTACGCCCTCTCTCCATCATCGCCTCTCTTCTGCTCTCCCTCTTCTTCTACTTTCTTCTCTTCCCCAGGATCCCCTCCTCATCATCCCCCTCTAGGCACTGTCTGTACCTCCCTGTTCATGCCCTCCCTCTGTCTTCCTGTCATCTTTTCCCACTCAATTTGGCTAGCACACTTGATATGCCCCTTTGCTGCGACTTATGAGCATTTACCTTCATTCTTTATTTCCTGCTCCTTTTTCGCCTTTTATCTGCCCCCTCCTGGTGCACCATTTCTGTGCAATATATCCAGTAACTTTGACTTTGAGTAGCATATCAAATTTAAATGAGACATTGAAGCACACTCTGCTGATCTGTCTTTCACACCCTTCATTCTCTTGCTCTCTCCTTCTCGTCTTCTCTGCAGGTATGAAAGAGCTCTCCCCACCTCCTCTGAACCTGCGGCGTCTCTACGCTGAGACGCTAGAGTGGGAGCCAGTGTTGATCATCATCTCTCCAGGGGCAGACCCGTCCCAAGAGCTCGCAGAACTCGCTGCAGAAACCATTGGGAGAGACAACTATCATGAGGTAGTGAATAACAGATTTGCAAGTGTAAGAGGTTTTATTCAAGACAATTCCAATATCAGATAGTAAAGGCTATTGTGCACCCAAATGGGGGAAATGGTAAAGGGTGTATTGAAACATGTTTAAAGCAGAAGTAAGCGGAATATTTGTGTTAATATAAGTCTTAAATAGTTATATCTTCCGACAGCAACCACTTACATGGAGTGTTTGGTCCGAAACACGGGTCTGTCAGTCACTCTGCTCTGCTGTAAGCCGAGGAGAAAACGTCTTGTATACTTTCTTGTATCCTACAAGCTTTATCCAATGAGGAGAGAGAACGGCATGAAGGGCTGTGTGTGCAGCCAAGGGATGCGCGTGAATGTGGTGACGTAGGGACGAGGACCAATAGATCCATGACGAGGGCGGGGACTGCTAACTCCATCGGCTGACAAACAGTTAGCCAAAACGACCGGATCGCTTACTTCTGCTTTAAGGCATAGCTTTTGAAAATGTTCAGTTTGTAGAGTTTATTCAATTGTAGTAACTTTCAAGACAGCAGGAAGTCCGTCTGGCACATTGCTTCATTACAGCCTCAGTTGTTAAGTTGAGATGTTCTGCCAAAAAACATTGATCAAAATGTGAGGTTTTATAAGTATTATTTAACAACTTTCAAAACAGACAAACTGTCTACCATTGCCATTAAAAAAAAAAAATGAAACCAACTACACACAGGTGAACCCATGTATTGGGCAAGATGCACACACTGTATTCCATTCACATGGATATTACATAACATTACAGTTACCATTAACATATAGATATAATTTGATGCGTTAAGTGTTAATGGGCTCTATAATCACACTGGGAATCTCACTTTGCAAGTATTTCATAAGAGTTGAATTAAAAGATTGAAATATAGTCAATTGTCTGCCCCAAAGTGATGGTGAATCCTCTTTTTCAGTTTCCAAATGTTCTGTTATTTGCCCCCACCTGTCACCCTTACTCTGTCTGTCTCTCTCTCTGTCTGTCTGTCTGTCTGTCTGTCTGTCTGTCTGTCTGTCTGTCTGTCTGTCTAGATCTCTATGGGTCAGGGACAGGCTGATGTGGCCTTAGCTACGCTCAGAGAATGTTCCCGAAATGGAGACTGGCTTTGTCTGAAAAACGTTCACCTCGTCACTGCATGGTTACCTCTCCTGGAAAAAGTAGGTGCTCTGTGTGTGGAAGAGTTTTTGTATGTGGGCAGGTGTTAAAATATGTCTGTGTATGTGTGTGAGAGACATTTTGGGGGTTTGGGGCATGCTACTCTTGCCACATTTGAGCAATTTGTGCAAAACATTGAGTGCATTAGTAGCCAGTGGCAAGGGTAGGGAAAAGGCAAATTACAAGATAGAAAATGTGTAATATTTTGTAGAAATGACGGCTGCGCTGATCCAGCAGTAGGATTATGATAAGTCCAAAACTTCTATAATGAATCCAATATAAGACTGTCAAAGTACACTAGGTCCAAGGACAGGGTTCAATAAACAGTCCATTGGGATAAATGCAGTGGACTAAATCCTGTAAAATAAATCCACCAAAATAAATCCACGAAATTATTCCAGCGAAACAAGTCTAATATCACATCTTCACTTTATCTGAACATTCAGTGTTACTTACCAAAGTACTTGGTGTGTATCGTTAA
Organism: Trachurus japonicus; assembly: GCF_045865225.1. Classification (NCBI taxonomy): domain Eukaryota; kingdom Metazoa; phylum Chordata; class Actinopteri; order Carangiformes; family Carangidae; genus Trachurus; species Trachurus japonicus. The sequence continues at coordinate 24,025,482 of NC_140919.1, forward strand.
GCTTTAACAAGTGTCATCATAAATCACTTATGCTAAGTATTTTTAAATCCTGTATTGTTTACACACATCTGTTTACTAATTAGTTTACCTCTTCCAGGCCTTTGCTGGGTCGTGGCCTCTTATCTATGCTCATAACCACCACCTGTTAATCAGAGGAATAGTGTGTAACCATTGACTACACGTGTGTACGCATGCAACAAATGAACAAGGTCCAGAACTCCGCAGGGTGTCGTCAAGATTTATATACAATTCATAGTTTTACTCGGCTTGCCAGTGTTTAGCATGTAATACGGTGTGGTACAACACAGCTACATGAACACACATACAGGAACAAGAACACATCCTCCCTCCCTGCTCACATTTCCATTTCAAAACTTACCCTGTATCCTTTCCCTGTACATGCACAATTTGTATTCTACCTGTAGGCCCATGTTAGTCACTGTGCCTGTTGTTTGTGACCATGCGTGTTGTTTATTTGTCTCTTTCTGTGTGATTATTGGCCCATCGCTGGATGTGTGCATATCTGTATTTGTCTCATGCTTGCTTTACATGTAATGAGTTCAAATCTGTGTGTGTCTCTCATTATACTCACGTTGCCCACCCTGTATGTTATTTTCATTGTTATGCATGTGCCTTTGTGTCACATGAAGTGGGTCTATGTATGTCTTCCACTTTCTCTGTATTTATCTGTGTCCGTGTGCTTTTCCTGTGGTTCTTTGTAGTGCTGTGTCACCGTAGCAGGTCATATCTCACTGGGAGGCACAGCTGTTGGCAGTGATTGGCCATGTGTTTGTGTGTCTATATGTGCACCCTCACCTGTGTGTCTGAGTTAGAGAGTGTGTATCTGTGTTTTCTGCGCGTGTGGGTGTGTATTTGTGTGTGTGCGTGCCCTGGGGTTAGCCAGAGATCCCTCCTGTCCAGAGTTGTCTGTGCTCCCAGTGTGACTTAAACCATGCCTTATTACAGCTCTTCTCCTCTACTTTTGTCCTTCTGCACCCCACTCCCCACCTTCACCAACCCCATTTCATTTTGGGTTGTTCTCCCTGTTTTTCTCGAGTTATTCCCACCTTTACAGTACAACTTAATCTTTTCCCAAGTTTCTCTTAATACTCCCTCTCTTCCACCTCTTGTATTGTACAACTAAAACTATCTTTCTCTCTTTCCTTCTTTCTCTCTGTTTCTTTGTCTCGCTCCTTGCCCAGCAACCAATGAGGTTGAGGTCTCGTCAGTCGAGCTTGAAATGAAAAACTGACGCAACAAGGGGAACGAGGGAGGCAGGGAGCGTAGGAAAGAAAGAATGAAAAAACAGTAGACGTGAAAGGGGGGAAGTAGGGAAAAGCTGAACTGAGCTTCAGCAGGCAGGTGGAAATTCCACCAAAATAGGGCTTTGTTTTAGTATCTGTCTCTGTTTCTGTAGCTGTGTCCATTTATTCAATCCATCCTCCAAAATAGTTTCTAAATTTCCCATCTTCTTTTTGCCATCTGTCTCCTCATTTGTTCCCTCCTACCCTAAACCAGTTGGTCAGTTAGAGAGAGGAGGAAGGAGGGAATGGAGGAGAGCGGAAAGTGTTCATAATTGAAGTTGGCAGTGCAGATGTCCTCTCATCCGTGTCCACTCATATTCTTCCACTTCCCCTAATTTTTCACGCCACTGAATCCAACTATCTCCTTATGAATCTTTCTTTCAGTCTATCAATCACCACTTTCAATACCATTAATATAATGCAGAATTTTGCACAACAATAAATAAATACAGCTTAGTGTGTATTTCAGAATGACATCTATGTCATTTTTCTTTTCAAAACACAGTGAGATGATTTCAACAGTTATTGTATTTTATAAAAGTGTCACACATCATCACACACGCATCTGAACAATATCAGTATTTTCTAACAATGATAGTATTTGATGTGCTAACTGTAAAAGAAATTGGTGCTCTTTCTTCTCTCTGACTTCTTCTTTCTCCCCCTTTCGCTCTATTGACTTATCTTTCCTCTTCTTCTTTGCTTCTTTGTTAATCTCTCTGCCTTGCATCTTCTCACAATACTGTCATTTCTTTCAGGGGAATTCTGGTTGACAACATCAGATACACACACACAAACACACACGCACGCACGAGTCAGGGGAGTTTTCTTTGAAGGATGTCAGTTCCTGTGTTCCTTTGATTTTCTGTGATAATGTTTTCTTCCATTAGAATGAATTGGGTTTCAAATGATGCAGAAAACACACACTGATTGTGTGTGTGAGTGAGTGCATGTGTGTGCTTGTGTTAGTGTTTGAGTTCCCAATCAGATGACACAAGACCCTAAGGTGCCAGTATGCTATTTTTAGCCACAAGTCTTTGAGAAAGATAGAAGGAGAGGGGGTAGGAATGTAAGAAGAGAAGTAAGAGACAGAAAGCGGAAAATTGAGATGAGCGGACAGCGAGCAGACAGAAAGACAGAAAGAGAGAAAAGAACAAATGTATAGAATGAGGCAAATGCTTTATCATAATGGAGAATCACATGGTAAAAAAGTAAAAATTTAAATAAGGAAATACATTATTTATTTACTTTTGTAGTAGTTTTTCCCCTTAGTACATATTTAGTATTTACTTATTACTGTCATAGAATCACTCTTTTTAAGCAAAGGTTGATTGAATACTGTATATCAACCCAGTGGCACAAATATAAACATGAAAAACAGTTTACTTTAGTGTCATTTAAAGTCAGATCATTGCTAAAACGTTACTGACATGAAAAACCATCATAAAAGGTTTTAAGTAAAGTTGTTGGTCTACTCTTGAGATGAAGAAAAAAAAAAAAAGGTCATTATGAACTTGAATCAACTTTGTGAAACTAGATGGACCTGCGTGATACAAATGTGCCAGAGGGTATCAGCCAGATACTACAGCACAAGTAGTCTGCTTACAGTACATAATAATCTCATAGTTATTCTCTTAGCTATTTGTGTCTAAGGTTTTCCTCACCCTCTGTACAGGAGCTAAATGTGCTGCGGCCCAAAGCCGGGTTCCGTCTCTGGCTGACAGCAGAAGTCCACCCCAGGTTTCCTCCTATACTGCTGCAGTCCAGCCTCAAGATCACTTATGAGGTACTCACACGCATTCACCATCACACACAAACAGGTGTAAAAACAGTAACGAACAGTAATGAAGTTTAATGTTTGGTTGCATTGATCTCACTCAAATCGCACCAAATTACACACAAGCCTCACAGTTCTGGAGGCCTACTGTGCAAAAATACTTTTCCATCCATTGTTTTTTCTCACTTTTTCAAACTTGCTCCTTAATTTCACCCAGTATTGACTGCAGGTTTCTGTGAAGCTCTAGAGGCAACACTACTACTATGTCAAACCCTAGGATAAACAGTCCAGTGCATAATTACACCAAGACTATTTTGATCTACACCGATCCCATAGTAAGATTGGATATCGGCCCAGAGATATTGACTAAAATAGCCAGATCAGGCTGGATAATGGGGCTGATCCATGATGCCGATCTATTCACATCAATTCTCTGTTTGTGACACGTGCTGCATCATGCGTCAGCAGCACGTGTTGCATGCTGGTAGACATCAAACACAGCAACAACGTTTTGCAAAGTTAGGAAAGAATTGTTTAAAGGGATACTTCACCCAAAATCGATAATTCACCAATTTTCTACTCACCGTCATGCCAAGGAAGGGTTTGGAGAACTTTCGGAGTCAAAACGCTTTTGGAGTTCCAGGGTGGTTCCAGCTGGCAACGGATTTTCATATAATGGCGGCGGATAGTGCTAACTTTTGAAAAGTCCAAAACACACATTATGAAACATCCAAATACCGCCATACTGCTCGTCCGTACTACTGACCCAAGTGTCCTGAAGCCACAACATGAAAAAGTTGTTTGGAAAAAATTAATTTGATCTCTGTTTTTAGCCTTAGCAGCTCCCAGTGGTTCTGTTGATGTTTGTGCGCATGCGCAAGATTTGCTGCAAGATGTTCGTTCGTCGTTGTAAACCATTGGATGTATGATGTAAACACTTAAGAACATCTTGCAGCAAATCTCGCAGCAAATCTCGCTTATGGTCAGTACAGACGAGCAGTATGGAGGTATTTGGATGTTTCATAGTATGTGTTTTGGACCATTCAAAAGTGAGCACTATCCACCGCCATTATATGAAAATCCGTTGCCAGCCGGACCCCAAAAACCCCAAAAGTTCTTCCTTGGCATGACAGTGAGTAGAAAATTGGTGAATCATCGATTTTGGGTGAAGTATCCCTTTAAGTCAAGCCTGATGCTTTCACTCTCTTCCACATAGCAAGGTATCCACAAGTTTCCGAACGTCATCTATGGTCAAAACTGGCTTCCGGTTTTGCCGGTTTAGTGGAATTGTACGTTTATGTTTCCATGGTTTTCAGTCGTTGTCATAGTTGCGGTAAACGCATGGATCTATTAACACTGGCTTTTAACACGGATGTCAATTTGTGTGATATCCACTGTTTGAAGCTGGTTTGATGATCCATGCGTTTTACAGATTTTCATGGGGAAAAAAAAAAAAAAAAGAAATCCATGCATTTACCGCGACTACCAAAACCATGGAAACGCAAACACAAAATTCCACCGGAAGAGCAAAACCGGCAAAACAGGCTACGTTTTTGACGTTCGGAAAAAGGTGGATACAGTTAATTAACTCAACAGTGGTATCAGATCAGTATTGGGTATCAGCCGATGCGCTTAACCCAGGTATCAGTATCAGCATTGGGACTGAAAAAGACAAATCTTTGCACCCATAATTGTGACTGTAAAAGGCTTGTACAAGGCTGATCTGCAAGATTGCTATTGGGAATGATTACAGTGTTAATCGCAATAAATGTGAGTTAACAGTGTATGACATTGTATGCCACAACCACTACACACACACGAAACATGACACATCCTCCACAATGACCCTCTTATACAATGAAAAATGGATCTGTTAGCAAATATTCCATTATTAAGCCACAGGTCAAACAGTCATATTCCAGCTACATGGAGGCAGAATGCAGTACCTCTAAGGTGAATACACAAAGCGTGTAGAGGATGAATGTGCAATGTTAAAAGATAAGCACGTCCTTGCAAATCGCTTTTACGTAAGTTGATAACATATGTAGTGAACTTGCCAACTTTTGTACACATGCATTACTGAGAGTGTGTTACTGAGATCTCCAGATGGGGTTACCAAATGTTCAGCAAAAGTGAAAAGCTGATCTCAACGTATACTCATTGTTTTTATCATAAAAGAAGCATGTGTTGCCTGAGGAAATACATGTACACAGAACCGTTTAGAGATGCAGTTTGTGTTGACGCATGTAGAAAATGTGAGAGAGAAGCCTTTTCAAACATGTTTAATGCCTTTCCTTTATCCCTCCCTGTCTGTGTGTCTGTCCTGCTTTTCTTTTCCCATCCCCAGGCTCCTCCGGGGTTGAAGAAAAATCTGATGAGGACATACGAGTCATGGACTCCTGAGCAGATCAGTAAAGGTTTGCTTCTCCTCTCCTCTCCTCTCCTCTCCTCTCCTCTCCTCTCAAATACTTGTCTAAATATATATTTTATCAAGCCACTTATTGTTTCAAATCTTGTCTCATTTTTATTGTGATTAAACATTTTGAATTATGCTGAAATTAGTATCTTTAAGTACATCCTACATCCCAGAATTTATCATCTGTGTCAGCCTTTTGAGACCACTAATAAGTACATGCAGCTAATGAGCTGCCCCTAAGCTTCAAGAATTTGCGCTTTGTTTTTAACACCAGTGGGTACTGCATTTCAGTTTTTGTCTTACTTACACTACTAGTGATAGCACAGTTGTATTGGCTTGGGCTATGAGCTCTGTGACATCCCAGTAAACAACATCTGTAAAAAAAAAAAAAAAAGAAAATACAGAATGCTTGGTCTTCCTGTTAACCATCAGTTATATCCTGTTTGATGAATCACAAAAGACAGCTAACCGCTCTCCATTGCTATAAATTACAGACGCTCTGATAATGATTGATTATTGTAATTACTTGGCCTGTGACATGTTATTTGTTATTTGGGTACAGGAGGAGTCCTGGCCAGAGCTCAGTCTCTGTTCTGTCTGGCCTGGTTCCATGCTGTCTGCCAAGAGAGACGCAACTACATACCACAGGTAAAATCCACAAACACAAATATGAACCAGAGTAATGTTAGCATAGCAGTTTCTGTACCCACACATTTTCATTTCAAGGCAGCAAATCTAAACTACAAAGCTGTAACAGTCATAGGTGCAGAACTAACAGCATAATCACTTGAATAAACCAGTTCCTGTTCTTGAATTTTACTTTTACTGGAGTGAAACTCCGTCATATTGTAATTAACTCCTTTTAAAATAAGTAGAATTTCTGTATTTTCTACATATAAAACCCAATGATGTGTGAACACATACAAGTAAAATGTGGCCTTGTATCCAAGTTAACCGCTGAAATCACAGTTCATTTTCTTTGTATAAATGTATTCATACAGGTATGCCTATCCATTTGTACCGTTTAATATGTTTCTTAGCCTGTTATTGTGTGACAAACATTATACAGAATCACATTCACAGGGAGGCAAGGAGGAAGCTACACTGACATAAAAAGCTTAGCCTCTACATGGACATCTACTGAAAAGGGTAAAAAGAAAAAAAAAAAAAACAACTCCTACCAGAGAGATCAATGCTCTTTGTTTTTACTGACTAGCATAGCAAACGTGTTTTCTCTTTGAGCTGTACATCTTTGTGTGTGCGGCCGTGCATGTATGTGCTTGCGCAGGTATAAGCCTTTGTAGTAAACTTGCCCACTGGCCATAAAATGTACACACCACAAAACACAATGCAGGCATCAGCCCCCACACTAGTAAGATTTTAGAGCAGTTCCCTCACCTGATACTTTACCTTTGCAAACCCTGTGGTGAAACATGTTTTCACCACAGGGTTTGCAATAGGATTACACAAAGCAGAGACAGACATCCCTCTGGTTGCTGAATTTTCAGACAGTACAGGTCCTACAGTATGATGTCACACTCCTCTTAAGGGATTTTACAAGGTTTACAATGTTTAAGTTTCAATTGGAAATAGAAAGAAAACCCTAGTTTACACCAGGTTAACAAAATAAATATAAACATTTTTCATAACAATTTAAAAATGTACCTAATTCATTGCTGTAAATGAACACTCAAAACTGAAGATTTTGATTAACCTCCATTGACACATTAAGAATCAATGTGTTTTTTTGTGTGTTTTTTTTTAATGTCCAGTTTTCACCAGTGAAAAAAACACACCGTGACAGTGGGTGGTTCTCTGGCTTCTCATTATGTACATGTCACACAATTCGGTCTTTACTCTCAATTTATGTAACTTTCCAAAGCAGACAATGCAATACTCACACCCACTTCACACAGCTTTTGGCCGATGTACAGGGTGAGGAGTAAAACGTCACTCAGGCTCTCTTACTTCACCATGATGCCTTTGGGGAAGGAATGTGCTTTGTTACCCCCATATTTCGCTGACTATCATGACCTACCACTTTGTATAACAGCAGGACTTCCACCCTGCTTTGGCTGGTCCAGAACACCAATAAGCACTTAAGATTCCCAACTTGGTTGAGTAACATGTTGCACAAACTAGTGTGTTCTGAGCAATATCCTCCTAACTCAGTGAGACAGCGTACCTTTCTATTATGGAATAAAAGGGGCATGTGTTGGTTTGTTGAAATGTTTCTCAACCAGAGTGGTTCTCTACCTTAATTTACCTCAGTTTTTGACATGAAGTGTTCATCCTACCATAAAGGTAGAGTACTGTAAGTCGATCATACACTTAAGCATTTAATTGAGCCAAACACTGACATCTGAGAGTTGTGACTTGTTCTTTCAAACCCCCTTGTGTTTTTACCTGATAAACCTACAGGAAAAAAAAACTGATAAGTGTTAAGTCTGCTAAACAAGGCTTCTTAAATCTCTGGATTTTGTTCATCAGTGCTGCTTTGTTTGTGGTGGAGCAGTGCGAGTCCAAACTAATCAAATACAAACATGCAGACATATTTTAACACAGGCAAATCAAAAGACTCTGTAATTACTTGGTACAGGCTGCAGTATACTGTCATGTTTCCACTTGTCAGCTTAAATACTGTAGTTGTTTTTACCATTTGTGTTGCAGAGATGATACATGATACACTCACTGGTGGTCATTTGTCTCTGTGTGTACTGCAGCCATGCCTCAGAGTGGCCTTTCTAATTGAGTAATAAGATTTGTCTACAAGTTATAGTAAGAGGTTTTTTATTTCTTTCTTTTTTGGTCAGCTTAACAGCAGTCTGAACACTCCCACTACGCCAAAACACAAGGGAGAACTATAGCCAGCCAACTTGTTTTTTAATTTTTTAATTTATTTTGTAATTAAATTGCCACAACTTTGGCACAATAGTAAAGTCTCTCGCTGTCTCTCCTTTTCCCTCAGTCTTTCTCCCATTCCCCCCTCTTAACCATCCCCCCTCATTGTGAAGTTGCTGGGAGAAAAAAAGTATTGATTACCCAATGAGCACAATGTAAACCTACATAACTACAGTAGCATAGACCATGCTTTTGTCTTGTGAGTCTGGGCCCACTTGTTCAAAAGTAATCTGATCAGATTTCGGATAATGAATTGGATCAAATCTTGAAAATGGGTTGTTCAAAACAAAAATTTATTTATGTTTTGCACCTAATTTTTAAACCATTACAGCGATAAAGTAAATGAAGTTAACTTTTGATCATTCCACAAATAAAGAACACATAATGTAGTTGACTAATGTACTGTATATTTGCTTTTTTATTTATTTTTTTGTGGGCCAGATTAGATCTGGCTGTTTAAAAGACATTGAAGAAACAAAAAACAGCACCCCATTTTCAAATTACTACACTTTGAGGGACCCCATGCATGCTGCGATTCTACCTGTTGTTTACATACCTAGTAGCCTTCAGTGTGATATTCAGTCCTATTTAGCACTCTCTATCCAGATTTGGTAATCTTGAAAAGTTTGAATCTGGATCAGACTGATCCAATCCAACTGAACAACTGGGAGATGGTCAAATGGATTGAATGATACTTGATGGCAAAACAAGGGATATCAAACCTTTAGAACAACTGGGCCCATTTCCTCCTTAAATTATCTCAGCTGACTCTGCTTACTTGTTTTTCCCCCTGATTTTCTTTTTACCGACCACCAAGCTTTGCTACTGTTGGCCTGTCTGTCTTTCTTTTTGTCACTCTCTCTCTCAATTATGTTAATGTTGCCTCACATCCAAGAACATGATCGCCTTAATGACTGAAACAGTCACAGCTCCTTTCGTCCACTCTACCATCACCCGCTCACTTCATCTACTATCCTCCCTCCTTATTTCATTTATTCTCTCCTGGATTTCATCTATTTTGCAAGTCTGTGCAAAGACTACTCCATTTAAAAAGACAGGAAGAGACACAGAGAGGGAAAGAGAGAAACAAAGATAATACAGAAAAGAGGAGAGACAGAGTCAGGTTTTCACATACAAGGTGATGCACGGTGCAGTGTGTATGTGTGTGTGTAATCAAAGCAGAGCCACTGCAGCAGCAGAAACCTCATATTCACCTCTTTAAGCCTCATACTGTACGTTGAATCATTTGTTGGCTAAGCAGCCGAAGCTACGTACGTGGAACAACTTAACATATACACGAGCACAATCTGCATTCACATGTACCCACATTTTATCAGACACAGGAGTACCATGCACTGACGAATACACACTCAAGCAGATAATTACTGCACATACAACAACATACACTTAATCACTCAAAGAATAGCGTAACATTGCCCACACAGTTTTTCCCCCACCACTCACCTGTTCCACCTACCGCATCAGCAGGCAGATTACAATGACTTGATGACAGTGAAGTGTGACACACACACACTCACACACTGTGACTGCCCTCACACTCTGTTATGTTTTGACACTGCAGTGGTCAGTGTTGTGACACTGTCCAGGTAAAATGAATGTGTTCTGTGGTCTGATCTTCTTTTTTTCTTCCTTTTTTTTGTCTCGTTATTTCTTACCTGAAGTCTCGATGCTAATGGTTTGACTGGCTGTGCTCTCAGGTGCAGTGTGAACATGTTGTCCTCCACACATGGGCCTGTCTTTATTAGATGAAAAACTAGACATGGCAGATCTTAATTTTCTGATTTAGCCACTAATTGTAAGTGAGGATTGCTTGTAACCAGATGGTTTCAGGATGATGGTTTCAGAAGTGAATGGTAATCTAATGGTAATGGTAATGGCAGCCCTCATTCAGCTACTTCAGATTTTCCCTTTTTATTACAGCATAGCTGTGTTGGAGCTGAATTAAAAAACCTTCTGGCCGGTCTGAAATGAGTGTAATTTTGATCAGATCATTACAGAGGCAAGGTTTTAACAGTTTAAACTATCACTATCACACATACTGAACATTCACCCTGAACATGAGAGCCACACCATGTCATCAGCTTGAAAGATAAATCTATAACACATTGTTTACTGAGTAGCACATATGTCATCACTTTATCAGGTTTATGTATCGTTGATATAACATACAGTAAAAGAATAATAGAAGAATGTCATCCCTTATTCCTTCAAAAGTAACCCATGTACTCCCTCATGTACAAGCAGTGAAATGAATATTTATATTTTCTCTCTGCTTTATACAGGGCTGGACTAAGTTCTATGAGTTTTCTTTGTCTGACCTTCGTGCTGGGTTTGAGATCATCGACAGACTCTTTGAAGGTATGAGAGTTGGTAGCAGATCACACTGCAGTGGACAGCACTGCTATGTTGTCTACCTCTGCATCACACATGGTAATGAGAACTAGAATCTGCGGGCTCTTTAACCAATTGCCTCTATAATGTACACCACGCCTGCTAAAGCGTGACCTCGAGAACTCAGCATTTGAATTTCAAAGCACTGCGTATATACAGTATATAGGCTACAGTATATGCCCCGCTGTCGTGTCTCTCTGCCTTCTTCTGTGCTCTCTCATTACATGCCTACCGCTCTCTCCTTCATTTTTTTGTCCATGAACTCCAAGGAGGTAAAGCTTTCCAGTGGGAGTTTGTCCATGGCCTGCTGGAGAGTGCCATCTATGGCGGACGCATCGACAACCCCTCTGACCTCCGCATCTTACGTTCTTACCTTGAGCAGTTCTTCTCTGCACGCCTCCTCTCATCCTCCCTCTCAGCCGGTCAGAGGAAGAGCAGAGGAGGAACACGCTTCTTCCCATCTCAGATCAGCCTCCCAAACTCTTGCTCCATATTGGTAGGTTGTGAAGACACAGTGCTGTAACACATACAATGTTGTATGAATGACTTAAAATGTTCACAGAATGAATCCGAGGAGCAGAGAAACTAAAACAGCACTGCAGTCTTTTTTACTTTCTAGCTTAAGATGCTCTGCAGTGTTTGCATTGGCAAAGAAGCAAAAACAATTCAAATAAATAGAGTTGAATTAATGCTGCCAAGCTTTTCATTGCTTAGATTTACTGTTTGTGGTTTAGCCAGTATTGAAATTTTATTAGTCTGTGTTCTGTTAACTCAATTTTAAGTTGGTTTATAAAGTAGCCCCTACAAACAAATGCCATTCATTTCTCAGTTTACCCAATTTATTTTGCTTTCATGTTGTGTTTTGCATGTGGTTTGCATCCTGTGGATGTAGCTTAATAACTTAATATACATGAAAAATTAGTGGGTGTATATTCCCAAAACTGTTTATTAGATGTCTGTTCATTTAAAGTCGTATTAGAATAAGTTAGTATACCGCAGAGCCATTAAGAGGCCATTTGGTAAGCAAAAGAACTCATTATGGAAATACATATCATGGAATTGTCAAATTGTGAGTACAAAGTATTAAGCGGGAGTTCGGTTTTAATTATTTAAGCCTTTAAAGTTCTTTTTGTACTAAATTAATATTGGTCCATAAACAGCGTCAAACCAAACAAAAAACATCACACCTAATTAAGGGGAAATATAGATGTCATTAAACTCATCACATGTAGCAAACAAGCAGGCTGCAAGTTATCACCTCAGTTTCACAGCTTATTCACTTGAAATTGTAAAACTTTTATAGTATATTTGTATAGTTGTCTGACCAATCCAGGCAGCACACTCATATCCTCTCCCTCTATCTGTCACTCTGGTTTACTGTTCATGCATGTGAGCGTGTTGCTGTGTGTCACCTGCATGTGTCTGTGCGTCTTCCCAGGACTATCGCAGCGTAATAGAGAATCTCCCAGAGGATGACAGACCTGCTTTCTTTGGTCTGCCTGCCAACATTGAGAGATCCTCCCAGAGAATCATCAGCTCCCAGGTGAAAACACAAAACACACAGCCACCTGCTAATTCATACAAACACGTGCACACACACAACACATCCATCTTTACCTCACACATGCAGATGTAATAACACCGAGGCACATGGATAGGCACAGTTATTGCATTACGGTCACACAAACACATTCTAACTCTTATACACACAGGGAAGTACACAAGCAAATTCCTCAATACACATACACTGTATCCACATACATGCCAGTGCACACAAAAGTCAGGTTGAGGTGTTATGAACATAACAAATTGGACTAATCCTAAGAACCTGTGCCCTGGTGAACAGACTTTTCTACAAGCAGTGTATTACATCTACTTTTTATTTTTCTCATCACAAAAGTGAAGTCAAGCAAAGGGATGAATGTATTATTTCACTCAAGTAGTAACATTTCACATCCCTACCATTGCCCCTAATTACTGTTTAAATTACAGAGTGATTACTCTACCAGATGCATGTGATACTGCAGTTCTGTCTTTTGTGTGTGTGTGTGTGTGTGTACGTGTACGTGTATATACATGTGCATGTATGTGTGTTTGTGATTATGTGAAGTAATACGTGTGTGTGTTTGTACTTTAAACAATCCCACACACAAACCCAGTCCTGATGCAGGCACTCACCTCCATTCTGGAGATATAAAGCAGTTTATTTTAGGGTCAGGACTTAAATTTAAGGTTAAAGCATTATACTAGGCAGCCATCCGTTTCCATGTATTTCACTACTACATAAATTTCACCTTGCAGAGACATGAAACCATATTGTAGATGGGTAATCCATCACAGTGAATATCATGTCTGGTTTTATAGTTGTCAAGGTTATATTGTCATTGCATGGTACTGTATTGTGTTTGTAAATATAAATTGATTTTTCAAAAGTCTACACTGCAGCAGGGGTATAACTTTAACAAACAGGGCATTGTTCAAGTCTGCAAAAAGGGAAAAAGATGATTTGTTTAGAGTGTATTACTGGTCAAAAGGTTGAGATCAGACATGTAGGTGTAACGGCTGGGGCAGAGCTTCTTGACACAGAGACACAGTCACCAATAACTTCTAGTAATGAAGTTATTCTATGTGTGTGAGATAGAAGATGAATAAAAATGACACACTTTGTGTGTGTGTACAAGGTGTGTGTGTGTATGCTTTTATAGGGTTATTCTGAGGTAGGAACATTTTTTTCCAATGACACCACATGTGAGGTATGCAAACAGTATTGTCTGCAATATTTATACTGATATTGTCATGAATAATTATCGTGTGTGTGTGTATGTGTGTCTGCACACAAGGTTGATGGTCACTGCAGATTCTGATGAAACACAATGCAACACAGTCTCACACACACCAAATGTGTTCTTTCACTGTCATATGGTGTGTATGTGTGTGTACAGTATATATCTATGATAGAGACATCGCAACAAAATGAAAGACTAGAAGATACATCAAAAGGGAGCGAAACGGGATGTAGAGTAAAATGTTTTTATTTTCATGAGGCACACATGGTGCAAATGTAAACCTAAATACATACAAAGACATAGAATTACAATCTAAAAAAAACTGCTTTCATAACAGAACTTCATACACCACCTACGTATGTATGAAAATAGAGCAAAAATAGTCAGGACTGACGATGGACAGATTGAGAGGGTGTTTTTATTTTTGTGATTGTATGTGTCTTTGTGTAATTATCCTCGGCAAGCCCTCTTAAACCACAAAGAACCATCACTGCTTGTTTGTACAGTCCCTATGTGGGTGTTAATGCATTTAAGTCCATTCATACTCTGTGTGGTCGGCTGATCACTGGAACCACCAACCTAGTTTAATTCACACAACTCCCACAAGGCCACTTGTGTCTGTATGTTACTGTGTGAGTGTGTTACTGTGTGTGTGTGTGTGTGTGTGTGTGTGTGTGTGTGTCTCTCTCTCTCTCTCTCTCTCTCTCTCTCTCTCCACCTATCTCCCCTGTATGTCATTGCCTCCCCTCCTGCTGTCATTCATCACTGTCAATTTCATGCTCTCTCTCTCTCTCTCTCTCTCTCTCTGCCTTTTCTTCTTTTTCCCCTTAATCCATGCCCTCTCTTCTCCCTAAAGACCCTTGTCAAAGTCTGTGGGTGGGCCACTTAACCACATACACTGATACAGATAGTCATTGGTCTTGGTGGGTGCCATTTAAAGCAAATGTATAAGCTTATTGAGAATGATCCCATATACTGTAGGTCAGAATGGGCCTGAATGTATCATACAGATCCTCTTTGGCTAACACACCCAACACATGATATATATGTGCATCATGTGGTTTTATGCACACTGAAAGATGAGCTGGATAAGTAAATTATAAGCAGGGAGTTGCAAAATGTTTGAACCAGAAATTATGTCACGGTTTTGAATAATATGTGAAGTTCAGTAAGACATCATTCTAGACTACGGCTACGACACGGTAGCCTCGTAAACCAGCCTCTCGCGAAAATGCATTTCATTTCATTTCTCGGGAGAGTCTGGCCTCATCCCCATTCTAAGCGTTTGGACTGAAACCCTCAGAAGGCCGAGCCAATCAGCGTCGCCCGCTGTGATTGACACAGCACGTTGGCCAATCAGGGACCGACTGGTGCAAAGCCCCGTCACTACACCAACTTGCTGATTGGCTGAATGGGGTTGTCTGTCAACGCTACTACCAAAGATATTAAACCGTCTTTGCTACTACTCCCGCCCAGCTCCCGCCCACCCCAAACGCTTGCAGGGGGGATGAGGCCAGACTCTCCCTCGGAATGAAATGAAATGCACTTCCGCGAGAGGCTGGTTTACGAGGCTAACGACGCGGTCCTGGTTCTGGTGCCTGGTAAACATTGTCTTGAAACTTTTACTTTCCAGTTGGTTATGACTGTAAATGTAGTTGCTGCCTGGTAGTCATTGGTTGAGATAAAGATAAATCTTAATGTATTTAAATCCATTTACATTCAAACCCCCAATATATTCCAAATCTCCATCCTCAGCTGCCCTCATTTTTTACTGCTCCTAGGGTGAAGTTCTAGATTAGCTATCTGTTTTTTATCCTTCCTTCTTCTACCTCTCTCTCTCTCTCTCTCTCTCTCTCTCTCCATCTCTCTCTCTTCCTCTTTTCCATACAAACACACACACATATACACACAGACTTCCCTTCCTGAGCAGAGAAGATAAAGCAGGTGTTAGTAAAGAGTTCTCCTGGACCAAATGAAAGCCATTTATCAGACACTTTGCCTTCCTCACAACACACACATATACAGAGTAGCACAAACACACACACACACACACACACACACACACACACACACACTTGAGTCTAGATAAGAGCACTATCCAGGACTCAAAGCCTGAAGCTAAGCATGTTTGATTAGGTGTGTAAGGAGCTGTTAGGAGATGTGTTTGGAGTTTGGCCTTTTTTACATGTAATATTCCCAGACCTGACAGTGTGTTTATTTTTTTTATTTTTTTAGTTAAACTACTAATGGTGTGAATTTATTCAATTCTAATTTTGCATATGGATATTTCAGCATTTCTCACAGGAGACAGGTGTGATGTAGCAACACTACACTAACATTTCTTTTTTCTTTTTTTCTTTTTTTACCTACATAGTGAATGTTTAATCAGTTACAGTACACCTCTCTGTCTAAGGAAGGCAGTGTGAGCGCACCAAGATTTATTTTTTGGTGACCATTAAAAGATGTGCATGCACTGAAACAGTACCTTTACTCAACTGAGTTATTGGTTTGTGTATACGTTGTGTTTTTGTTGATTGATCCACAGGTGATATCCCAACTGCGTGTCCTGAGTCGTTCAGTAGCAACTGGGTCAAAGTTTGACAGGGAACTCTGGTCGAATGGACTTTCACCTGTCCTCAACTTATGGAAAAAACTCAATCAGGTCAGTTTTTGTTTTGTTTTGTTTTTTTGTTTTCAGTGACTCAGTTCACTCAGTGACTTCATCTTGATCAACATGATTAAAACATTTGAAAGGAGTCTCAACCTCGAGCCCTAAAATTGTAGTGCAAGACATTAATTTCTACATCCCTAAAATGAGTGATTTACTTTTGCCATCAAAACCTTCAGTTCTAAAACTGATAAATGCCTTGATACAGTTGGGAAACTACATTTTTTACAAAATCATAATACCTGCTAAATATTAGTCTCGTTCCGAGACTCCGCCTATGATTCTGTGATCGGAGAAAAAAATTTGGAATTCTTTTAACCGGTCGCAATCGTTGTGGTCGGCACCATAGCAACGGTGGGCTCGCCAAATATTGCCGGTTGGAAACTGGGTTTGGGTCCACGGTGTAACGACGGTTGGCAAACGCTGACGGATATTTATTCTTCTGTTCGGTTCATGACACGGATGTATAATAGATCCATGGTTCGGTTCCTGTTGTTGTTTGTTGATGTTTCCCTTTGCCGGGCGGACTGTGAAAGCTGCAACACGGAGGCAGGACTTCCGCCGGGTGGCTCGTTCCGGCCAATCAGAAGCTAATCGCAGCAACACACTTCCGTCAGGCCAGACTAGCTAAATATTTATTCCACTTTTTATTTCAGCCTTTGATAGTCTCATGCCAGTCTTTATTTGTATGCAAAATCATGTTTTTATTTTTACATTGCCTATGCAGCAGCAACTAATCTGAATTAAGCCGTGAAAGCTAATTGGAAATTAGTAGAGTCTAATTGAGCACTGTGTGTGATAGCCAGTGGCCTGCCTAGTCAGGCAGCACTGCCGTGTGCAGTTGCCTGGAGACCGGTACCTTTTCAAATCAAAATGACATCTACCTCTACATTAAATAATTTAGTCACCATATTCCTGTTCTCTTGCTCTGCCTCTCTTTTATTCTCTCTCATACTGTAAATCACAAATGTTATCCCTCTCCTTTTATCTCATTTGTGCCTGTGCCTCCCTCTCTCTCTTTCTCTCTCAGTCCCTTGCAGGCAGAGTTATTTTGTACTTCCTCTGAGAGTGATTGACTGTGTTAATTGTTGCCACTGTATCACCAGCTAGCTTCCCAAAGATCACAATCTACCTCTGACTGCTTTCAATTAACTGGCCCTTGGTCATCAGCTTAACCCTCTGTCTTTGACTTGACCATCAGTGGATGTGTGTGCATGTGAAGCTTGAAATTGTGTATTTGTGCATTTACTGTATGTCTATGTATTGGTACGTCTGTGTGTGTGTAAACTGTGTGCACGTTGTCTGGATAGAGGGTGAGATGCATGAGACAGCAGAGACTGTTTATTTGGCTGTTTAGTCACATTTTTGAATAGAGACAATGGCAGTGCTGTAGACGAGCTGAATCACACCAGCTTTTTTTTCTCATTGTCTTATTTATCTCTGACTCCTCTTTGTCTCTGCTCCTCTACCCCCCACTCCCACTACCCCTCTCTTTTTCCTCTACTGCCTCTTACTGAGTGGATGTATGGAAAACAAAACAGGGTGCAGAATGTGATATCTGCAAGAGAACAACTAAATATCGGTGCAAATTATTATTATTTTTATAAACACTTGTTGTTACAGTTACAGTAGAAGCTTGTGTTAAATGTAAATAAATCATGGCCCTGGTTTGCTCTGCAGGGAGAGAAACAAATTTCCTGTTGAGTTACATCTTGTTACTGTGAAAGAAACATGATTGAAAATATTTAGTACATGTATCTTGCGCTCAGAAAACCCAAAGGTTACATACTGAAGATATGTTGTAATATTGGAAGAAGTAATTTAAATGAAATAGTAATACCTGTTATTGAAACAATACTTTATTCATGCTTCTGAGTTGCAGCCAATTTGAGTAGACTGATAGGTCGATGTATTGCTAACAGTGTCCCGGTGATAAGAGGGATATAAAAGCAATGGGGTGACAATTGTACAATATTATACAGCTAGCCTTGAAGAATAGGCCAAGGTTATTAGAATGAAAATATCTAATTAAATTTGCTGCACAGTATGTAGAAGAAACATATCTCTCTTCTTCCCCTTTGAGCTGGGTTTTACTGTACCCCCCTCCTTCTCTAGCTGTCTGTGTCTGTCTTGGGAAATGATGTTCTTCAACATGACAGTTTTATATATCTTTCTGGCCCTCCCTGTCTATCCATAATATATATTTATTCTGTCTATGTACCTGTTCTATCTATTTTTCTGTCAGTATTTGATTCTCTCTCTGTCTACATCCTATCTATCAGGGCTCTACACTGATCCATCAGAAGGTGGCCCCACCCACAGAAGGTCATGGGTCCCCAGTCTTGTCATTCATTAGTTTGGAGCAGTTCAACGCCATCCGCTTGGTCCAGGTAGGTTAAATCATTGCTGTTCCTTCACGTTATATGTTTGAAATAATAGAGTAACCAAAAAACACGCACATCCCCAGGCCCAAATAGGATGGATGCTGGATCCAAAAAGGACTATAAGAGGATAAAGAATAAAAATCTGCACACCAAGGCAGCTCCCGTAGAGAAATAATTTATTAGCGTGACGTTTCGAGCGAAGGCTCTTTTTCAAACTGCCACTGTATGACTGCTATATGTTTGAAATAAGTCATGATACAAATTTTAAAAAAAGATAAAAAAGTTATCCATGAATAACAAAACAAAGTTCTCCTTGGCTGGTGCTCATTCACATTTGTGCTGTAGCACTCGGCTTTCATCAAATTGTATTCTCAGCTTTTTGTATTATTATATTGTACCTTGTGATATAAATGAGATGGATACGTTAAAATGCTGTGAATTACAGAAAGTGGACTTAGCTTCCTGGGGATCAATGAGAAGAGTGTGAATTGTAAATTGTTAAATTATGTGATTTGTGGTGGATACTTTAGCAGCAGTCTATGTGATTGAATAGAATGTGCACTGTTATATTTTTTTTTTATGAAGTGACTGCTCTACTAGTGCGCTCAGTGTAATTTTCTTCAGTACAAAAACAGTTGTATTAGATTTTTTTTAAGAAGCAATCAAGTAGTTCACTGCACTAAACTTTAAGTGTTGTCGTAGAGTATCCATCAGTCCTTGGCTGCGCTGAGCAAGGTCATCAGAGGGACCCAACTCTTAACTCCTGATGTCCAAAAACTGGCCACTGCCCTGCTCAACCAAGAGGTAAGAAGAAAGAGAGAAAAAAAGGTGAAGCAAGGGGAAATCCACTGAGATGTATTGATGAAATAATGAGTTAACATGAGCCTGCTGCTTAGTGTTTGTGCAAATGTACAGATTTTGTCTTTTCAAGAGGGAATATAATAAGGGCTCATTTCAAACTAATTGTGAAAAATAAATTGAAACGAAATGGTGAAATTGACTTTCGCCCACTCATCCACCGCCTTCTTATGCTTCTCAGAATGAACATATGAAGCATCTTGGAAGTCATTCTGTGATTCAACATATTTTCTCATCTGACTGTTTTGGACACTGTTTGGATCTTTGATTCATGTAATCATAGAATATACAAGTAAATCTGTCTCCTTGACGTACAGAGTGAAGTGAATAATTCTCTTGACTCTATTGTTTTAGAGGTGAAGTGTGAAATATTACCACACTGTGATGAAGTTTATTCCACAGAGGCAGGCACACAGAACATATACAGAGGTGACTTGTAGACATCTAGGAAACACAGCATGTATCCTCGTTTGTGTCCCCAAGCTGAGGTGAGACAAAGGGGATATGGTGAGGCAGAGATACACAATCAACCTTTTACTCCTATGTTTGTAATCTCCTGAGAAAAGCCCTGGGCATCATCCCTTCACCACTGCGTTTCTCCTCTCTCAATTTATCTCAATCAGCAGTCTTTACTTTCAACTCAGTCTCTCCAGTTTTCAGCTGCCTTTTTTACTGCCTCTCTCCTCGTATCACTCCCTTCTAAAATGTTCCTTTGCTAAAATTAGTGCTCATACCAAGGCTATGAAATCACTACCGCAACATACTGTAGTTGATTCAATATCACAGTATTTTTCCACTAACAGTATATACTGTAACATAATATGGATGATGCAAAAATAATCCAACTACAAAATTATTTCCCTTTAGGTCTTTATCATGTGCCCCCCAGTCATGCAATAGATACAATCTCTGTTACAATCTAAAACTGTTAAATCAGTGCTCACAGTAGACCTTATGTCAGTATGTCAGCAGAGAGAGATTTTAAAAACGTAGGATTTTAATGTTTTTTCGTGCCCATCTGTTTAGTTTCCACAAATGAGGACACCCTGTAGTGCTTTATGGCCAACGTATGTAACTGCCCAGTATATAAAACAGATGAGCCCTCATTCCTGTTTCATAAATTTGTAACTGCTTCCTTCATTTGAATTTAAGTGATAAAAAAAATTAAAAAAACTTCCGTCACCCAGTGGAGTGAAGACAGCCTCTTTCCTTCATGATAATTTCTAGGGCCCATCTTAAGACATTCTGTCTGTCTGTGTTATGCACAATCAAAATGCAGCTTTTAGATAAGTTAATTGATAATTAAAATAGGCTCTGTTTTTATAGCATATACAATTATGGTATGGGTTTACCATACAGTAGCATGTCTTTCGAGTATGATGATTATTTATTACAATACTTTACTGAAAGCTAGCTTCTTCCACTGATGAACCCGTTCTTCAGATGTAAATCACAACATATTGAACATAAATGAAAAATGTAATGGAACCCTAGAAAAAGCAGCAGCAGCAGCAGCGGCAGCAGCAGCTGTCATCTTTGATGAGGCTTTCGTACATTTCACCCAAGCCACAAAATTCTTGACACATATTAAATTTACTACCAGCAGAATTTCAAACCTAATGACTTTTGTGGCCCCAACTGACAACGTTTTACATCACTGTCATAAAGATGACACGGCTCTTGCTCCTCCCTTAGAAGGAAGAAAACATGCAGCCATGGAGTGAAATGAAGCAACCAAAATTTAATTTTACTATTTCCCCTATAAATTCTTTCATCTGGACTCAGTGGTTAAGATGATTGTTTTTTTGTTTTTTTCTTAACTTTATTAACTTGTGTTAAAGCATGTCAGTGTGTGGATGCTACACACTAATCAGCAATAGAATTCATTCAGAGTAAAGCTGTGTCTTTGTGCCAGAACTCACGACTGCACGATTTTGAATAATTTAATTCTCCAGTATCCATTCTAGCAGAAGTAGTCTGACAGATGAAACATTACCTGTCTGACTTTTGGCTTGACCGCAAGAGCGGAACCAGCTCTCTAATCGCTAATGTCTTTGACATTGGTCGGTGCATGTACGAAGATTAATTGGTGCAACCCATTTCTTTAAGGAAGGCTTAGATCACTTAAAGCAATTCTTACCGATCTGGCATCTCAGCACAGCACGAACATTTGAAAATCAACAGCTCCACCTCCCTCACAAGTCCCACCCACCTCTCCCTCCTGCCGCACCTCCACGTGCCCCCTCCCTCCCTGCTGCATGCGTTGGCATGGCAACGGTAAACAGAACAGGAACGCGAGTGAAACGATAACAACACAAACAAACACAACACCGGAGTTTTAAACCGTATAAACGGACTCAGTGATGACTGATGAGTTTTATAATAAACTGTTGTTAGCCTACTGGAGACGCAGGGGAAGTGATTGTTACAGATTACAGTTCTCAACGAGCCGGGCTGGCGGCCGGACCAGCGCCACCTGATGCGCTGGTTCAGGGCCAAAATAAATCCAGATCGAGCCGAGTCGAGCCGCGCCGGTCCGGAGTTCAACCGGGTCCGGACCGTGTAGAACTCACAGAGCTAACAGTAGCCTAGCCCCCTAGCCGTTAGCACTGGATGCTTTATAGACACATGTGATTTCCAAAAACCTTCTTTCTAGTGTGTGTGACTCTAGTCTCCTCTGCTCTCTGTGTCCTGCTACTGCTCTGTCAATAAGCGTTCTTCCTGGTCGGGAGGGGGGTGCACAAAGTGATTACATATTAAGTAGGTTCGGTCGCTCGTCAAATCTTATTAATCGGACCGAATAATATTATATGAGAATGAAAAAATGATGAGTTTTTAACCCTGTTGGGTTTCTCTTACATTTTAATGTATCATCAGATTATTAATAGCATTTTAACTTAGACAAAGATGTGCAAAAGTTCCAGAAAGGTAAGAATAGCTTTAACTGAGACCACCTCGCCTCTGCACTTGATGTCTGGGTTAGAGTTCACTCAACCTGTGCATCGTGAGCACAACCAGCTCCAGGGTCACATCACCCTTTGCCATTGTATTTTAGCTCTACTGAAGACAGAACCAGTCAGCTGGATGAGGAGCAGTTAGATCCAAGGAAAAACTACTGTACCTTTAGAAATATTGAAAAAAAAAAACACACACTAATGGCAACCAATAACAAAAAAAGTAAAAGTAACAAATAATCCTAAAAAGTCCTAATTACATTCCACATGAGTTTACAGGTGGTTGTTGCTACTGTTCAAAAAAAGCATGACAACACAAGATGTTAATTGAACCAGCCATCACTGATGATTAGCCCAGTTTCAACCAGAGAAGAGGAACAGAAAGAGCTGGTGATGTGATTTATGTATTTGGAAGAATCGACCATTTGGGGTCGTAATATTGTAAAAGTATAGCAGGCACAGCTCTGGAGAGATCAGCTCCATTGCCCCTCTCCTCAGCTGCGCAGTAAAAAATAATTAGATACTTGGAAACTACCCAAGCACAAGAGGAGAGTGGTAAGCAGCACTGCAAAACAGAAATAAATATCACCAATGCCTTCAGTGGAAAGATCGTTAATATTAAGACATGGAGACTGATTTGGGGCTAGTTTTTTGATTAAAGGTTAAACAGTATTTGGTATCAGTGAATTTTTCAGTGCCAGATGTGGTAATTTTCTTGTCAAAACTATTGTTTCTATTTAGTTTTTTATCATCACAGTAACTGTCAGGCAAACTGGGGATCTCGATGAAAAGTGGTCAGAGGACTCTCTTATTTTAAACATTTGCTTGCCAGCAAACCCCAGCTGCTACTTGGAAAAAAAAAAAAAAGATCAGCAAGTCACCTTGGAGATTATTTGCACCAATTAAATGTTCTGGCAGTGAGCTGCAGCATAAAAATATATGTTCCTTCTGAAATAATATGTCGTGGAAATTTTGGTTAAATTTCCACCACAAATATGTGTGGAGGAATTGGTTGGGCTGAGTAGGAATTAATTAAATTTCTGTAGATTATTCAAAAGGAACTCTTTCTTAGTCTATTCATTTGTTTTTTGTTTTCAAATACATTGATACATTTCATTGGTCTGACTTGGTACTTATATCCTTTCAGTGGGTGCCTGTAGCTCTGAAACTATATTTGTATTCAAGCATCATTAACTTGTCTGACCTATCATTAATTAGAAAACATTAGTATATATAGATAGATAGGAGATAGACATTTAAGTGACACAACTTAAGCCTTCATGTTTATCTCCTCTCACAGTGATACACACACACAGCAGGACACTGACTGAATGGTCGACTTGCAGCTGAGAGACATGCAAAGTCCCTTTTAGTTCCATCATAACTTTCAAGCTTGAATAACATCAAATTCTAAACTCTCAATCTCCCACTGTGCATATTTGTGCATGTTGTGCGTGTGCATGTGTGTGTGAAAGGCAGATCTTTGATCTCTGTGTAGCAGTTAAAGCAGCACAGACTGCCTGACCTGTTCCAGAGTTAACTGTTGTCTCCCAAGGGAAGGTTTCTTTTGCCACCTACGCACAATATTGCATTAGTCATTGTCTCCCAAAATGAACCACTTCAGCATTTCAAAACAAAACCACACATGAATGTTGTGTAATCAGCCACCTCGATGGTGGAGGAATGGTCCAAGAAGTTTGTTGTGCCATTTTTAAAGGGAACCAACACTGACTGGTCCTCCCTACCAAAACTTTCATTCTACTTCCTGCCTTGGAATCTCTTTAAAGTTTTTTTTTTTTTTTTTTTGAAAAAGAACAACATTGGTAATTTCTTTGTCGGCATTATGCAACTTTTTTTAAGCCAAACTACTGAGGCAGTGCAACCCAGAAGAGTGAAATGCTACATTTTGGCTTTTGCTACAGTTTCAGTGTGAGACAAATTGCACTGCCAATGGCCAAGTGGATGAAGTGAGTCAAAGGAACTTCATCATGCAGTAACATGATGAGCCAGACTGCCATATTTGTGTGCGCAAGAGTCTTTTGTCAGTGTGAAGTTTGGAGGAGCATTTATACAGTATGTAAAGTCAGTCAAGCACTTCCCAGATGCACTCGTCTGTGTGCCTATAGGCTTTGACCTTAAGAAGCTGATAACAACATGAATATTATAGATAATGTCTTAGGGAGACCACAGTGCTGGTGTAGCATATGCCTTCCAGTGACACTGTTTAACTGTGTATTTGGAAGAGTTTCAGAGTGAGTCAACAGGGTCCAGTGTTGTCAAGTTTATCTCTGTGTTTGCACAACTTAGCGACTGTGGTATAGCCTCGTAAACCAGCCTCTCGCCGAAATGCATTTCATTTCATTTCTCGGGAGAGTCTGGCCTCATCCCCCCTGCAAGCATTTGGGGTGGGCGGGAGATGGGCGGGAGTAGTAGCAAAGACGGTTTAATATCTTTGGTAGCAGCGTTGACAGACAACCCCATTCAGCCAATCAGCAAGTTGGTGTAGTGACGGGGCTTTGCACCAGTCGGTCCCTGATTGGCCAACGTGCTGTGTCAATCACAGCGAGCAACGCTGATTGGCTCGGCCTTCTGAGGGTTTCAGTCCAAACGCTTAGAATGGGGATGAGGCCAGACTCTCCCTCGGAATGAAATTAAATGCACTTCCGCGAGAGGCTGGTTTACGAGGCTAACTGTGGTAGCCCTTAGTAATCGTAGAGGAGAGAGGAAACATAAGGAGAGAGGACAACACATGCAACAAAGGATGTTGAGGTCACATACTACACACATGCACATTAAAGACCACTTTAGAAATCACTTCTACGCTATGGAGGCTAAAGGAATTTCTTGGTTTCCCTCATCAAACTCATCAAATACAAAATCCCAAAACTCCAAAATGCTTTTGTGGACAAGTTGTGACCTGCACATTCACCACTCTATGAGATAATAATGGAACGTTACGAAACAGAGCCGTTTTCGAGGTAAATACAGGGTAAAAACAGAGTCTGCTTGCTGAAAAACTGTCCCTGAACGCAACGTGCATCAGCGGTTTTGCATGAATTTACCTCTAAAACAGCTCTGTCTCGTAACGTTCCGTTATTATCTCATAGCGTGGTGATTGTGCAGGTCACAACTTGTCCACGACAGCGTTTTGGAGTTGTTGGATTGTGTATTTGATGAGTTTGATGAGGGAAACCAAGAAGTTCCCTTAGCCTCCATAGCATAGCCCTGAGCAGCCTGCCGCTCCACTCCACCATTCTAAAAATAGCTTACACCAACAATTAAAGGTAACAAACCTACTGCTATGACTATAGCGATTATGGCAATGGGCAAAATGTTGAACTATCCTTTTAAATAACTTCTCCTCCTCTTTCTGTTTCAGTGCCCCTCAACGTGGCAGAATAAATGGGAGGGACCAGAGGAGCCGATGCAGTACCTCAGAGCTGTGGTAACACAAGCTCTTGCCATACAGGTAGATCATGTGTAATTATAGAGACACACTCTACCCTGATGCTTGTCAGTCTGTCTCTCTTTGTTTCTTCCCCTTTCCCTCCACAGGCCCTCAAAGAATACTCACAGATGAATAGACATATTTATAGATTAAGACAAACACAGCCATTTTGGAGATTTTGGAGACATCTTTTAAACTTTGCAGTGTGAAGAAAATCTTCCATGTGCTCATTAAATTTCTCAAAACAATTTTTAATCAGGTCTGTGATGTCAGGGTTTAGATTTAATTATTCCTTCAGGAACTGAAATTCAGTCAGGGGAGGGCACCTTGGTCTCCAGCAAAAAAGACAAGTTAAAAAAAAACAAAAAAACATTGGTGAACTTTTTGTGCACTTGTAGCAAAGGCATTTGGTAAAAGCCTCCCTGGTTGTTACAAGTCCCAGGTGCCCTTGAGAAGAGGCCCTAAGTAAGTAAGCCTAAGAGTTTTTCTGATCAGCATTAGTATAAAGAGGAGTATATTGAAGGATCCATTTAAATCTATCATGCATTTATATCCTACTGGGAGCCTTGTCCTCCAGTAGTGATTAGATTGTAGGATTTTTTTTTTGTTATTTTTGGACAGGACTTTGCACCCTAGATATGACAAAACATGCAGTAGAGTTCTGTTGGGCGCAGACCTTTTTCAGTGCATCCCCACCTGACAGCTGAGTCCAAGGACCAAACTAAGTACTTCAGAGTTATGGTTCAGGTTAAGCTTATTTAGAGATCTAGGCAAAGAATTGACTAAAAGCATGCCAGAAAAATTCTAATGTTGTTTTCAAAAGCGCTTCATAAATAAAAGGGGATTATTATGAGCTTCTGGGAAGTGTCAGCCATAGGTTGGTGCCAGGAAATAAAGGCTCTGGCTGAAACTCCTCTCATCTCCTCATGAGTGTGTCTGACTGTACACCTACCTCAATATGCTCTGGCAGACTAGAATGCACACACACAAACACACAGCACACACACACATTCAGAAATTATTTATTTCTGTGTGAATTTGATGCATTTCATTATTGGTGTGGGCGAGTCTCCCTGCCTGTGTCTGTCTATCTGCTGGCCTGCCTGCCTGCCTACGCATCTGTTTGTGTGTATGTCTCCCTGTCTGCCTGTCATCTCTCGTTTCTCTCTGTCTGCTTGTCTCCCTGTCTACCTGCTCTCCATCTGTCTTCATGTGAGTCTGTCTGGAGGCTACACTGTCCTTAACTGTCTATTTCTGCCCATCAGTACTGAGTGATATCTCTGTTAGCAGAGTGTCTGTGTCCTGTTAGCTAATCAGTCTAATAAAGGCGGAGTCGGCCTGAGCTGCTTCTGTGTGGAGCTGCAGAAGAATAAAGAGCTAACAGCACAGCAGTGCATCCAGACGTGCCTGACGACCTTGAAAACCCTCATGCTCACACACACACACACACACACACACATATGCACATAAATACTATGCATATCAACACCCACTGGCTAAAAATCTTGCTTGTGCATGAATCTTGTGTGTGTGTGCACGTTCCTGTGTGCATGGGTGCGTGTGTGATTCTATGTGCACACACGCATCCGCCAACAAGTATGTGCCTCTGTGTGTGGGAGTATGGGCTTGCATGTGTGCGTATTTTTTCTCTGCATAATGCTCATCCCAATTTATCTCTAAAGCCAGTGCAGACTGATGCTGTGCTAAAAACGAATCCATTTATAATAGAGATTGGATCAGATGTTTGCTCATTCTGCCTCTATTTGTCAGCAATTTTCTTCAGCTGACCTCCAAATCCACTGGTTTCTATGGTGATTTAGAGAAAAGTGCGTAGCTGTCAAAAAAGGAAATGCAAAAAAAAGGGGGGCCCAGAGTAGATCAAGACTTCAATCTTATGTCAACTCTCAGGGTTTAAATCTGGCCACTGCAGCCGTACAAGCCTCTATCACGATAAGCTTGGCTCTAAGTGTGAAAAAGGGCAGTGGAATCAGTTTCTGTGCCGCTGTGCAACAAAGAAAAAAGAAACGTACAAACTAAGAACTGTGGTTGTATTGTGTGATATGGTATCAGGTTAAGTCCTGAACTGTGCCTTTGACAAAACTGACTAGTTCTTGCTGCGACACAGAAGGAAACTGCTTACTGATCAAAGCAGGTGCTGCTGAACACGGCAGACCGGATCAGCACATTGGATCAGGCTTAGCGGGGTCTATCTCCAGTCACACTGATCCACACTTCATGTTTAGGAACTTGTGTGTGGATTCTCCATTTGTTGTCTTTGCAGTGTACACACACAAATACGCACAAACCTCCACATCCCTGGTTGTGTGTGTGTATGTACAATGCAAATATTAGCTATGTGTATTTTCTGAAACCAACTATTCACAGTGAGAGTGAATATTTAGAGCAAAGAGTCAGGTCTGTCTGTGTAAGATGACACCACATGAACTGAAGTAAATTGTGTGTATTCTCATTGTCTTGTATTAATCCTCTAAATTCCTTGTCTGACTCCTGTGTGAAACTGATTTTATTCCTAAATGATGTGTTATCTATTAGTGTTTATTGGGTTTATGCTTCATTATTCTGTGTGTCTATCTGTGTGTGTGTGTATAAGCAGGGCTGGGTGGAGCGTGCAGGCAGACAAGCCCTCCTGTCAGACATCATAGATTTGTCTGAGCTCTTTCACCCTGATACCTTCCTCAACGCTTTGAGGCAGGAAACTGCCAGGTAACACCAAACACTCATGGGTTTATGTGTAACACACTTGTGAGACAGAATCAGCAGAGGACTGAAGTTAATAACATGTTTTGTGGTTTTAGGTCCATGGGGTGCTCTATGGATAGCTTGGTGTTCATGTCGTCATGGAGGAGTCCCATCGCACAAGCCAAACTGCAAGTGAAGGTAAAATTAACACAAACACACATGAACCTACATTCACACGCTCAGAGAGCAGATGCATACTGCTCCTGCATAGCCAGACATAGTGGTGCTATAAACAATACAGAGTCTGACTAAGTGATAATTGGAATATAATGTCATAAAGGCCTGCCAGAATAGAGAAGGCAGAAGCTGAGAGCAAAGAAATCAGAGTTAAGAAAGACAACAGACTTTGACAGAGGTAACCCCAGGTCTCCTGTGCGTTTGATGCATTTGACTGACAGACATTCCCACAGTTGAAGTACTGGGAGCCTGCACAGTGTACAAGACCTCCCGTTTCATTGTGTTTGACCTCCATTCTTTGATTTAAGGGCAATGTGATTGTATTGTCTACAATTTAAATTCTTTTAGACATTTTTTTTTTCATTTTCTGTCATGCCAGTAAGAATTGGCACAACTTGACATGCACTTAGTTAAAAAGAGGGAGGGGAAGGGTGTGGGTGCTCGATAGAGGCTGCAGCTGCAGGGAGGGAAGGGAAATACTCTGACATCTGACAGTGAAAGAGCAAGGGGATAATTGTGGTGAAGCAATGAGCTCTCTTGTGCGTGCGTGTGTGTGTGTGTGTATATGTCTGATTTGATGCCAGAGTTCCCTTTATTGTCTGGCCCTACTGTGGAAAATCCCTGAGTCACTGGGCTGAATTCACTTACATAAACACTCTCTCATGTACCATGTGCATAACATACTAGTTAATCCGGTGATGGCGACGCGTGTCTCCTCTCATGCTCCGTCTTTCCCTTTGTTTCCATCCTCTTTGCCTCTCTTCTTTCTCTTTTCCTTCTTTGTTTCTATCTCTTACTGAGGTTCTTCATCACCTATAGTCTAGTACGAAGAGGGGGGTATCATGCACCCCCCGGAAATATACTTCTAACCAGTGTTTCTAGATTGGAAAAAATGTGTAGAAAATGATGAGCTATGTTAAAAAGTTGTCAGAATGTCCCATGTATGATTTTTATGCAAATTAGTGCCGCCATTATCGAAAAAACCTAATTTCACTATATCTCAGCCAATATTGCAGATAACTGAACAAATAAGGTGTCTACACCCATGTTTTGGGGGTCAGAGATCACAATAAAACTATTCATAAAGTGATCACATGTTGGTGCCATGCTAGTAAGCAAACCTAACCCTTTTACCAATTACAAGACGCCAATATTGGAGATACCAAATAAGGTGTCTAGACAGAGGTTGTTGTGTGTTTAACCAAGGTTTATTTGGATCAAACATCATAATAGAACTCTTCTTGATGTGACCACTCTTCTCTTTCCCATGCCAGATAAACAGTCAAGTAAATGGTTCTCCACTATGCATCACTCATCATCGTTTTCACTGAAATCTTCAAAGTTAAACTCCTTCTCCTTCCTCTTTCTCCTCTTCCTGTTCATGCTCTCCAGGGTCATGGGGATCAACCAGTGAAGTTGGTAGGATCGGACCACAGGACCATCATCATAGGGTTTTGGTTTTTCCAGAATAGGTTCATCAGCTGGCTTGTACAAGGCGACGCGGTAGTTCACACGTCGGGCATGTGGCTTCAGAGCAGAGTGGCATGGAGGAAGGCGAGCCAGGTCAACCTTAGACTTGCAACTGAGTTTCTTGTCCTCCCCCACCATGTTGCGTAGCAACTTGGCATGGACAACATCCACTGAAGACTCACAACTCTGTCCAGGCGTCAGACTGGTGAATTGCTCCAACTGCCTCAGCATCTCAGGCTTGACACTCTAGCAGTCACTGAGTTGACTGAATACGTGAAACCTGGGATTCTTCTTCAAGGGCCCCACCTTCCTTCTCCCTTTGATGGCACTGGTACAGTCTTCTCCACTGAACACATAGAACCCAAGAAGAGTGGTGCGGTGGTCTTCTCCCAGGGATTCTGCAATACTACTACTGCCTGGCCTCCGGTGCTCCTGTCCCCATTGATGTTGAGATGGATGTGTTACAGTACGAGCAGAAGCTGTGGGCAAGGCTGCTAAAGCTGACTTCATCAGACCCCTACAGTGTGAAGATCCAGGAAGCTTCTCAACATCTCTGAGCTTGCAGAATCCCTGGGAGAAGATTACCGCACCACTCTTCTTGGGTTCTATGTGTTCATATCAGTGGAGAAGACTGTACCAGTGCCATGTATATATTTTTGGCTTTTTCATGCCTTTATTTGACAGTACAGTTGAGAGAGACAGGAAATAGGGAGGCAGAGAGGGGGGGAATGACATGCAGGAAAGGGCCGTCAGATGTGGGATTCAAACCAGGGCCGCCTGCACGAGGACTATAGCCTCAATATATGGGGCGCCTGCTTAACCCACTGCGCCACTCGACGCCCCCGAAGGTGGGGCCCTTGAAGAAGAATCCCAGGTTTCACGTATTCAGACAACTCAGTGACTGCTAGAGTGTCAAGCCTGAGATGCTGAGGCAGTTGGAGCAATTCACCTGTCTGATGTCTGGACAGAGTCGTGAGTCTTCA
Source organism: Trachurus japonicus (assembly GCF_045865225.1). NCBI lineage: Eukaryota > Metazoa > Chordata > Actinopteri > Carangiformes > Carangidae > Trachurus > Trachurus japonicus. Next base: position 24,056,780 of record NC_140919.1, read on the forward strand.
GTGGATGTTGTCCGTGCCAAGTTGCTACGTAACATGGTGGGGGAGGACAGGAAACTCACTTGCAAGTCTAAGGTTGACCTGGCTCACCTTCCTCCATGCCACTCTGCTCTGAAGCCACATGCCCGACGTGTGAACTACCGCGTCGCCTTGTACAAGCCAGCTGATGAACCTATTCTGGAAAAACCAAAACCCTATGATGATGGTCCTGTGGTCCGATCCTACCAACTTCACTGGTTGATCCCCATGACCCTGGAGAGCATGAACAGGAAGAGGAGAAAGAGGAAGGAGAAGGAGTTTAACTTTGAAGATTTCAGTGAAAACGATGATGAGTGATGCATAGTGGAGAACCATTTACTTGACTGTTTATCTGGCATGGGAAAGAGAAGAGTGGTCACATCAAGAAGAGTTCTATTATGATGTTTGATCCAAATAAACCTTGGTTAAACACACAACAACCTCTGTCTAGACACCTTATTTGGTATCTCCAATATTGGCGTCTTGTAATTGGTAAAAGGGTTAGGTTTGCTTACAAGCATGCCACCAACATGTGATCACTTTATGAATAGTTTTATTATGATCTCTGACCCCCAAAACATGGGTCTAGACACCTTATTTGTTCAGTTATCTGCAATATTGGCTGAGATATAGTGAAATTAGGTTTTTTCGATAATGGCGGCACTAATTTGCATAAAAATGATACACGGGACATTCTGACAACTTTTTAACATAGCTCACCATTTTCTACACATTTTTTCCAATCTAGAAACACTGGTTAGAAGTATATTTCCGGGGGGTGCATGATACTCCCCTCTTCGTACTAGACTACTAGTGTTCATTTTGCATTTACTCCGTCTTCTCTCATCTACTGCCCCTCACCCAGTCTTTCTCACTCTCTTTTGCTTTTTTAGGTTGGTGGTCTCCAGTTGGAGGGTTGTAGTTTCGATGGCGTCCATCTTTGTGAGAATCAACACGACTCTCCCAGTGTGTCAGCTGTCCCGCCCTGCCACATGGCCTGGGTTCCACAGGTATGTGTTTGTGTTTTAAATGGCAACATATTGTTGCCTGAGATGTAGCGATCAACTCCCATCACAATTTCCCAGAATCCACAGTGAAATATTCATGTTGTTTGTTTTGTTCCATCACACTTAAAGATAATCTATTTATCATAATATAAGTCATCCTCATATTTAACAAGCTGTTATCAGCACATGTTTGGTAAGCGACACCAATGATTAATTGATCATCACAGCAGGTGCCAAGTGATTTTCTGCTAATTGACGAATCAATTAATTGACTGATCATTGCGGCGCTAGTTGGCTTCACCTGGAGAGCCTGTACTCTGGCTGACATTCAGATTTGCACAGAACATGGTCGGCTCAAAGAACCATTTTTGTTTTTAGTGTAGTTAGATTATTTGTAATTTTAAATTTGATCATGAAACTAGCAAACTCGTACTGCAGCTGTGTGACACTGGCAGAATGGTAAACATTTGGTATTCTCATGGGGATCTTTGGAGATTTTGATCGTTGTTTAGTTTTTGTCTGGCATCTATCGGAACATCTATCGCTCTTTTTTTTTGTCTTCCCAGTACTTGTAAACTACTGAAATAAACAGCAGCTGTCAATACATTTATTCCTTTGTGATTTATGGCTTTGATTCCAGAGCTCTGCTGCTGACTCGGCTGCGTCGGAGGACAGTATCTGGCTGCCCCTGTACACCAGCTCTGAGAGGGTGAAGGTGGTGACACACATCTGTCTGCCCTGTGGAGCGAACCCTTGCCAGTGGATACAGACTGGAGCTGCTCTCTTTCTTAAACAACAGTGAGGGAATCAGTCCAATGGCAACTACAGAGACATTAATAATAAGGGCTTCTGGCACCTCACTACGACTTGTGTGCAGATAATATGAGCAGATAATATTGTCATAAAAGGCACATCTGACAAGGGCAACAAATATAAAGGACAAATTTTTAATCCTCCAAACATGTCAGGCTCTGATACTGACACCGTAATTTTCTAATCAAGCGTTGTAGCCTGCAGACCAGAAACTGTAATGCATTTACTTTATGTCACTGTCATTTGCACAATATAGTGCAAGTGAAAGGACCAGAGTGGGGGAGAAACACTCTGGGAATAAGGCTTAACAGCAACTTCTAATACATGAATTAGAATGATTTGTTGTTTTTGTCGGCACCAGACAGCACAAATAAAACAGCTGCAACAATGTTTAATGAGATACAAAAATAATATCACTTGCATCTCAGTATGTAATACACTTTAATACCTCTGAGCTCTCCTGTTGTTAGTCTCGTAATACATTACTCCAACTGATTTTATACATTTCCTCAAAGAGTTTAAAGCTGTACATTTGTAATTCTCATGTTTCTTTCCTGAGCTTGTGAAGAAATTCAAGTCTTACGTTGCATTTTGCTGAAGGTTTTAGCCTTCAATATTTGTCTCACTTGTATTTTTGGACATTATTTATTCAAATAAAGGTGAAATAAATTAAATTATTGTTCTTATTTTTTTAGAGTAGTGGTACAGTAGTAGTGCTTCCAGCAGGTTGGAATAGAACTCCCTCTATTTAAGTTCACTGTAGTATTATTTATCAATGTAAAGTTGAGAGTAATGGGTGTGTAGGTGTGCTGTGGACCTGAGCTGACCCTCCACCACACACTATCAGCAGTCACAGCTGCTCAACAGTAAACAATGCAGATCACAGTTCACCCTGCTCCCTCTGCCTCTCACTCAGTTCTGCTGAACTGGGCTTTACAGGCATGAAATGTCTCAGTGTCTCTTCTCAAAGCAAATGGTTCTGTCTCACTCTCTTAAACACACACTCACACAAGCACACATACATGCACGCACACTCACAAGCACTCGGTTAGTCCCTAACCTCTGTGTGATTGGTTCTGAGTTGAGGTTGAGTGGAGTCAGTGAAGCTGTGATGGATGACCACAAAACTACAAGGGAGGCTGTGAAGGTTTGTAAAGTGTGTATGTGAGTGTTTGTATATGAATCCAACCAAGAGCATCAAATTTGATTGATGGCTTAATTACATCTTCTTCTTTTTTCTGTATAGGCCTCTTTTTCATTTGTATTTATGCAGTTGGACAAATGTTTGTGAGCATGTGTGTGCGCATGTGTGCACTCTTCTGTGGATGTGTGCGTGTGTATTTGTGGAGACAGAGAAAAAGGGGGTTGAAATGAGGGAGGAGCGGGTTTTGTGTGTGCACTGCAGTGTGACAAAATGGGAGTGAAATGGAACAGCAGGTTTAAAAAAGAGAGGATTGGATTTCGGCGAAACACGGCCCTCTGGGTCAGAGAGTGAAAGAGAGACAGAGGGATGGAGGCAGTGGGAGAGATGATGCGAGGAGTGAGAATGGGGGGAGAAAAAGGCAATAAAATGGTTTGGAAAAAATGGTACAGAAACAGGAAAATGAGAACAGCACAGGTGATGGAGGCCAGGAGGAGAGCTGTGGTTAAAGGAAGAGAGATGGAGGGAGGGGGTTAGGACAAGTACTGAGGGAGTGATGGAGAAATGAACGAGAGGGAAACAGAGAAAATGTTTAGGCAAGTGATGAACAGCAGTTTTGAATTAATATGAGATAGCCAGTAATAAACCCTTAAGACGTTGTTAACAGACACACGCACACCCTTAGTCTTAAGAGCTGGTTGTTTTTCCCGAGTTGTTTCGAGGTCTGCCAAAAGCTCTACACAAATTATGCATTGAGGAAACTCAATTCAAAACAGCAAATGTTGTTTCGCAACTCTTCCTTAAGTTTTGATGACTAGTAATCCTGCAGGCAGAGGTGGAAAATTAACATCAGCATCGCAGCAAACACAAAACACTTTGCCAACGGCTTGTTTCCAAGGTAATGTGTTTACAGAGTTTGTTTTTATCACAAGTCGGCATGCCAAAAAAAAACATTGCGATAAATTCTGACTGATGGCATTCAGTCACTGCTTTAGTGAGTGTTTGTTTGTTTGTTGTTTCTGATCTCAGTCCCACACCTAACGATGCTGTTTCAGAACGATTTAAATGCGGCATACGCTGTTTACCTGCAAATGACAAAATGCTGGTTTACCTCAGCAAAGTGTCTCAAAGCAGCCAAAAACCCACACTGAAATAGAGCCTCATACATAAAGTATTACCACATTACTTCTTTCCTCTTTTCTCCATCCTGTTTCTGCTCCATTCACCTTTTTTTCTGACCCTCCATCCATTCTTCCACAAGTTCCTCCACTCATTCTTCTATGGCGTCCCCACCATCCACAGTGTTTGGGTGACTTTGGTATGTTTTTAAAGTAACAATACAATAAAGTAAAGCATGATTATGTCAGACATAACAATCCATTTGCTATCAGTCAATCTTTCTATATGCATACACTCAGACAAAATAAACACACACACACAAACACCAGGGTATAAACAGAGTAATAATAAGAGCTTTTCAATCGCTTTCCTGCCCTGACCAGATTTGTTCATTCATCAACAGTTGCTATGCCCTTACGCAGCCTGTCAGATGCACCCAGCGTGGCTACAGTATTTCAACTTTTGGCACCCAGTTTGCTCAATGACATCTGGTTGGGTCCCCCGTGAAGCAACAGTGGTAAAAAATGTTTCAGACTCCTGCACAAGGCTAAATTTCTCATTTGGGTTTCTGAAATGAAAATGTTTATCACTGCTGCATCAGGCAGTCGTCACACCTCAGATGAGTCAGAGCCAGCTGCATGTTCACGTCGGCGCAGAATTCACTTAGGCTGCTTCCAAACGGTAGAATTGTCATCATTAGGGTCATGATAATATGTGGACTGTGAGTGTTTTTGTTTTGTTTTTTGTCACGATACATACTGTATGTGTAGGATTCTGAGGAAACTTCAGTCAGTTTTAGGTCTAACCAAGTACTCAGTCAGCACTTGCTGATTGCCACATTTCACTCTGTTGTTTTTCCAATAAGAAGTCCCAGTATGTCCCACCCTAGCAGACGTTTTTCACGGGTGGGATGTGAGAGGAAAAGCCAACGGCGTCCACAGGATGCTTGGGAGGAGGATGAGGAAAAAGTGCTGAAAATACACTGCAGGGAGCAGTGTGGAGGAGGTGTGGAGTGAAATGGTGATCAGAGACAGGAGGGCCAAATGTTACAGAGGATGCATGGGATGGACCTGGTTTCCAGCAGGTTTGATTGACATGAGGGAAGAAACCACTACCTAATGTGTTTTCTACATGTCTATGTTAAAAGACCAACACCAACAATGCATTATGAGCAAACTTCTATCTGATCTATAACTCTGTGCCAGCGACCTTCACTGTTGTTCAAAAACAATTTAATTTTGAAAAACAATTGTATTTTATGGTAATATTGTAATGTATTTTGTATTTTATGGTATGTTGACAACGTGTGCTGCTGCCCTCTTGGCCAGGTCACCCTTGAAAATTAGATCTCGATCTCAACAGGTCTTTTTACCTGGTTAAATAAAAGCTAAATAAAAAAAATAATAATAATTCTGCAGCTGAAAATAGTCCCTCAACAAATAGGAGTTTATTCCTGCTTGAGTAATGTTTGCTTCTTCTATATTTGTGACTTTTCACTATGAACTGATGTGCTTTGGTTTGAGAGCAACATAAATAATGCAAACTGTTTTACAGTAAGTGTACTTTTATTCACATTTATTATACTGACAATGATCACATAAGATTTATTTAATCTCATTAAATTGATCTAACATTTGTGTTACGATTTCCAGGCAGATAATTGATCCCTTCAAGTCTATGGGGACATATTGTAGCATTACACACTATAATGTCTGTCTGTGATACCTTCATCCTGTAATGGACCTGTCCTTATGGCAGCTCTGCTATCAAGAATGAAAATATAGATTTTATTAGGGCAATGTAATGTATGAGCGGTCAGTTACTGCCTCTGCCTAAATGAAAATGTGCTGCACCTGTTCATAATTATATATGATCCCCAATGAGCACTCAAGTTATTGCACAGCATGTTGAAAAATTTGAAGGTACAAATGATCCTATATCATTTTTGTATGAGAGGCTTTGGTGGTATCTGGGCTTGGAATAAACACAGTGTAATCAGTTGGTTGAAAAATATTTTTCCAGTGCAGTTAACTGCTTCTTTAAAGGTGCCATATGTAAGAATGTGTCCAAAAACGGTTACTGCAGTCAAATTCAAAACACAGTGATCTGGTTTTTTCTCCCAGCCGTAGCAGCAGCTCAGTGGAAGCAGACGCTGAAATGCCACTGACGCCGCCGTGACTGGGAGAGAAAACATAAACATGATTTGCAGTCTGCAAAAAAAGATTTTTAATGTGAATACTCTGGCTGTACTATTGTTGTTGGTGAGTTCATCATGTTATATGAACATTCCTGAGTCTCTGTGACATATTAAGAGGATTTTACGGCCAGTTGCTTTAGATTTCTTACATATTGTACCTTTAAATATCATGAAATGCTATTTCATCATCCTTTTTTCATGCAGGCCAGTCTACTGTAAAATGCCTGGTGTAGACAGAAAAAAAAAAAAAGAAGACTGCTTTTAGCTGTTGTTTGTTCACCTTAATTCCAGCAACAAACAGTTTGAATCAGCTGTGGATAAAAAAAAAAGAAGCTTACTGTTATTTTCTCTGAGTAAAACAATTTCCAAACACCAACGTTTTGTCTATAACTAGGCTACACATATCATACAACATCATGCATACAGTTTTAGTCATCATTATAAAATCAGAATCAGCCTCCTCTTTTTACAGTCTATGATGCTAATACAACGCACTGACGTCACGGGTATAATTACGCATTTCGAGCAACATGCTGGCTTGCTTTTCAACTAAAAGTAGTTGGCAACAGGCATTAAAATCCACATGAGGCAAAAATAATGGTTTATTCGCCAGTGTTGTGCATATATTAAAAAAAAAAGAAGAAGAAGAAAAAGTGGATATCAGTCAGCTGTCACTGGTGCACGTCACCAGCTGCCGCCATGTTTGTGGAGAGTGCGCATGTTACCCATGGTTCCAACCGGTTCCAACAGCAGAAAGTTACCGATCCCACAAATTCATGCAAAAGCACAAGTCCGTATTTTATTGTAATAACTATAAGTTTGTAGAAAAAAGCTTTAATGCTAAAAGTGATTCTGTTTTCATGCTAACGTTATAGCTAAGCTGACATCCTCAAAATGAGTTGTGTTGATATTTAGGTGACTGTGCCTATGTCCATATTGTTGGCATAAAAAAGGAGAAAATACCAAGGAGGACCTACCTATTGAAGGTAAATATACAACAAATCTATATTTTATTGTCATAGTAAATGCAGTTTTCTTCAAGTTTTAATGCTACTTGTTGTGACTAGCGTGCTAACATGTTAGCTCATATAGTGGCTAATTCTGAGCCATGTTTGTGTTGTGCTTATGTTTTCTGTTGTGTTTGTTTGCGTTGTGCTTGTGTTTGACTGAAGAGACGGACATTTGGTGCCACTAGTGAAGACACCAGTCAGTTGAACTGTTGTGATTCTGGCCTCCAACCTGAAACCCACCCACTCTCTAGCCTCACCTCATCCCTCAGCCGCTGCTGCAGGTGTCATCCATAGACTGGTGTCATCCCATGGACCTGTGAGTACCAATCATCATTACATTACAGTTCAACTTGGTGACTTGCATCCCTGGTCTGTGTAATTTTGTTGTAGTTTACAGGACATTCATTTTGTTGAGTTGTGTGAGAATGCGGGCACCTTTGTTGGCAACATCAGATTAAACCTGTGTAAATGTGGAAATATAAAGACAAATGAATAGATATGGGCATTTTGTTTTTTCCTTCATGTATATTTTATTATAAATAGTTTTGTCTTTGATATTTATCCCTTTATTTTCTGTATTCTTCTCCGTATTGTTTTTGCCTCATTGACTGTGTAGTTGGGCCTAACACATGCACACATAGATTTGGCAGCTTGTTAAAGCAGAAGTAAGCGATCCGGTCGTTTTGGCTAATGCTGCGTTCCAGGCAGGCTTTTGAAACCGTAAATTACAGCTTCAAGTCACAACTTACGACTTTGTAGCGTTCCAGGCAACCCACTTGTGTTTTTCCGACCTGTTTTACCTGTGAAAGTGCACTATAACGGCCACTCGTAACTTCCGACCCGTGAACTCGTACCAGATCGAACTGGTACGACTTCATAGGTCGGAAAAACACGAGTTACGGGTTGCCTTGAACGCACCATAACAGTCCTCGTCCCTACGTCACCACACATTCACGCGCATCCCTTGGCTGCACACACAGCCCTTCATGCCGTTCTCTCTCCTCATTGGATAAAAATTGTAGGATATAAGAAAAGTTTTCTCCTCGGCTCAGAGCAGAGCAGAGTGACTGACAGACCCGTGTTTCGGTCCAAACACTCTATGTAAGTGATTGCTGTCGGAAGATATAACTATTTAAGGCTTTATTAACACAAAAATATCGCTTACTTCTGCTTTAATGTAGAAATAGATGCGATGTGGCCTTGTGCATTTGCAGTGTGAATGCAGTGTGAATGCAGTGGTGCTTTGATAGAGGAGGGAAAGGATTTACTTCCTCTGTGTGTGAGCCAGCCATGGTCTGGTCATCTGCATGGAGAAGGAAACTAGTACTGCAGGGCTGGAGGTACAGTATTAAGTTCAAGGCCTGGCCAAAGCCAGTTGATTAGCTACACCCTGGCAAAATGAAAAAGAAAAATTTGTATTATATGCTCAATTTCACTCTACGGAACTGTTATAACTCCTGAGTACCTGGGACAATGTCCATGGAGCTAGGTGACCTCTCATGAATCTCTGGTTCTGGGGAGGTGTTGTGTTGAACATTTAATTTAGATGCTCTGTTCTGACTGGTGAGTTGTTTGTAATGTATCCATCCTGGTGTGTCTTTGGGAATACACACCAGCAATGGTGCCTAGGCATGGACATAGGGAGGCAATGCCTCATTCTTTATTTCTGTAATGGCAGGTGGTGGAGCCATTCTCACAGAGCGCCTGAGTGGCGCTGTGGGGGAATAATGGGAGGACATCACTGGGGAGGGGAGGGAGAGGAGTTGTGGAACGAGGGGAATTATGTCCCACATACTATGTATGCACTTGCACTTTCCACTGCAATCCTGCATTTTTATTATCATGGGCTATTTATTGTTTTTATTTATTCTATTCTCAATGCACTACTTTTTACTATTTTATGTCTTGCCGTTGAATGATTGTTTGTTTATTGTGCAGCTGAGAAACTGAATTTCCTTCGGGATAATCTATTTAAGCTGCCCACTAATTATTCCAGGTGTGGCGCACAGGAAGTACCGTAATTTCCAGACTATTGAGTGCACCTGAATATAAGCTGCACCACCTAAATTTTAAAAGAAAATACATTTTGTGCAGGCCACACTTGAATATAAGCCGCAGGTTTTCATGTTGTAACATGAGATATTTACACAGAAAGACAGAACATGGAAGATTTTCGTGGGTCGGTAAGATTTTTTGGTACAACATCACAGTGCGTCTCCAGCAGGTTATAGTTTATCCGATGCAGTGAGCTGGGCCTGTTTTTTCAGTCTTCATACTTTTTATGTTTATCACAGCCTTATGCTAAGATTAAGGATATATTTTCCCATCATCTCTCACTCAATACCCCATAATGACGAAGTGAAACACGTTCTGAATACACTGTACATCGAGCACAGTGGGCAGTATGCTCTGTACTATGTGGGCATCATATCAAATACAGTGCATGCACAAATACCATAGGAAACAGGATATGGACGATTGAATATAAAAAGGTTGACTGTGTTGTGAGGATGCCAGCAAAGCCAGAAAAGCCTTTAGGAAATAATGAGCCCATCTTGTTTATTGATTACAAACAACACAGACGGCCTACAGTGGGTGAAAACACAGCTTTTGTGCTGTTTGGTGAGTTATTCCATGCTTTTGCTTTGTTTATATATGTGTGTGTGTGTGTGTGTGTGTGTGCGAGGGGGTTGTGTACTGTACAAGAGGGTGTGGGTCTGAGTGTGAGACAGTGAGTTCTTTCCCTGGAGAGATATCCTGCCTCCAGCAGAGACAGAGGGGCTGACAGATGACCACAAGGTCACTCGTCTCTATGATCTGTGATCCTCTCAGGAGACACATGCACACTTCAGGGGAATCTCTGCTTTTTTTCTTTCTTTCTTTTCTTCCCCTTTCCTCTGTTCTTCTCTGCAATCTCTTCTGGGCCTTGATAAGTCTTGTCTCTTATCTTTTGTTCTTCTCTTTTCTCTCTGCACCTCACCCTTTCTCTCCTCCTTTCCTGCTCTTTTTACAACTTCTCCCTTTACTTTCTCTGTGTCAAACAAGTGTTTGCTACGTCACTGTCTCTTTGTCTTTCTTAATGTAATCCATGATCTCCCTGCAGACCATGGTGATTATTGCATTGTTGTAAGATGTTAGACAGGATTCCTTTAGGACTTCTTTCTTTTCCTACATTATTTTACATTAAAAACTTATCTATATCACTCAACCAAAAATATACACATCACTTACAACACATAACACAGGGGGCGTAATGGTATCACTAAATGGATTAACTTAGGCACAATTGGCAAGAGATACTTGAGAACAAAATTCATCCTGCAGCAAACAAGTCTGGTGATTTAATGTGTTGCTTGTATCTGTACACAGCACAAGACTTGTGGTATAGTAGACTATAGCTTCTTATCGGAATCTGCTAATCCATGAACATCCATGAAGTCTAAAGAGATACAGGAATCTCTTTATAGTATGGGCGAATATATGTGCATAAAGACCAGTCAGCTGATGACAAAAAAAATATTGGCCTCATGAATACATTTCATTTTTTGGCTATTATCAGGTATATTTTTGTGAATTTGTAAATATGCACAACATAGACCTCTCCAATCATATTTGTAAACTGACGATTAGTGTTGTCTTGTTCGCAATGACACGATGCGTTGGCTAACGTGTCGTTTACTGAACGTACTGAAAGTAGTGTTGCCGTTTGCGAACATGTCATTTTGTTGCTCGCGATAATCTGCGCCCGCAACCGTATCAGTACGTTTAGTGAACATATGACACATTGAATGTGAACCTGAACTAAATCATGATTGGCTGGGAGTCAGACTATGCACCATGCTCCTGCCAAGCACTGAACGATTTGGTGAACGGATTTTTTGAACAAATCTTTTTAATGAACTGATTCTAGTGATTCAATACTCTCAAAAGAACTGCCGTTCCCAACACTACTGGCGATTTGCCATTTGTGCCTCTCTCTGGCTCAGCTCTTTATGCACAGTTGTAAAAGACAGACATAACAGTCAATATGGCTGGCATGGATTTGATTTATTAGAATAGTGTAAAACTTATATATAAGTTATATATATATATACATATATATATATATACTGTACTTACAGTAGCAAGTGCTGAATAGTGCACACCTGAATCCAGCTTTGACAGGATGTTTTACCATTGGCAGATTTTTTTTTTTAAATGAAGTCTTTTATTCATCCCTCTTTATCCCACATTCGTTTTCATATGAGTTCATTCTTGTCAAAGCACATTTCATGTTCATGGTACTCCTGTGACTATAAAAATAGCTGTCTTTGCAAATTCTTTTTCATTCGGCACTGATGCTCAACAGATGGTCTGGACTACTGCAAAGATCACTTTGTCCAGGGCGCCACTTTGTTTCAGCTTGTTTCAATGGACCAGCAGATTGATGCAGGAATCACATCATACTCTGAGAAGACTAGCGATCCTTTGAGCTGAGTTTTTTTTTAATGGAAGTCATGGTGATGACATGATTTTCTAGACCCATTTTCTTTGTTAATGTCAGTATGTTGAAAATGTTTTAACAGTAAGATGTTTTATAGATATCTTCTAAATGGCTTTTGAAAGGACACAAAAACACAAGGGGAAAGTTTCTCTGAACCCAGTGGCTCGCTCTTCTGTCTCCCTTTTAACATAATCTTGTGCTGTTTAGAAATCCATTTAAAGGAGGCAGATCATTTTATGCCAGATATTGAAGTTTCACCACGCTGTTTCAGTGTTGTGCCCGTTCTGGATCGATGTTGCCATCACTGGCCACACACACCATCTAAAAGCTGTGTTCTGGATTGATTTTACATGAGGCCTTGTCTGAATCAATCAGATTCCAACTTTGGTGTCTGACCACTGCTACAGTGTCAGCGTTGGCAGATTTAGAGCTATTTTGTGGTCCAGCCATACAACTCTTAGGTGCCCTTTTTCCTTTATCTAACCTGCTTTCATTTTTGAGTTAATGCTAACCTCACCTCACTGTCCAGCAGTTGTTGTAAAACAATTTGAATGATATTTTTTCCATTTCACCAGGAGTGTGGCAGCTGTAAACAGACGCCCTAAAGCTACTGTAAGATCCTACTGAAATGAAAAACAATATTGTTGGAGATTGGACTGTCCATCCTTCCTCCTATAAAAGAGGAATGAGTTGGGGGAGGGTGGGGGGAGGCATGACAATGAAAATGATTAACAGAAGGAGATTAGGAGAAAAATATAAAAAAAATAATTAATTATAATTAAAATATAATTTTTAAAAAAAGTTGTGTAGCTCACCAGCAGCCCCAGTCTCTTGTCCATGTGACACATTCTTGCTTTTCCTACCTGCACACACCATTGTAATATTACATTCATTGCACAAATATGCAAACAGACCTGCAGATCATGCACTTGTTTCAGATAACGCTCACAAAATCCTAGCTCTCCACAGTCTTTATTTCATCGTTGTTATTTTTAGTGTGTTTTTACTTATTTACCTAGATTTTCCACTTTACCTCTCTGTGCAACCTCAATGAATTTGTTAAAAAAGACTAAAGAAAAAAGATTGTATTCCTCCAATTCACAACCTGAGAATGTTTCAAAGTGTGCAAATCAAACAAAAAACCGACAAGAACACTGTTCATTCAACACAACATAGTGTGCAATTGTTCTCAATGCAATGATATCAAATGCCTTTAAAGCTTTAAATTTGCTGTTTTCTACTGATTCCTCCTAGTTAATCGTATCAGATGGGGTGTAGTTCTTTAAAGAGCAAAAAAAAACAAGGTTTAAAGCACTTTTCTGCACAATTGCCTCTAACCCCTGTCAAATAATGAAGTAAATAATGAGACTGCGTTGCCTTACAAAAAGCAGTGAGAAACTAGAGGGGACAGGACAGACAACTCTTGTGTTTTAGTGAATCCAGCTTGGCCCTAGTGATCCTCTGCGCTCTCCGCCTAATATTGAAGAATGTTCTAGATTAGAAAGCTGACAGCGACTAACTGACCAGCTGCACTAACCCCTCCCCTCTGTCGTCACAGCCAATGGAGCAGCCTAGATTAATGACCCTCGGACCCCGGCCAATCATCAAACTCACCTCTCCTCTCCAGCGAGGGATGCCCTTGAGCAAACTCCCGCACACACACACACACACACACACACACATACTGTAAACGTGATACCCACAACTGCACACAGCTACACACTCACCACCACTTAATTCAGCCTCCTCTGGGGGCAGCGAGCCGCTCAGTGCTGATGTTTATGGTTTCTCTGAACCTGCAAATCACCGTGGTTACAGCTGGGCGGATTTATGACTGTGGCCCTGTCCACTGGCCCTTAGACAAACCATGGATCACCCCCCCCCACACACACACACACACACATTCATGCAGTCACACACTCCAACACTCACATGCACACATCATGTAGTCTATATCAGAGATGATACACATGCTCAGACAGCATGAAGGCTCTTTGTTGTGGCTTGTGTGCAAAGTGACCCAATCTTTGTTTGTGTGAGTGTGTACAGTATGTGTGTATCAGAGCAGATGCGTCATGGTCACCTATTACATTTGTTGAGCATAACCTCAGCACTGTAAAGGAATGGAGAGCGATCCATAGTATAAGAGTTAAAGCTGATACATATGCAAATATGGAGATAAATAAATGTCTGCAGTATTAACCTTTGAACGGGGCTGGTGGATCTCACACTGTAGTCTTAACATTTACTGTAGCAGGTTGTCTCCTCCTTTGCTGTAACTGGCCGCTGAAGCACCGGATAATACCGGAGACAGGATTTCTTATTGTTTATTTTGATATTTCTGCAGCAAAAACAGGTCAACCAAGAAGTTTTGTGACAAACAAGCAAGTTTATCGTTTCAGGTAAAGATGTAAGACTTTGTACAAAATTGCAAGTTTAAACGAGATCTAATGTTTGTGAGAGTGGTGGGTGTGTGGTGCATTGTGGGGGTTAGCAGCAGGAGAGAGGGCATTTTCAAGCTTTAGTTTTGTTTTTCTCACCTGTATCCATTTTGGTTTTTGGTGACTCATCATGACCTTGGCTTTACTTATGTGGGAGGAGAGAGGCACAGCCGGGGAAGTGTCAGTAACATTCAAGCAGTGAATGCCTGCTGTCACAGACCACTTGTGGGCAGACACCAGCCAATTTAAATTCCTGGGCTGAAGAAAATTTACATTTGCAGTTTGCATTATTGTATCCTGCTTAAAGCTAGGAGGCAGTTGTTTGTTTTATATAAAAAAATATCAGGTAGTGGTTTTTGCATGCCCCCCTTCCTCTGGCCAAAAGCAGAAGTGATCCACTTCTACCAGGCTATTTTGTCTATAGATCCCCAAGCAGTCAGTGTGTCTGAATATTTATTGGTGCAGAAATAAGTCGTAAAATTCAGACATTTGTCAGCATTGTGGAATCTCTGCTTCCATCATCAGTCTATTGTTTGTTTGTTTTTCAAATGCTTTGTTTTGGTTAGATGTCTGAAATACTACAAACTCATTTTCATAAAATACCCAAGTCTTGATATCTGAACATGAAAAAAACATGAAAAATGATTGCCAGTGGCTTATACCCTTACTAATGTCAAGAGGATCTGTGGCTTCTTTTCTCAATCATGTATTAACATATTATCAGTAGTGGTATTGGATCAATGTTAAATTTAATTTTCCTGTGCATATACAGTAATCGATGCTTGCAACACTGATGTGCGCCCACACACACTCACATACACCCTGACTATAGCTGGATGTCATTTAAACTGTGTTTGTTGTATTTGCATCACTGTGATTAAACAGAGCAGAGGAGATACAGCGACTGACTGACGGACAAACAGAACACTTGACCTGTTTCTTAGGCTGCTTCTTTTGTAAACACAATTTTTGGTTCAATGGGTAAGTGAAGGGACAGAGAGAGAAGAACAGTGAGACAAACAGCTGCGAGACGACTGTGAATGCTCTAATTATTACTTGTAAATAATTACTTATTTATCCGTCTTGACAGTTTGTTTAGTTTTAACACATGAAATGTTTTGTCATCCCGCTGTTATCACCCAGGGCTGACCTACCTAAAGACAGGTGCAGACTTTTGTTTGCTTGTACCACAGTTAATGAAATTAGCCCCCGGAGTGTGTTGAAATGAAGGAGCTCCCTTTTGAAGTAAACAGCAGTCAAACTATTATTTGCAAATGTTTGTTCACAGGAGTTTCTCAAGCTCCACAGTCACATAGATTTTAGATATTTGAGTATTCAATGAAGGTGCTTGCCACACACCAAAAAGGTTCAGCTTTTTCTTTCAGCAAACCACTTTTTCCTTTATTGTTCTTTTGCAAGCTGCTCTTGACTGGCCCCCTAACAAATTACAAAGCTATGCAAAGGGTCTTTTTGATTTTGACAATCTGTTTCTCCTGTTGTGTTTCATTACCACGTGCCTTTTGTGTTTCATTGTCATGGAACACAACAGGCAAACAGCAATCTGCTCCTGTGTACTGTATGCAAGCAATTATGTACAGTATGTTTCAAAAATATTACATATGTGTGCAGTGCATGTATGTGAGTCTGAATGCACACTTACATTTCTGCTTGCATGGTCCAATGTGTGTGAAAGACTTATCTTTGACTTTCATCTATATCATCAGCATTGCATCAGCAGAGTGTTACTGATAATTGTCCCACAGTAGCTCCTCTCAATTCTCTGTCTTGAGTAATACAGAACTTTTGGTATGGCCCTGGTGTGCCTCGAAGATCTTTAAATGTTGATTATAACGCATTCAAAGCCTCAAAGGTTTCTTGAAAAGATGGAAAACCTTGATGGAATGTATTTGTATTAACTTCAGTGTTCTTTATTTTTCTACTTGGGGAGGAATGTGCTTGAAGAGCCACTCTTCTACTGTATCATATGCAACACATT
The DNA here is from genome assembly GCF_045865225.1 of Trachurus japonicus. Taxonomy (NCBI): domain Eukaryota; kingdom Metazoa; phylum Chordata; class Actinopteri; order Carangiformes; family Carangidae; genus Trachurus; species Trachurus japonicus. The sequence continues at coordinate 24,073,002 of NC_140919.1, forward strand.
ACTCCCCAGCCAGTTGGAACGTCTGTCTGTTCATTTGTGGGTTTGTAATTCTACTAAGCAGTGTAGCCAGGGCTGGATTAGCTGAGTGTTTCTGTCACTAACATGCTTCATTAGTAAAGATAAACTCAGCCAAGCAGATAGACAGACGCAGTCTGACAAAACAGCTGAGCAAACGGAGAGTGCACAGAGAAATGTGCGTGGAGACAGGTGGTGAATCTGGGGTTGGATAAGGTCGTGGTATCTTCAGCATTTATGGTTCATTTCATTAAATCAAATACTGACTAAATTTGACTGTTTGTAGTCAGCAGTTTTTGCTCTGCATGTAGGAGAACAAAACTTTAAAGGGGCTCTATGAAATGTATAGTAAACGCAGACCTTGTCTTTTACAAACAGTTTGTAAATGCAACAACGGCTGAAGCTCTTGGCCAGTGATCATTATTGCCACAACCACCACCTGTTCCTGGTAAGAAACCATGTTGGTCAGCAGAGAAGACTAACAGCAGCTTTAGATATAACAGGAAATAACAGCCAGTGTTTTGTTGTAAGTAACGTGATCAAAGATGGAGAGAATATAGTGAGTATATTAGTCTGTATAACTCAGGTGCATTTACGTCACCATGGATCCTGCAGGTTAAGCAGATATTGGATGAGTGTGGGTTGTCATATGTTTGGCTCTCTCAAAGATGTGTTAATTCTGACTGGCTGAAGCTAACTGTCGAGCGGAGACTGAAAGATCAGTTCCAGCAGACATGGAGAAGTGAACTTGGCAGTATGACATCATGTGACATCTATATTGAGTTTAAACAAGAGTTTAAGTTAGAAAAGTATTTATTGTGTTCAAACCAAAAGTATAGACAGGCCATCTGCCACTTTAGAGTAAACAATACAAGAATACCAAAAGTTATTGGAAGGTATAAAGGACTCGATAGAAGTCGGAGGTTATGTGATCTATGCAAAGATTGGTGATGAGTTCCATGTTTTGTTTGAATGCAAGAACACATGTATTGTATATCTAAGAGAAAAATACCTCCCTAAATACTATGTTCGTCGCCCATCTATGTTTAAACTAATTTTGTTATTACAGTCTGATAAAACAAAAGTTATTTATAAGCTAGGTGCTTTTCTGAAACGTGTCCTTCCTAAGTGATAGTTTTTGCTCTGTCCTGGTCAGAGATGTATGTACAAAGTATGTACAGCCCCCACTGCCTCTTGCTATGTCTGATTATTTGTACTGTTTTATTGTTTGTGCTCCATACCACTTGCGTGGTTGTGAGAAAAATAAAGTAAAGTAAATACACATATAAGATAGATTATGCCATTTTGTACCCACTACCAGGATATGCAATGATTATGTAGAATGATATCATAAAAGTAAAGACAGAAAAATGAATCAAATGGAAAGGGAAAGTGTTTTAAAGAAGACAAAGAGAAGAGAGAGTACTTGATGGGAGTTTTGTCTCAGAACAAAATGATGGACAAAAAGAGTCGATAGGTAAATGTAAAAAAAAGAGAAATCTGAGGGAGAGTGCTCCTAATGGATAAAAAATGGGAGCATGTTCAGATCTGATTTATAGGGAGAGGAGGAAGAATAGTAGGTCAGAAAAAGAAGACAGAGGAAAAGGATATCCTCTTCAATGCGGGAATATGACGTTGATCTTCATCCACTATGATTTCACTCTTTCCATCAGCGACAGATAGAGTGGAAGCACACATCACTGAAACACACAAATGGTGTCAGAGCATGTTGCTTTATAAAGGCTGTGAAGGGAGAGAAAATGGTGTTAATGGCTCTAAAATGCTTTTAACACTCTTTCCCACACAAGTCAGTCAGCCTTCTCCATCTACCTTTCACTGGTACAATTATGAGGCGCCTGTTTGAGATTCAGGATTACACAAAATTGTTGCCGCAAAGTGGAGCGGTGTCATTTGAAGGAAAACTGAATGTAGATGCTGTTTGAATTTCCCCTCATTCAAAAAGATATGCAGTTTTTCAAAATACAGTTTTAGCATTTGTGACACTTCTATATTTGTGCCCCTATTTTCAACATTTTTCTTCCTTATATATGAAGATAGCCGTTGCTGCTTGTGATTTTCTTCAACTGAATATGAATGCAGACACCATGTTGGACTTTTCCAGATTGCGTGAACATCTGGCAAAATGTGTTACCCATGTGTTACGCCCGCTCTAGGGGAAACTTAAGCATAGGATAAAAAAAGTGACTCTTCCTTGTCCTTACTCCCAAGGATGTCTAGTGCCACAACAGTTTGTAGTCCAACACAACTGTTTTTATTCACGAAGGTGGTTTAAACTAGGCATTAGGGTGAGCAATGACAAAACAACAAACAAAATAATCTGTACTTGAACCTTTAAAGCAGAAGTAAGCGGAATGTTTGTGTTAATATAAGTCTTAAATAGTTATATCTTCCGACAGCAATCACTTATATAGAGTGTTTGGTCTGAAACATGGGTCTGTCAGTCACTCTGCTCTGCTGTAAGCCGAGGAGAAAACTTTCCTTGTATCCTACAACCTTTATCCAATGAGGAGAGAGAACGGCATAAAGGGGCGGTCCTCTCTGTGTGTGCAGCCAAGGGATGTGGTGACGTAGGGATGAGGGCGGGGACTGCTAACTCCATCGGCTGACAGGAAGTTAGCCAAAACGACCGGATTGTTTACTAAAGAGAAATGAAAATAAATAAAATGTGGAAGAGAAAAATAAAATTAAAAGGCTTCATGCTGCATTCACATGAAATTGGGCAGACCGCAGACGGACAACAGCCGCTGCACGTAACGGCATAAACAAGCCTCTATGTAAACAAATGGTCGGTCAGCACGAGGCAAAACAATACACGTGACAATATGTTGTCATGTTGTACCCTAAACTGACATAACGCTCCATTCCTCCTCACTGCGTTACCGCGGTTACTTTTCACAGACGCCACCTCAACCTGAGCCGACAGCTCCGGTGTCTCAGCTGAGTTTCCGTGGTTTCCTACCGTCACGCTGCCCCTGAATGTAAAAACATGGCGACACCACATGGCAGCCAGCACCGAGTTTACCCGCTCCATGTAGATATGAATGATATGAACGGCAAATTCAGAGCTGAAAGGAACACTTCAGTTTGTTGATGAGGGAGATTACTGATTAATGAATAACATACTTTTGAACGAAATAAAATAGATAACAGGAGAAGTTACACAATGTCCCTTTAAATATTGCTGCTTTTTTTTTTTTTTTACAGTAAGATAAACTTCTTAGTCTGTTCATCTCTCTTTAGTCATATCTATTGGTGCAAAATGGAATAGTCAACTCAAAACTCAACTGTTTGTATTACAGACTAGTCCAACTTAATTAAATGGACTAACTACTTCAAACCTTCTTTACCTTATGGACTTCAAAAGAAATTTGTAAAATATGAAAACTTGAAATGGCAAACCTTGAAAAAGCTTATTTCAAACTTTACCTTCATCACCTTTTCCCCCCCACCCCTGTATCCATCAATCCCCTGATTGGTTGATGGATTGATTGATTAAAATTCAAGATTATGCACTTACAATGTTACGGTGTTGACGACCAGGCTGGTGTGATCTTGAGAGAAGTTGGACGTGTGACACATTCTGACATTGTGTAAAATATAACACTGCCTGGGGTAATAGAGGGCCTGTTATTTATATATTTAGTGTTCTTCACCATAATTGCAATTTTCATAAAATATGGAGAGACGATGCATTTTGTCACTGGCTGGCCTAAGGGGTGCATACATTATATATCTAGCATAAGATATTTACTGTTGCAACGTGTTAAATCTCTTAAAGCACCAATGAATGATATTTTGTGGTGTACATTTTAATGTGCCCCTTCTTACTGAGAATCAACATCAACACTTACTGAGAGCCAACTACAGCCCTGTCTGTCAATTCACATAATTAACTCCCTACACACTTTCCAAACGTCACCTAAGGTTTATGTAGCTGAAAATACATAATGTAGGAGTAAACAAATAAGTAGCATTGATCTGAAGAGACTTTCTTTCCCTTCCTGCACATTTTGTTGCACTAATATGAAAAATGTGTATCATCTAGTAAGGATTTAGCACAGCGATGAATAATAGTCCACAAGTTTCCACAAACATAATCAAAACAGGTCAGACACTCGCAGAGACTGGCTGTGGATTATAGCTGAGGGGCATGCAGGGCCGCCAGTCTGCACTTCAGTTAGTGTCATTGTACTGTATGTGTGTGCGTGTCCACTTAAGTCCATGACTGCTACCATTATCCACACAGTATTGTAACTATTGTGTGGATATACTGTATTTGTGTGCTTTGTTGTTGTTGTACATTATGAGTTATGGCAGTCAGATGGAGGTGTCAGAGAGCAGACTTCCTTCCATACTGTAGATAACCTGCCTGTGGGTGTCGACACACCACCAGTACTGAATACCTTTCTGTTCCTGAGCTGCAAACTGATTTTCACACTGAAAAAAAAAAAAAACTACACACATTCAGGCACATACAATAAAACTGATACCACATGGCTTCTCTGTGAAGTGTGTCTTCCCAGCAGCTTCCCAGATTAAATTAAAAACTATTTTTGTCTCTGTCACACCACTTCTGTCCTCCTCCTCCAAGATAATTTCCCCAAAGTTTAATATGATTGTTCCAGTGAATACAACAGCTAATGTCCTGTTAACCAGACTAGTGCTATAAACCTTTTGCCTACACCAGAATGATTACATTTTGGAGAATTGAATGTCAAGGAGTGCAGTCTGTGTCACCAGGTTGTTTTGCAGGCTGAACTGTTTCTTAGAGGTGAACAGTCGGTACTGGTTGTTCACTCAATAGATGAAGCCATCCATGTCTGATTTGTTTGGCCGAGAGATGCCTGTGATTTTCTGCAGGGTTGATATGTTTTGACAAATACCCCTGCAGACTAATGTATATAGATTTTTTTTAATTTATTTACTTTGTTGATGCTTAAGTGGTTAAGCTGCTGAGGTTATTTTCCAAGTGTGTAAGACTATCTGCAAATAGTAAAACAAAATACCCAAATGGCTAGCCGGCTTATTACAAAGGGAAATCTGAGCAATATGAAATTTTCCTTCATATAGCCTTTTTTTTTTTTACCACTTAGTTCAATTGATTCTTTTCTACATTATTGTATTTCTATTATAACTTCACAGCTCTGTCAGCAAATATCAAATCATCTCTAACATTTTACCTTACTGAAGCATAAACCTTAATATTACCATCATTGTTTAGCCTTACAAGTTCCAGTGCATTTTGTTTTATATTGCAGCTGTGTCTAAATGTCAACAGCAAAGTTAAACAAGGACGGCAGCGTGGTTCCCATTACGCCAACATAAGTGGCTTTGTGTTTATTGAGCAATTCAGTGAAACATCCCTGGAATGGTTTTATAAGGTAGCCAAGGATAAACTCTGTGTGTGTTTGTGTGTATTGAAATATCGCATGCTCACACAAACTGGTAGGATTATGACTAAGCTTGCATCACAGCACCATGTTATTATGGGCTGGCAGGCATTTTCGTTTGTCAGCTCTTGCCCAGCCACATTCACTTCCCCTCCTACTCTCGGACACATGCTACTGATCGCCAGTGTCTTTTGATTAGTTTAGAAATATGTTGTCTATGTGCACTAGAGTTGTGCAAATATTTGTGTAGAGGAACCTATCATCAAGTCATCCTTTGTATAGACACAGCTGAAAAGTCAGCTTTCAGTGTGTATTCTGGTATACATCACTGGCACACCTCTAACGATGGCAATGTTTGTTCAGTTGATTCAGTCCTTGTTCCAGACTGTGATATCAACAACATGTATATTTCCATGAAATTTAGTGCAGATACCTGTGGTAACTAAAGGATACTCTGATTTTTTTCTCTAGCTAGACCACAGGAACGATATGTTTTGGCTTTGAGTAAATGTCTCAAGATTGTGTTGTTTGTCCTATTGTAAGAACTTCCTCTTACATTACATCTAATATCAAAATGTCAGTTAATAATTCCATTAGTTATAGTATTAGTAATCCCATTTTACTCAGCTGTGCTTTGTGTTTATGTGACCTTGGTAAACCATACCTGTACCTACTTGGCATCTTAAACATCTTGGTCTTTAAACTGTAAGCATGTTAGCAGGCTGATGTGAGCATTTAGCTTGATGCAATCTTGTGCCAGACTTCAATTTCACAGTGCCGCTAGCATGACTGTCTTATTCTAACTCATTGTTTCAATACCTTGATTGACACTGGTTTACATACTGTAACATATATGTTTATTGCTGTGCAGACACATTTATAATTCTTTTAATATTAACCTTATAATTTGTGTGTTTATCTGATCTGAAACCTAAATAGTCTGCTCCAGTGACAGCCTCTCCATTTCAATAAAGTGATAAGGAACACAAAAGCCTCACAGCCAGTGAAACATCTGTCACACACACACACACACACACACACGCGCGCGCGCACACACACACACACACACACACACACACACACACACACACACTTAGCTGCTCTGAGGTGAGCTTTGTAGCCTTAACTAGCATGTGTTTCCTGTTTTGCAGCTTGTTGCACCTTTTTTTTTTCTTTTTTCGGTCTGACCAACCCCAAATGTCCCAGACGGGGTTCTCTCATGCACACACACAGGACACATAAATAATTTATAATTCACAGGCAAACCACAGACTACATACTTTCCTGCTTGGAGCGGCTGCTCTGTCACTGTGTTATGTTGTTTTCCAGAAGTTGTTATTTCCTTTTTTTGTTTTTAGATTCGCCGTGTTCCTTCATCTATCTTGAGAGATGGACAGGTCAAGTTTGTGTCCTTTTTTCACGTTTGTTGTTATATTTGTTCTTTACTTTTTCCCTGGAGTGATTTTTATTAAATATTTGCAAAACCAGTGGATATTCCATCAACGTCACTAACAAAATCCAGACTAAAGGTGTAATCTTGAAATATGAATTAATGCAAATGATCCAAACCAAGCGAGATCAGCCAGCTCCAGTTGACCCTAATTCAAGCCTCACCTGTTAAACCTCAGTCTGAGCGTGTCCCCGGGGAAGATGAAAAGCCCACGCTAGCCGAGTGCAGGAAATGGCCCAAAACAAAGGAAAAGCAGGTAACCTAGCGTTCTTCGCAGCGAAGCAAATGCTCCATATCGAAATTTATGAGGAATGCATGACAAGAAAAGGAAACACTGCAAGGCAAGGAAGGTGGCCTGGCACAATATTTTTGACAGGCTAAATGCACAAGTGACACAAAGTTCCACCAGTATTTCAGCATCATATATTATGTAAACCCCCCATCAAGGGGGCGATGTACAGCTCATTGGGTAGAGCAGGTGGGTTTGAATCCACTTAGTGGCCTTTTGGTGCATGTCATAACACCTATTACATTTAATTAATTTTAATAGACCTAAAGAAATTCACCAAATGAATTTATTTATTCGAGAAGGTGATATTTATCACATTTATCAACTACTGTATTTAATTTGATTGCTCATATTTATCACACAGTTGATGGTAGAAAATGACATTTACCAAATCCATCAATTCAAAAAGATAATGATCCCTATTACTGTAAGTGAATGCAGGTGACAGTAAATCAACCATTTTTCAGCCTCGGTTTCATTTTATTTATTTTTATTTTATCCTTATTGTTATGCATGATTTATTTTTTTATTAGTTAAAGATAGAGTCTGCAGTATTTTCATTATATAAAAAAGAAATCCTGCTTAGTGCTTAATTATCATCTCATCAGCTTTTACTCATGTGTGGTGGTTTGCAGAGTCACTAAAGTAAGTCAGACTAGGGGATTTAAGCCAGAGTTTAAACTAAGCGAGCTCATGGAATACCCCCCAGTTTTTTGTACAAACATACACAATACAAAACAGATGACAAAATTCATTGCCAGTTTCAAACTGTGCAGGTGGTCTGTGTCATCTGTGGTGAGACTCTTGACCATTAATTCCTCCTTACATGTGAGGTGTTACACCTTGGGAGTTTCATGCTATCTGTCACTGTTTCCCCCGTAGGAATCCTAACCGACCTGTAGGAGTCATGCAGGCACCAGGGTATGATTGGCTGCGTGCCAACCTCTAGGCATTGCCAACTCTGTATTTTGCACTGGCTGAGCCAGAAGCACCGCTGCCAGGAACTGAACCAGGGTGAGAGTAGAAGATTATTTTAGCACCGTTTCGTCACAACATAATCAAAAGTGCAAATCCATGAGGGGTTGTATGCCCTCTCCTTGTTCCTTCCAGTGAGCATGGTGGCACCACTCTGGTATGACTTTGCAAAACAGCACTGTCAAGATCTAAGCCTCTGGCGTCCAGTCTGATTTAAGGAAATTGAGGGAAATAAGCATGGATTTGGCAAAGCTATTGCATTTAACAAGACCAAAATTGGTTATTGGATGTTGTTCAAGTTTTTTGCATGTGTTTTCCCAGTCCCACAGCAGATACATTGATTAACATGTTCAAACTTTAAAAAAAAAAAGACAAATGTTTACACATGCATAGTGTAACAATGTGAAAGACAGTATTCAATTAACCGAAAAACCACAACACAGGTCATGATAGTTATAAAACACAACAGATTTGTGCATCTGTGTCAGGGTAAAAAAGTGGAAGAGAAAGACAGACAAAAAGGTGGTGTGGTTTACTTGTTGTATTGAAGAGACATGTGTGTATGTCAGTGTGTGCTGCATAAGAATTCCTCATGGTTCACAGTCATGTTGGAATAGTTGGGGGTAAGGGTCTGAGGTGTAAGACAAAAAAGGTTCATCAGGTGAACATTTGTGATGGTGGTCATGGTGGTCGATATGGAGGCAAGCCATACAACCAGAATAAACATGAATCACCATTCTCCCTCAGCTGAGACAGGTTGCCATCTAATTTTCTGTGCGTGTGCATGTGCTTACCAGAAAACCCGATTAGAATATGTCACTTTGTAGGTAAAGCTTTTAATCTTGTTTAAATGCGACTCAAATCTATATTTTCCTCTGTCTTGTTCATGTTTGCAGTTTTCTTTTTGTAGAGTTTAGTGTGTGCGTTTGTCTGCACGGCCCTGTCTTAGTTTTATGTGTTGTCTTGAGTGTGTATGTGGTGTCTCATTTGTTCCAGCTGTGTGTGTCTGTGTGTCGGTAAGCTCTTTAAGCTTTGCATCAGGTAATTCAGGTAATTGAATACTCTGTAAGAATAAAGTGTGGCATGAAGTTCCTGTGGCTGTAGAACTTACTCACTAATATACACCCACCACACACATGCCGCGCAAGTGCAGTCACGGCAATGAATCACTTCCATCAACTTAAAGTGACTCAGGCGCCTCAGGGCCTGTGTTATGTGTTTTCCTCTGGTCCCCTTTCCTTCTTCCTTCCCCTTTGCCTAGTTCTCTTCCAATATGATGCTGCAGCAAATGCAATGTCCCAAACCTGACTTTAACAAAAAAAAAAAAAATGTAACAATACACAAAAATCACGGTTTGATACGTACTGTACCTCGGTTTTGAGGTCACGGTTTGGTTCATTTTCGGTACAGTATATGGGAACAAAATGCAAAACATAAATTTACTTGTTGTTTATTAGGAACTTTTGTAAACCAACAATTTACACATTTTAGTCAATTATAATTATTGTAACGTTATACAAAATATGAATTACTGCCTGGTAATACGTTGAATAAATTATTCTCAAATAAACAATACATATATAAAAAATAAACTTTCCAATAATTATAATATTCTCAAATAAACAAAAAATATATAAACTAAACTCCTCACAGATTGTTGGTGCACAGCTTGTTATTGTATAGCTTTGGCCCGATCTGAATTGGTAGGGAGAGGCTGCTTGAATGTCGAAGTCAGCTACGTTTGCACTAAAGTGTTTTGGTTTTTTTTCTGGGGAAAAAAAAGACCTCAGGGCAGTGGTACTGTAGGGCCTACTGTACCTGCATCTCCTTATGTTTGTCTGTGCTCAGAGTAGGCTAGGCATGTAAGTCAACTTTGTTGCTTTTAGTAATGTTCTTTTGACCATTTCGGCATGTTTATGATCTGTTAACGTGATGACATGACGTAGCTAGCACATTGAGCCTTGTTTATGTTTTCAACCAATGACATTATATCGGATCATTCATCAATCCATCATTGAATGAATGAATGAATGAATACATTTATTTATTTCGGTATATATCAAGCTTATATAACCGAAAGGGTGTAGGTTGAAGCCAAAGCTTATATACCCCTACCCCTTTTACCTTAAAAAAAATATTTTAAAAAATTATACGCATTAATACAAAAGGATCAGATCAGATCAGATCACAATAAAATAAAGAATTGTACACAGCGCATAACCCAAAATAGTACAAAATCATTGAACTTAATTTTCCATACTGTAACGAGAAATGATGTTGTTCTTATAAAGTTTTTTAAAGCTGACTAGAGTACAGCATAATTTAATATTTTCAGGACAATTATTCCAGATGCTAACCCCTCTAACAGAAAGACAGTGGTTTTTTACAGTAGTTCGAGTCTTTGGTTTCTCAAATAATTGTGGTCTTCTCAGGTTATAACTGGAATCCTTCATTTTAAACAGATTCTGGATATCTTGAGGAAGAAGTTTATTTTTTGCTTTGTACATGATTTGTATTGTAATGTAATCAACTAAGTCCCTGAATTTCAAAATGTTCAGGCGACTAAATAGTGGGTTGGTTGGCTCACGGAAAGGTTTATTACTGATGATTCTTATAGCCTTTTTTTGCAATAAAATAATAGAATTTGTATTTGTTCTGTATGTGTTTCCCCAGACCTCAATGCAACATGTCATATATGGGGCAATTAATGAATTATATAATGTGACTAGTGATTGTTGAGAGAGGAAAGCTTGGGCTTTATAGAGAATTGCAATGGATTTTGACATTTTGGATTTGACATAATTTATGTGTGATTTCCAATTTAATTTATCATCAACGATAGCTCCAAGAAATTTGGTTTCAGGAACAAATTCAGTTTCTGCATCATTTATTGTTAAGTTTCTGCTTGGATTCCTGGGCTTTTTTCCAAATGGGTCCGACGTTAAGGTTTTTTCCTATACTTGCCCTGTTGGGCAAGTACTTCTCAAATCTACTTGCCCCATCTATTCTTACTTGCCCTGCCTAGATTTTTTTTTTCTGGTTGTGTGGTGCATACTTTCGCTCATGACTTATATCTTACTAAAATCCTTCCTGTTGACTATACAACACTACACAACACTTCTTTCTTCAGAAAGCAGTATTTATTATTATCTATAATTGCATTTAAATGGCAATCATTGCCGACATGTAAAATTAACTGCTATTTCACATTATTTGACCAGTAGCAGTTACACCCTCCATGCCCTATCTGAACAGGTGAGCCACCTGTTTAATGCCCGATCACAGTTGAAATCTTGGACTGAAGGGCCTTTCATGGCCAAAAACATTAACCTGGACAACATTTTAACAGATGGCTCCTCCAATCAGATTTTATTTTTTTCATTGCATTCACATGCTGCAGTGGACAGTGGACAATTTAGCTTCAGTATTAATGCAGTATCTTAAAAAAATTATATTAGAAAAGACCAATTTAAAAAAGCATATGCTCTCAATACTTGGTTGGGGCCATTTGACTTGAACTACTGGAAATAGCCTAGACTTTTCCATGTGACTCTAGTTTATTGAGTTGCCCCTGTAAAACTCAAGGATGTGGGACATTGAAACAACAGTGACAGGCAAACAGTCAATCATCACAGGGGTGTCAAACTCAATTTAGTTCAGGGGCGACAAACAGCACAATTTGATCTCAAGTAGGCCTAACCAGTAAAACAATAGCATGATATAGCCTATAAATATATTTTAAAAACTGGATTTTTCATCTGTTTTAGTACATTATTAAGATGTTTACAGTTAAGGCGAGACACCCCAGGTGAATAGGGTAAAAAAATTTAACTAACAGCTATTGCCATGAAACTTTCTATGTTTATTACATATAAAGCCACTTTCAAAATTCTTGTTTTATTTTGTTGACATATTAAAGTCAAAAGTTTTTACAGGGGGGATTTTGGACATCTCTTTTTATCACTCTGTAAATGAGAAAATACTGTCACCAGCCCTAAAAAAATCAAATTTCGCCCTGTTTTTAGGTATAAATTGTTGTATAAATCAGGCTGTGAATGATATATCAACAATCCCCTCTGTAAAAACCTTCAGAATATAGGCAGGAATACAACTGGAAGGTTTGGTGTCTGTAAGTGCTGCTGAACTGGAGATTTCGGGTCCAGAGTATAAGAAAAAGCTCATTTTGAGAAAACGGCCTTTAAAGATTCTATTGCAAAAATTCCACAATTGGCTCTATGCAGAGCTCTACTTCCTGAACTTAAGGCAGCTCCTTTATTTCCTGTCTTACATTATTGGACAAACTGATTAATCCAGGTGTTTCTGACCATTGTGACTACTCAGACACACCTGGATTAATCAGTTTGTCAGTAAATAAAAGAGCTGCCTTGAATTTAGAAAGTAGTGAGCTGTGCATAGCGCCAAATTGTTACTGGAAACAAGGGTGTCTGGCCACTGTGAGTTCCAGGTGTGGGCCAGTAGGTCAGAGAAAATAAAATAAAAAAACAAACAAATAAGAAAAACACTTTAGGAGTAGTTGGGCTCATCTGTGATAGGTAATCAATGTTTTCAGTTTCTCTATGTCTGGCTAATCATCTCTGGCCCATGTCAGTGTCACATCCGTTTCACCTCTGTCACTGAGAAGTAAACTACTGCAGAACACGTGATTCTGAGGATCGATGTTAATTTTAAGCCCTGTACCAGCACAATTGGGACATATTAAATCTCCGATCAGTTCATTCAGATGGCATGTGTAAAAAAAAAAAAAAGCCACCGCTGTGTATCACGCTGGTCTCCGACGGCATCCAAACATTCGTTTTTTATGGATGACAGCTTCCGCGATGACGCACTTTGTTGAGTTTGTTTGAGTTGCTGTGCTGTGTCTTTTGTTGTCTAGCAAGTGAGAGCTGCTGTTTTATTTTATGTGAGGATTTAAATCGATTTCCTTTCCCCATTTTTAAAAGTCCCTCTGTGCTGTTCAGAGCGCATCACGTGATGCTTCTAAACGAATCACGCTGTCGGAAAACGACACCAGCCAATGAGACCCTCCCTCGTACTTTTACGATTCGTTGCTGGTACAAAGGAAATGACCATTTTTGGAACCGACAAATTAGTGCAGGAGAGAGAGAGCTTCACAACGATACCTGATATGACAGGAGTCTGAACAGATGTGGCTCAGTACGCCGCGATAGAACGCTCAGTTCTGGTGAATTTAGGAGAAATCTACAGGCGACACCAGTCAAAGTGAAGTAAAATAAACACCCATAATGTGTATTTTAGACCATTTCTTTGTATTAGTCTGAAAGAAGACATGTTATGGAAGCAAAATAGCCCAAAATCGTGCATGAAAGTGTGCATGAAAAAACGATTTTTTTGCCTGCCGTGTCTCGCCTTAATGAACAATCTTTTTACAAAACATATTATGAACCACCTGAAATTTCTTGATAAAAATATGTGCAATTTATTTAAAATTTTCACACTTGGCAAATTCATGCTGAGGGCCGGATTGGACCCACTGCCGGGCCGGTTTTGGCCCGTGGGCCGCATGTTTGACACCTCTGGTTGAAGCACCGTCTCCACGTGTGTTTATTGACTACAGGATTAAAACCTAAAAAGGACATGTTAGCTCGTTGGTATGGTAACTAAATGGTAACAGGTGACTGTTGCTGCGTGCGTCTGCCCCGAGTCTGACGCCTAGGATCCACTGGCGTCAATGTGATTTCTTGCCGGACGCGACGCGTCCAGAAAAACGGACGCTTCGGTAGGCGGGAACACAGACCGGCGAGTTAACGGACAGTGGACAAACAGACCCCCGCCCCCCCGAGCTGTTCTCTATCTCGCTCCCCATTGGACAGTGACCCTGCGTCGGACGCATTCATTTGCATAAAGTTGAGCTCCGGTCAACTTTTGGACGCGCCGCAACTGCTCGAACGGACGCGCCGCCTACCCAGAATGCTTTGCGGGCGCGTCGTTAACGGTTTGACGCGTCCCATAGAAAATGAACAGGCAGGACGAAACGAACGCCAGTGGATCCCAGGCGTGAAACAGCGGCGGCGTTAATGAAGCACCAGTGAAACACTCGGTGAAATCGCCGATCAAATACGGCGAGACGCGAGCGACGTAGATAGCCTATCTCACCTGGTAGAGCACACCCGCTGCAGCGACCCAGTTCGATCCCACCTGACAGTTGCTTTGCTCCGCGTCAATCCTGTCAATCCCCCCTCTCACTCTCTCTCCCTCTCCCCCGTATCTCTCCAGCTCTCCTTTCAAAATAAATGCATAAAAAGTCTGAAAATAAAAAATAATAAAATCTGAGTCTGTGCTTGCAAGTCCGCACAGGCTCTATCTGCACGCTGGTAATTTTTTACTTGCCCCGGGCAAGCGGGCAACCGTTAATGTCGAACCCTTAGTTTTACCGAGATGGAGTGATAATTTATTTAAGTCAAACCATTCTTTGAATTTCTGTAGCTCCTTCTCTACCATATCCAGAAGCTGCCCCAAATGATCCCAACTACAGAACACAGTTGTGTCATCAGCAAATAAAATACATTTCAGGGATTTAGAAACCAAACATATGTCGTTAATATATAAAAGAAACAGCAATGGACCCAGGACTGAACCCTGAGGCACCCCACATGTGACCTTCAGGAATTCTGAGTTTGTCTTGTTAATATGGACATATTGATATCTGTTTTATAAGTAGTTGGTTAACCAATCATGTGCCAAACCTCTGATGCCATACCTCTGTAACTTATCCAATAGTAAAGTGTGGTCTATCATATCAAATGCTTTCTGTAAATCAAAAAATACCCCCACTGTATATTGTTTTTTCTCAGTTGCATTTGTTATTTGTTCAACAAAGTCCATTAGAGCCAATGAGGTGGTTCGATTCTTCCTGAATCCATATTGCTGTTCACAGAGTATTTGGTTTTTCGCTATGAAATCATTTAATCATTCACTCCTCTTGACAATGCTTTAATGTTTTTTTTTTTTTTTTTTGCCAATCTTTTGATACACCGTAACGATATGCTTCGTTACGTTCAAGTGCAACCCCAAAAATCAGGACAAATAAGCGTCCGGATCGAGGCTGCACCAAACAGCGGGCAGGGCATTTAAATTCCGGACTGTCCAGCCTAAAGCTGGACATTTGGCCACCCTAACTGGGTTCTCGCTAGCGGTAGCATTAGCGGTATGCATGGCGTAAATGAACTGCACGTGTAGCTGCAAGGGGACAATAAACACACAACTTCAGTTCCGGGAACTCACCCATGCACAGCCCTGTAACGAACCGAATGTCCTGTACTGTAACGGTTCAATACAAATACATGTACGTTAAACCCCTAATATTTGCTTTGCTTCCTTGAAACCGTTATTAAGGGTGTGTGTGTCTACATGGTCATGAAATGTAGATGTTGATAAAACATCCCATTCAATAGAAAGTTGTTGTCTTAATGCTACAAAAACAGCTGTAATGTGTCATCAGCTGCAATACACAGTAGCCTCTCTCTGCAGGTGATAACTTTGGCCCCTGGAATCATAAGGTGGATAAGCTTGCAGTTTCCCACTATAGTCGCAACAACACACTAAAACACACACACCTCACTTCTTCTCTTGCACTTAAAGCTAATCATTTATTTAATGGAACAGTTTGGATCTGAGAATGTCATTTTATCAAACTATTTTAAATGTGCAAGTGAAGACCCACAAGTACGACTGTCCTTTTCCCCCTTATGTTTGCAGATTCCTCACATACAGTCTTTCTCCATTATTCAAAAGAAATATCTAATATTCATACCTAAATGAAAGCTGTTCCATAATGTAGTGTGAATGGAGGGGAAGATGGGAGCAAGGGACAAGGAGGAATGGTGGGACTGGAGGTCGGGTGGGACAGAGAAATGATGGTTGGTGTGTGTGTGTGTGTGTGTGTGTGTGTGTGTGTGTGTGTCTGTGTGTGTAGAGAGAGAGAGAGATGTGGATGACTACTTATGTCTCCATGTGTTTGTTTGAGTGAATTTTGCAAATGAGAGAAGAAAAAAAAACTGGAGAGGAATCAGCCAAGGGGAAAAAAAGCTGAGAGAAGTGAGGTTGAAGTCAAAGCTTCAACCCACACAAACACATCTCATCCCTGGAAACAATCTCTGTTTGTTTCAAGCACCCAGGAAAAAAGTAACCATTTCAAAATTATATGTGAATGGTGAAACTGGATGAAACAATAAACTGTAATTGTGGGGCATTTTTTTGTTAGAAATTGGCTAGGGAGGGGGGCTTTAAAAGAAAAAGCAGGAAAGGACAAATTGACAGTCCTCCCCCCATTCATTTCTGCTGCATGTCACCTCAGTGTGTGATGTAGGGCAACGCTGTCTTGCTACGCCGTGTCTCAGTTATGGGTCATATTCTCACCATTCTTTCCTACACGCCTCAATGACTTCATCAGCTCGCCTCCACCTCCTCATCATTTGTCTGTGTGTCACTTTTTCTACATCTGTCTGTGGCTCTGAAACCTTCTTTCCCTCTTAAGGCTTTTTTTTTCTGTTGGTATCTCTTTCTACCAACTACTTTTAATTCCTACAATTGTGGGGAATTTTGGACACTCTAAAAGGCGTAGGAATAATAACAGATTTTTCTTGAGAGATTCTGGGAAATAACTATTGTCGAGTGAAGCTGTGGCTAAGAGGCCAGTTCACTCAAAAAAAACTTGCCTGCATCAACTACACAGGAGTATTTAATATTTTCATATTGCTGTCAAATTGAATACATTTCATTATTTAAACTTTATTATTTTATTTTTTTAGTGACCATTGACCATCTGATGTACTCAACATCAAATGCAACATTACACTACTATTCTCATCTTGTGAACACAATTATCTTTGCAAAAAACATAACACGACATTGTCTTTTTCACCTTACACCAGTATAGAGATGTACTGTAATTAGCAGCCCGATTTTCCACCATGTACTGCTTGATGCTGGACAGATAGTGTTTGTCAGAGGTTTTTTTTTTTAGCTCTTTCAGAAACATGACAAATGTGTCAATGAATGACTGTCTTTACTCTACATATAGTCATTTTATCTTAAGCTTTGAACTTTTAAGATGGCAGTTTGTTGGTAATTATATATAATCAGTGAAATTGGTAACGCTGTCTTGTAAAATGAAGTAGCCTAACAGGTTAATTTGAACTTTCCCTTGCTGCGGGTGCAATTTTCATGCTCTCCCCACAACCATCAGCCAAAGAAGATATAAAAATGGTGTGAGAGACACCACAGTGAGCGCTGAATAGGTATTATGCAGGGGCCAGCCCCATGAGTAATACATGATGATAAGATTGAAAATCGACATTACCCTTAATTCTGTCTCCAGATGTGTCTTAAATAAACCCCATCAGAGAAGGGGAAATGTGGGAAATGACCAGTGTGTTATAAAAATATAAGATGATAGCAGGAGAGTCAGGTCAGGTTATATCGAGACATAGGTTTGAATAAAGGTGCTCAGATGTTTCTCTCCATCTCTTAAGGTTTCATTTCCTGGTTTCCCAGGTAACAGCAAGGAGGTGATTTGTCCTGATAAGAAAGACAAAGAAAGCATCGTTGGAGAGGATGAGAGAGGGAAAGAAAAGTCAATTAGAAGGAAATAATGGAAATTAGAAATGCATGTGGAACAGAGAGATCAGAAAGACAGTGTGATAGAAACACACAGAAGTGCAGTTGAGGTTGAGTGATGGTTTTACGAGGGTGAGGTCTGGTAATCTGGGACCGTTTTTGGTTGATAGACCATGTTGCCCTCTATAGCTACATGACTACCTTAGATGTCAGTATCTTTACAGATGTGGGTGGCTGCTACAGTAAATCTCCTCAGCATCTAATGGAACAATATCAATAGCTCATGATTTTGTTGAACGTTTAACTGATGCTCATGTAGTAGAAGCTGGTGGAAATGGGAGCAAAACCTGTTGGCAAACCACAAAAAAACATCGGAAGAAGCAGTATGTGAGGATTTATGGCACCTAGCTTGGTAGTGTTGGCAGTTCAAATGGCCCAGTAATTGGGAGACTGGTTTTGTGACTTTATAAACATTTACAGTAACATGGCAACGATGGGGCCAGGAAATGAACATGACCTAGATTATATTATTTTGAGACTGAGAGCTTGTTTTAAAATGACTTATCATCTTGAAACACAACTGAACTGAAAGTTTAGTGAACTAAAGTTTGAGCTAAACTCTTCATGTGAGGTGTGAACTTTTACCACCTCGGGTTGTTGACCTGAACCATCTGCTGAGACAGTTTGGATGGCAGACCTCTCTCTGTTGTGGCGCTCTGTGCATACACCTCACCAAGGATTAGATGCTCATTCAGGAGGAACATTACTGTTCCCCTGAATCCAGCCTGTGTATTTTCTTTACTCCACTCACTGATCTCACATTGTTTGATATAAAGGACATTTGCAGCAACAATACAGTAGCATGTTTGGTGATCTGCTGCTCGTGTTTGATGTGAAGTGTTAGTTAAAAACCATTTGACCTGATGTCCCTGTTCACCTGACTTCACCCTACAGTTGGGAAAACACTGAATTAGGCCTTATTGACTTACTGTGTTGTGTTGTTATTTAGATTTGTGCATTTTTAATAAGAAAAAAAAGACACAGCAGGAGGGCATCCTAATCTGTACCACAAAGTGAGCTGACATTTGTGTGTGTTTTGCTGAGAAGAAGAAGCTGCTGACAGACACAAGTACAGCCTTATTGGAATTCAAACAAATAACATGCCGTCTCTCTCTCATGACCTTCTGTCTCTCTTTTCTGATTGATCTGCCTTTCCCAATACTCTCTCTCCCTCTCTCTGTATTTACTTATTTTTTGAAAAAACTTTAATCTTTATTCTGCTCACTGGTTGGTTTCATTGTATGTTTCTTATGTGACCCCTCTTATCACCATGGGGGCTTCACTTAGAATAATTCAAACTCATCAATGGTCAACTAATGGCTGAATGGATGGACAGATGGAAGAATGGATGGAGAGATAGATCGGTGAATAACTGGCTAGTTGTGGGATGTGACTGGCTGCCTGTATGAGGGACACTGCTGCGTAATGATAACAGCACAGGAAGGGTTGCCACAGCAACCAGTGGGACAGGAAACAGCCTTGAAAGATAAAGAAAAAAGGCTTCAATGAAAAAGGCATGTAATATCTTCAGGGCCGGTGACCCCATTTCTATAGACTTCTGATCTTTTTCACTAGCTAATGCCGCATCTTGCCATGTGAGTTAGTAAGTAATAACCAGCATCTGACTTACTGGGGTTTACATCAATGTCCGTACATGATGTAATTATAACTTAAAGCATTTATAAGTCTCAAAATATCAAACAAATAATACAAAGCTACCACAAAAGGTAAAAAGGATACTTCTGTCAGCCAGAGTCCCAGATTTAGTAGTACTGTAGTATTGTAGTATATCTCAACAACAATGAGTTCATTTGCAAAAGCAGATAAGTGCCATTTTGAAAAAAATCAGCTAAGGCTTTGTAATTATTCTTTGCATAGTTTTGTTTTCAATAAAACTATATTTTTTTGAGATATGTCTGTTTTTTTACATCTCAAAGTCACTCAACTTTGGTTTGACTGATATCACCTTATGTAAATAAAAAATAAAAAATGAAGATTCTAGAATTTTTTAAAAACGGAGTTATCTGCTTTTGCAAATTAACTCTTTATAGAATTGCAAATATTTGTTTCTTGCAGACATTGATGCTTCCTAGAGGATGTATGTACTGTAAATTAAATGTCAATCCAAGAAGAATGTAGCCTAGAAATCTAGACGCACCCTAGCGGCAGCAAAAATATTTGCTCCGTAGGTGGGTCTAGAAACGAGCCATATAGGAACTTTTTGAGTCTCGAACACCGATTGTGTTCACCAATCACAGCGCTCTATCTGTTTAGGGAGTCGTTGGGCGGGCTTAACGCGACGACGACATACATTTTAATTGGCTTGTCAGGCTAACGACATCCTGCTCTTTGCTCTGATTGGTCGTAGTGCTACCCTATTGCGTGCAGAGGCAGTTTGAAAGACAGCCTTCATCCCGCCCCCTGGATTGAGCCGAGGTCTACTGGTCGTTTCCAGACTATACATTTTAATGATATAGTATGGCTTGTCAGGCTAAGAAGAATGTGTTGGATATCCATGAAATTTTGGATAAATACTTTGTTTCTCCCTTAACTTTTCAGTAGTTTGTTTTTTTCATTTTCTTCAAAACCTATGAGTGCTAAATAATACATGTTAGGATGCTGACACACAAAGAAAATATTCATCATTGTTGACATTGTTCTTGGCATCAAGATGTCAGTGCAGTTGGGAGCATGTTTGCATGTTAATATTAGACCTGAACAGAACGGCAAGCGTGTCTGTCCAGAAGTCTCCATCGCAGGAAGCTACTGCATGTAACCAGTAACCACACTACAACCATCTTCACTCATCCACTGTCAATGCTGGCAAGTTGGAAAATGTGAACCCCTGCCATCTACAGTTGCTTCCCACAAAGCAGGTTCATATGGATGTGCTTTTCACGGTTGTTTTACAGTTTGGTAAAAAAAAATAACAAAACCAGTCAGATATTTATAGGCAGTTCTAGGGAAAACAAGATAACATGAATGTGTCATAGAAATGGTCACAAAATTGGCAACAAGTAGATAAAATATACATGTTCTAATTCAAATTAACTTTAAATGATACAGTTTGCCAGTTTGGACATACAGTAATAACCTCCTCTCAAACAGGAAAATGGTAACATGAGCACAAACTCAGTGCAAGTTGAAAATAAAATCTCCATTTGGTCTGTTTATCAGACTGAGTCACAAGTGAGAGCATAAAGGTGCTGCTGCAAACTAGAGGTGAGACTGTGACTGGCAGACATTTGAATGGTGCCATTATATCACCTACCCACTTTGTGCTAATACACTGCTCTTACAGTAAAAGCATATGCGGTTTCCATGGCGGCCTGTGTTATAGGTTTGTCGTGTGGAAGAGTGTGTTTGACCACAGCAGAGC
This sequence comes from Trachurus japonicus, assembly GCF_045865225.1. NCBI lineage: Eukaryota > Metazoa > Chordata > Actinopteri > Carangiformes > Carangidae > Trachurus > Trachurus japonicus. Next base: position 24,094,178 of record NC_140919.1, read on the forward strand.
ACAACAACCTCAAACGTACTGTTTGAAACTTTGCTTTCTCTGCTTGTGTTCCGACTTTGTCACCCGTGTGTTTTGTCTTACTTCTCTCTCCAGTGTGAGGTATCCACTGAAACATAACACATTTCCAATAACACTCCACAGGTACTCAAACAAAGCCATTGTTCCGTATCATAAAAAAAAGCCATGTACAGTCAAACAGTCAGATTTTTATGAGAGAAAAAAAAAATCACAGGAGGCGGTAGATGCTAGAAATACTATTTATCAAATCCAACCAGCTGATATTTTTAATAAAACAACAGAGAAATACACAATAAATTATGTAAAGAAAACATACAGTTTCATCATGAATATTTTTTTGAATACAGCAAAGGCAGCTTGACTTTTGTTTTTTATTTTGTTTTTTGTTAAAACTAAAATCAACTTTTTTTCCAGACTTGAAATTGGCAGTAAAACCAGTTCAATCCTCAGAGGATAAGCTGAAACTCTGGGCCAAAGTCTTGAAGATATGATGATCTGTTATGTTCTCAAAGGTCTGATGTGTACAGTTATAATGGTTTCTTAGTTGTAGTGAAAAACTTGAAGTTGACATTGAAATACACATGGTTCTATTGTGAAAAACTGCAAGACAAAACGTTTCAGCTACAAGAAAGTGGAGGAATGTCACTTTGGAGCTCACAACAATGGAATGTGCTGATAACGCCGGCAGACTGGCAGACACAGGATGCGTACACACACACACACACGCGCACAGAGACACACACACACCCTCACATACATATTTAATGTATAAATGTGTTTCTCCTGTTAGCAGCAGATTTCATAAAAGCCATAAGATCATTGTTGGAACAATAACTACACACTTTACAGCAAAGCATCTTGGAAAATGACTTGTTGCCTAATCACCATCTGGCTTGTTGACTATTGAAAATAGAACGTGTGTGTGTGGGGGGGAAACAGAGGATAGTTTCTAGGATTGGAATGTGACTTTTGCACAGCTCAACACACTTTGGGAATATTTAAGAGTGTTTTGTATACCCCGCACCTGCCAAACATCATCTGTAACTTAGAGTACGCCCGTGCACATGAAAGCACCCAGCTGACGGGGTTTCAAAGCGACTGAGTGAAATCATCTCAGTGTCCAGATACTCGTTTTCTTTTCGTCTGTCTTTCGAATGAAAAGTAGTTTGTCAAACCCCATTTTTCTCTGCGTGATTCCAGCCTATGGGAGGTGATGACTTGGAGATGAAAGATGGCACTGCCTTTTATTTCTCACAGCTGGGTCATGTGCATGGAAATGAAAAGCAGTGAGTTTGAATTCTTGGCCTGTTGCTTTGATAGTCTGGATATCTACACATAGACAGAACAGACACACACACACACACACACACAGTCGCACGCACAGTCACATGCTGACGATTCACATGCTTGTATCTGCTGCCAGCTCTCACAGACTGTTGGTAACCCTCCACCCCTTAAAACAAAAGGGACCTCTTCCTGAGCTGTTGCAGGCACACGGACACACTCTGACCCACACACTCAAGTGTCAGTTGTATTTTCAGCGCTGACCAGGAGCTTTGCTGTAATTCTCACAGATCTGCTGCAGACTTCAGAGCAGAGGGCGATATTGTGATATGTATGAGCATCTTCATGAGAAATGCTAAGAAAAAAAAGAAAAAAAATCTCCTCAGCAGAAAGGCAGCATAGCTGATTGAAAGTGCCGAAGGAGCAGCAATCTATTCTGCCTTTATACATTGAAAAGTGGTTCCTCTCCCAGCTCTAATGCAGGAGTGCTGGTAATCTTCGAATAGGCGGCTTGATTGCCCCTTTTCTGTCAGTCACCTCCTCCTCCTAAAAAAAAAAAAAATCATCTCTGTCTCTCTTCCTGAGTGTCTTTTTCCGCTGTGTGTTTGGGGTCTGAAGTTCGGGGTTTTATCCGCGTTAGCAGAATTCCGGTTAGCAGTTGGAACGCCAGGAATGTTCGGAAAAATGGGCAGAGCGCGGCGGACTAATCTGACATCTCCTTTGATGTGTTGGAGAGTGAGTGATGAGGAGTGTTGCATGTTAGAGATGGAGTCACCGAGAGAGAAAGAAAAGGAGCGAGGAGCGTATGGATGGAGGTGCAGACAAAGGGAATCATGAATATATTCAGACGGGAATGTGTGCAAAACAAAGGAGCCCTTCTGAAAAATAAAGCAGCCAAGAATTCTGCATAAATAACTGCAGGTTTTGGAGGAGTTGAGACCTGAAATGACCGTGTGAGAGTGTGAGCGAGCAGTTCAGATCTGGAGGGTTGTGGTGAGCTTAATTTCACATCAAGATTAAGTATTATTTTGGTTCACGCTTCCCCCAACGCCTCTCCCTCCTTCCCTCTGTCTCACACACACTCATGTCAGCATTCTCCTGGCAGAGGAGGAGCCAGAAGTTTCTAGAAACATTCTTAATATAACAGGAAGAGAGGCAAAGACATGCATGTGAAATAGGAATGTAAAAAGAAATGTTTGCAAAGCAGTCTGAGTCAGGAGTTGGCATTCATGGAACTCCCTTCATCACAATGCAGTGTTAACCGAAGCTGCTCAGACATATCAACAGCTAGAATATATTTGATGACCCATTTTAGCATTTATTTGGTTTTCTTTTTATGATGCCAACCACAACAATAACCAGATAACAAGTTGACAATCTTCCCTCAGGCAAACACCCCCCAGTCCTGTTGTTGTAAAGCCAAGTTCAACACAATATTGGTGTTTTATGTTTTTGTTTTTCTTTTGTATTTGAAACTTTGATTAAATTGAAAGTGAATTCTTGAATATATCTTGAATATGTCCACTGTTGTAACATTTCATCTTGCCCAAGTGGCCTATACATTTGGTTGTTAACAGTTAAGAGTTACTGCACCAAGTTGCATTTCAGTTGTATAAACAATGTTGTTGGAAATGTTATGGTTATTTTCCCGGTGTACAGAGGAAACTAGGTTGTTTACTTTCAAGAAAAAATGTCATTGTGTGTGATAGGAGCTGCAGTCAAGTGGTTGCTTTTTTTTTTCCTTTGCATGTGTCTGCGTTGCTGTTATTATATGAAGTCTTTTGCAAAATAGATAAAATAATTAGTCCAATAATTTCAGATGCATGTGCCAGTCTTGAGTGCCTCAGCGAGGGGGCTGGGAGGGACACGCACACTCGCATGTTTCATGGTGTGTGAGGAAGATCTCGTCTATGATCCAGCGCACCTGCGGCCTCCGATGGCGCTGGTGCAGAGTGACCTCTGGGGCGTACTTCAGCACCTAAAGGAGACAGAGAAAAGACGGCAGAGATAAGAGACAGAAGCACACAATTTTCTGTTTGGAGGTAAAGGCCTGTGAAATGGAGAGAAAATAACTGGTCTTCAATTTAGTCTTTAATTCATGACAAAATACTGCTGAGGTTCGACAGAAAAGAGAAGCACAGAGGATTTGCAAACTTGACATTGAAGCAAGTTAGGGAATTCAAAATATAGATTAGATGGTAACAGCAAGGTTTCTAAGAAAACAGCAGTCTAATGGCGCTTTTCCACTAGCGCGGCACGGCCCGCTTTTTTGGCTTTTCCACTAGCCCAGGTACTATTTTAGTACCTCCTCGGCCCTGGTTCCAAGCGAGCCGAAGCGATACTAAAACGTGACGTCAGCCGACTGCCTTCCACTGATTGGACAGAGCGTCGCCACTGGAAGAGTGCGAGCGCTACGTCCGACATGAGAATCAAACCCGGAAATTTCAAAAACATAGCGGCAACAGCGACCACTGATCTGTACTGAGACTTAAATGACTGCTGTGTGTAAAACCACACTGTGGTCTGTTAACGAGGTGCAGACAAGTGAGTTTGGAGCTGACGAGAGGCTCAAAAAAAAGAGAGGCGGACAATGCAGCCCCGTGATCACCCCCCGTGCCGACCCCGCCCCCGCCCCCCCTGAGGAGGAACTAGAAGAACTCAGCTGTAGTGGAAAAGCACCTTTACCGAGCCGAGCCGAGCCGTGCCGTGCCGTGAAAGTGTAGTGGAAAAGTGCCATAAAGAAACTCTGGGAGCCATTAGAAAACAATTATGCATCAGCTCTTCCCCTTGGTCAGTTATTAATCATCACCGACTACACAGGAATCCCTGCATTACTTTTATCAACTTTCTTATTTGTTCCAAGGTAACAGGAGCCTTTCCAAGGAAAAGTCTATCTGGATATGCCATAGAGCCACTCTCAGCTGTGCAAAGAAAAAACACTATCTAGTATGAAATGGATGATGAGGCTACGGTTATGCACGAGTGTGATAATCTTTACCATGTCAAAAAAATGTCATAATGTGGTTTTAAACAGAAGTTTGTTAAATATTAAAATAATAATAATCTATCACAGAGTATATATTTTATTCTCATTAATTTTCACTCATTAGTTTCACTAGGACTGATTTTGCTGCAGATTGCCACATTATTTCCAGGTGCAACTTCTGATGTGAGAACAGACTGGAAGTACAAATTGTTCCACAAGTGATGCAGTGAGCTTTGTTCTCCAAAGCCCATGATTTATATCAGGACTTCCCAGCACTGAAACAATGGTCTTGAGTAATAAAGTGTTTCTTAAGAAGTTAGGTCACCCAAGGAAGAAGTCACAGGTCTGTGACTCCCTGCAAGAAGAGAAACAAGAAAACACAACAACAACCACACATACAAGCATGTGGTGTGTAGACAGGCACAGATCCACTGTTGTCATGCTGTCATACACAATCAATTACATGCACACTCTAATACACACAACACAATAACAGCCCAATCCCACTTTTGTCTAAATTCCTGTTTTATGATTTTTAACAGAGAGAGAGAGACAGAAAGAGAGAGAGAGAGAGAACCCTAAGGACTGTGTTTCAATAATGAAGCTATACAAGAACAAAGACACAAAGAGATGGAGGGAAGAGAGAGAAAAGGATGAATGACAGGCTTAAAGAACTAGAATGGTGCATTGCAAAGGGATAAATTGAAAATGGGAATTGGGAAGAATGAAGGATGTCGGAAGCCCAGAGAGAGGAGGAGTGGTAGAATGTTAACAATGCATTGAGAGAGAGAGAGAGAGAGAGAGAGAGAGAGATGGAGAGATTGAGAGGAGAAAGACAGCACAGGCACAAAACAAATGTAGGAGAGAAATGGGGGAGAAAGTGTGAGGCCGCTGGTGCATTGCTGCTTCATTGTTGATGCAGCCCCTGCCTCTCACTGCCTCTCCCTCCCTCACTCACTCAGCAGCTCCAACACTCACTTTGTCTCACACCATCCTTTTAGCCCCTCTCACGTAACCATGTCAAATGTGCTCGAAAGTTTCGGTGTCAGTCTCATGTTTGACTACCCTCCTGCCTCACTGTGTGTAGCAGCACAGCGTGCACAGTTCAAGTCTAAATTACATCATGTGTTAAATGGAAGGGCTGCAGAATGCACAAGCATATGTAGAGAAATATGAAATGCAAAACATTTCTATGCCTTTTTTAAATGCACTACATGTACTGAAGGTATATGATTTATTACTGTATATGATTATGATATTATTTGAATCCCCCTTTCCTTTGCACAAATGGATAAAACAAGTGTGGTGAATGTAGAACAATATAATGATTTAGTCCATATTCATTTGTAAAAGAATTTCATATCTGTTTATAAAATGTTGTTTTAGTTGCATTTCCTCTCTTTTCATGGTGAATGAGAGAAACAACAGTAACTGTCAAGCCTCTGTTTCCCCAATGTTGCCAGTGTGAATATCTACCGAATGAATATCTACATGGAGAACACGAGTGAGTAGAATTTGTCCAAGGTTTCAACTTGACCATGTCACTTCGTTTCCCCCTAATCTTTCTCAAGGTCAAACTAAATACAGTACAATATGGACCTGGAATTCTTTATCTCATTAACGATAAAGGAATTGATACCAACATATTGTTGGAAGTCAAAGCAAAAGAACTAACTAAAGCAGGTTACTCACACACCTGCCCAGGGACTACAGATGGAAAGTAGCTAGTACGGTAAGCTAACTCCGGTACAAAGCATCTTCTCTCATTTTGAGACTAATGTTATTTTGTACATTGTCCCTGATACAAATAAACGTATTAAACTAAACAAAATTTGCCTGCATGAGGAACAGGCCATTGTTACTATACATCTGTCATCAGTGACTGACTGAGTGATGGAGATGAGTGAGTGAGTGAGTTGCAGCCTGTGGCATATTCTGTAATTGTGTCTTCTTTGTGTTGTAACTGACTTACCTCGTGTAGTTTAAGCGACGTCTTGGCGGCCTGACAAGTGCAGTCGTGGTTCCAGTTGTGTGTTCCACAGCCACAGTTGCCTCCGCAGCGTTTCACCAGCAGACATCGTGGGAAGAAGACGGCGTTGGTGGCTCTCAGCTCCTCTCGCAGGTTTACAGAGTAGTTGCGTGGGGTACAGCTGTATCGCTTGACGTCATCATAGAGACGGTTCAGATCAACTGCACAGTGTGAGAAAAATCACTAATTAGTTAAGTCTTATGTTTATTCCTCGCAGTGTTCTTTGTACAGTAGTGCAATTATTTGAGGTCATTCTGCAAGGTCACTTTGCTCTGTGGCCTTTTCTATGGCAACTTATTATTTTTGTTTTAACATACTGCATCTGCTGATTGTGGTAATGTGATATTACTTCCTCGTTAGCTATTTTTTTATATGTTCTATGGTTGCTTTCAGACTGGCCTAAAATATAACGGTGTAAGGATGGATGAGAGCCAAAAAAAACATTTTGATTTGTACGGTAATTGCCTCGTCTGTCACTTCGTATAATCATAAACAGAAATGTGTGGCATATTGGAGACAGAGATGAGAGAATGAAACAGAAGATGGGAGGTAAATAAGGCAAAGTGGCTCTGATTCACTCTAAAAATATGCACCGTATTGACTGAATGAAAATGGCTGCAAGGTGGAGATAGACTATTAGTTGTGAATGCAATTGCAAAAGCAACACACTGTAGCTGGAGATATGAAAGGCAGGAGGAGAGATAAAGATGCAGCAAAAGAGAAGACAAAGGCCAGAGAAGGAAGCAGGGGTCATTGATTGATTGTGGATTGGATGTATTGACCGCGGTCTTTCCTTCATGTCATCACTTTGGAGAAAAATCACCTTATTTGTGCACATAGGACCTTTGTTCACTGGCTTGACTCACAATGGTTCAAAACTAATTTCAGGAGAATCAAAGAGCTTATGGGACAAGCCAATGGTAAATAAAGGACTAAAGCAATGGTTCAAAGGGGAAAAACCAGGAGCTCCAGAACCAAGAGTTTGATTAAAACCCCATCCTTATTTCTCTATGCCTCACTAGAACTGGCATTACAGACCACTGACTGACTGACATACTGTATGCACATTGTTGCCCAGCACAAGGAGAGCCTGAGGTCAAACTGTGGCAGATGAGCATTTATTTTGAGGCTGCTGAGTGTTTGTAAAGCAAAGATAGATTTGTAATGTGTAATGTGCTTAACGGAAGAACCATAACAATCGTGTACAGTGTCGGTATGGATTTTCTAGGATGATGATGATACAAGCTTTAAGTGACAAATGAAGAAATTGCATTTTCTGTGATTTGGAGGGAGCACTTTATATTTTTCATTCATATTATGATGATAGTTTAAATTACAGAGGAGATGGATAGTTTTAAAAAGAAAAGAAATGAGTGGAAGAACATTAAGGATGGAAAAAGCAGAGTACTGATAAATGGCAGATGGTTCCCTTCGTTTAAATTGTCAACATTATAACAATTATTGCGCTGTCCATACCAAGCAGGGCAATTTCTCTTGTCCAATTAACCTTTGATTTTGTGATATTGTATAGTAATATGAACAGTTCAGTGACTTTACTGAACCAGTGGCTAAAATATTCAAGTTTTAAAGTATGTCTTTCACCAGAACGGTTGGCTTTACCTACTGGTAGCCACCACAACACCGGACAGTGTTGTTGCCACTTTGCGACCATTTAGGATCCAAAACACAAGTGGTTACCTTAAGAAATTGCAAACGACTTCATGTAAGATTGCAGTATCACAGTGGCAGCATCATTTCATTTCACTAATGCTTGCATGCTTCCAGACATGTGGTGTGGAGCTCATACAGTACGCCGTAACTGAAATGAAGTAGATGCAGGGTTTGGGTATGAAGGGCATTTCTACAGCCGCACACATCACAGCATGGGGTTAGTTCCTTGTTCCCCCAACAAATCCATCCAATAAACCACAGAAGAAATGTGAGGACAAAGCCTGGGTGAAATTGAAAAAGCTTCTCTTGACAGTTAAATATGTAACAAGTTCATTTTCAGTGCAAATGACAGACATTTTCTTTGGCCATCACTATTTTTCACTATCACTAACTTCACTGAAGTACAACAGCCACTTGTGACACAATACAGTGTTTTACAGATTATGATAAATCTGTTTGACTTGCAATATTGTGTATGTGTGTTTAGGAGAGAGGCAAACCAAAAGGAGGTATAATGGGGGTCAAGAGAAATGTGATAGCATTGATAATCAATAAGCAATTGTTCACAAAAGGAAATCTTTGCAGTGGGAGTTTCCATTCATGGTACATGTGGGAAGAACAATGAACAACAAAGACGAGAAAGAGAGAAGAGAGCAGGGGAATATTATCATTTGCTTTGGCGATACATAGGGAAAGATGAAGGTAGGAGGTGCTCCATTCATACTGACACCACTGACTATGGGTCCATTGTGGTGCAATTGCCCACATATTTACATTAAGTGTTTTCAATTTCATGGCAAAACTACATGAAAATAAAATAGATTATAATAGGAATATAGAAGAGAAAGGGAGCTATTGAATGCACATTAGTATGTGCCAGCATCTTAGAGGCGGCTCTGTGAACATCCAGTAGGCTAAGGGAAAAGTGGATTAGGAGAACATTTGTGTGAGAAGTAAAAACGGGTTAAAAGAGGAAAATGTTCATAACTGTGTGTGTCACATTTCAAAGAGACGAAATTGAGAATTTGTTGATGTTTAGTTTGGATGAACAGGGATAGTAATTGGATGAAAGACAGTTTACCACAGTGTTCATTTGAATATATTTACATAGGAAACTGATGACTATGAGACTTTAAGAGGTTAAGTGAGTGATAATGTCGAGTGAGCAGGTTGTTATAGAGAAATAAACCTCAACAGGATGGATAGAACCCGGATGTGACGTCATCGCCATTGGTAATGAAATGAGACAGGGGGCAATGGGACTTCTTTGGTGTTGTTGACAGTGTCTGTGTTTTTCTCTTGCTGTGGCCCTGGATGTGTCATCATAATCACCGTACACCACTTTTCAAGAGCGATCTGATACTGTTGCCTGAATTGGAGAACAGGAAATTCTCTGGGGAATTTTCAGCCATTAGTCACGATTGAAGGGTTTCGATCTCATCTCTCTTTTTTTATTTTTCTGAAGCAGTAGCTCAGAGCGGCGTTTCTCGCGATAGTTCTATCCATTGACGAGATTTGTGACACCGAGACGGACGACTGATCTTGCACACTTGATCTAGCCACAATAATTACAGCTGAAATCCTGCATAGTTCTGCTTTAATAGAGCCTCTGTTATTTAAAGCAGAAGTAAGCAGAATGTTTGTGTTAACATAAGTCTTAAATAGTTATATCTTCCGACAGCAATCTCTTACATAGAGTGTTTGGTCTGAAACACGGGTCTGTCAGTCACTCTGCTCTGCTGTAAGCTGAGGAGAACACTTTCCTTGTATCCTACAACCTTTATCCAATGAGGAGAGAGAACGGCATAAAGGGGCGGTCCTCTCTGTGTGTGCAGCCAAGGGATGCGCGTGAATGTGGTGACGTAGGGACGAGGGCGGGGACTGCTAACTCCATCTGCTGACAAGAAGTCGGATCGCTTACTTCTGCTTTACTGTAATATCTTAAAGAACTGCACTGTACTGAACTCAGTTTAAAGTTTGTTCTTGTCAAAACTGAGGATGAAAGATTGATTAATCATACGTAAATACACTATATAACTTCTAGCATTGCGATCATTTCTGTTTTTGTACTACAACTGTAGAACGAAAGGCAGGATAAGAGGTCATTCTCCCTAAAGTCTGTGTATCTCGGCAAGCCCCTTTATAGAGTATGAATAACAGTGTTTAACAGTCCATGTTTTATTGAGGATAGGGGAGCACTTCTTGAGCTCAGCTCATACTATCCATGTACTGTATGCATCAGTTTGTACATATTTTATTGTTTACCTGAGGAAACCCAGGATATCTGGTTGCACATTTGAGCGTTTAGAGTTGTTCACCACTGACACACTAACAACTACCCTAACTAAGTGACCTGAGTGAGGTGCAACATCATGGTGGGCGTCTTAAGTGCTAAGAATCCATTTTATCAGCCAGGACTATGCCATAAACCCAGCATTCTGTTACACTAAATGTACCTTTGCTGACAGCCTAATGATAGATAGGCCTTTTTACCCCTGCATTTCCCTTGTTATGAAAAAGCACAGGTTCCAGAAAGCCTGTCTTTTCTATTTTAGCGATTTAAGAGGGAAGAAAAATACCAGATTTTACAGCGAGTGATGGTTTTATAGTTTATGACAGAATTGTCATGACAGGTCTCTCTAATGTTTGTTTACTGTACACCTCCCAGGGTGATGCAAGATGTAAAAGATGTAGTACAGAAGCACACTGAGTCACCTGCTACTGTCCTGGCTCTGGGCACCTTCAGCGCTGTCTCTCAACATGAAATTGCGGGGGGGGGGGGGGGACAGGTAGGTGTATTTGTGTGCATGTTTTTATGTGAGGATGAAGGGACATGTCATGTGTTGGTGTTTATGCTTTGAGTGTGCGGGCCTGTATATGCTGCATGTGTGTGTGTGTGTGTGTGTGTGTGTGTGTGTGTGTGTGTGTGTGTGTGTCTGTACTTGCAGTGCCAAGCCTGTGTCTGTTTAAGGGGAATAAGTGCAATCTCAGAAAAGCAGTGGTGTGGAACTCTGTCAGGGACTGTGGGAGTGAAAAGACAGAAAGACTGAGAGCAAGCAAGACTATGAGAGTGGCTGTCACTCTCGTGGCCACCAAGATGAAAAAAAGTATAGTGTGAGTGTGGAGATTATACAATATATTCTCCTCTAAAGTTTGGTGCAAGTATATGCTGCTTTGTCTCGCAGAACTGTTCTGATTTTATTCAAAGTTATGCATGGGTGGCTCTGCTTGTGGGTGAGTTACTTAGACTTAAAAGTGTCCCAATTAATATTATGATCAGACTTACTGTCCTTCATGGGAACAAAGGTGTGTGTATGTGTGTGTGTGTGTGTGTTAATGAAAACAAAGCTGAGCTGCTGACTGTGGCAGATTTCTGCTCCGCTGCACAGGTTGAATTTCCAATTAGAGGGAGCTACACTGGTACAGTGTATCAAAGATCTGCAGCACCTATGCACCTCGCTGTAGTGCTGCAACGTCCACAAGCTCCCCCGTATACGGAGTTGCCTCATGCCAGCCGAGTGCTCGTACGCACTGATAAATAGAGATAGATTTGCTGTCAAGTGCAAATATTTACTAAGGAACAGGAGAGCCCTCGGGTAGAAAGACAGAGAAAGAACTTGGGAGAGATATGGAGGCACAGGTGAGAGAGATTGGATCGAAGGTACTCAAGTCTGTTGCAAGCTTGAATACGCACACACACCTCCCTGAGCACATTCTCCACATGAATGGTGTGTGTGTGTTAGTCTGTGTGTGCCAAATTTTCATATCTGCTCTTAGACATCCGCTCTGTAGCAGTGCATCCTAAGGACAGAATCTATTGCCTCAGTGACTGCAGGTCGTTGGCTTTGACTTCACAGTAAAGACTTGCCTTGAACTGCTGGTCCTGTCTCACCTTAAATCTGTCAGTGACTCACTATCAGACCCCCGAGAAGGAAAACTACTCATTTGATGATGCAAAAACTGAGTCAGGTCCTGCTGTTGCATAATGAGCATGAGCAGTTTTTCCACTTTAACCTAAAATATAGAGCACAGAGGTTTCACTTTTTTCTACCTTCTTTTTTTAATACTCCTTCCAAAATGGCAAATGAAATGTGTAGAGATACCTTCAACCACCATAACCTAATATAACCGTACAGTAGCCCTCTAGCTCACTCGACTCAGACTGGATAATGTGGTTTCAATTGAATATGCAACACTTCATTAGAGAACTTTCAATGGCTGTCATCTGCTCTATAATTGATCATGAGACAGCGATGTGGCTCCATCACACTCATTACAACAACCGCTACTAATAATTTTTTTTCAAATTACTGAGCCATATACTTTTTGCTTCTGCAGTGCTGTACCACTGAGCTTTATGTATAGCCCAGTATGTGAAAATGGGCCCCCTGCTGTGTAGGTCTTTGTTGGTCAGCACAAGGCTTGGCGCTCTCCCCTCCCCTCTATTACTCCAGCAACCACCGACTGCACCAGACTGCAGCGAAATACTGTGAACGCAGCAGAGTTGTTGAGGATCATCATGTGCACTACAATAAAACAGGACAAGGACATTATTGCTCTGATCGTCCTGCATCAGCTACACCAATGCAATATGTCACAAAAGGGCACTACGCTTTTACAGTAATATAATTCTAACATCCCATATCCTGCTTCAATTTATCATTCATTCATTAGCAACTGATTATCTTTTTAGGATTGCAAAGGGTGGCTGGAACCAATCCCAGCTGACACTGAGTGAGGGCAGGGTACACCCTGGACAGGTTGCCAGTCTATTACAAATAGAGACAAACAACCACTTTACACCTAAGGGGAATGTAGAGTTGTCAATTAACCTAACCCTGCATGTCTTTGGACTGTGGGGGGAAGCTGGAGAATCCACACCAACCATTTTGTTCAAACCCAGAACCTTGCTGTGAGGTGACAGTGCACACCACCGCTGCTCATACAAATAGTCAATAATTGAACCAAGAGAGATATTACATAATTTAATTATGGCTACACCATTTCCACCTATAATTACTCTTTCTGATGATGGTGGTGATTAATTGATTGTCTGCACTTCTATCAACCATATGGTTCAACCAGACTTTGTTTTTTTGTTTTGTTTTTTAAAGCAGAAGTAAACGGAATATTTGTGTTAAATAGTTATATCTTCCGACAGCAATCACTTATATAGAGTGTTTGGTCTGAAACACGGGTCTGTCAGTCACTCTGCTCTGCTGTAAGCCGAGGAGAAAACTTTCCTTGTATCCTACAACCTTTATCCAATGAGGAGAGAGAACGGCATAAAGGGGCGGTCCTCTCTGTGTGTGCAGCCAAGGGATGCGCGTGAATGTGGTGACGTAGGGACGAGGGTGGGGACTGCTAACTCCATCGGCTGACAGGAAGTTAACCAAAACGACCGGATCACTTACTTCTGCTTTAATATATTTTTGGGGGCTTTTTTGCCTGTACTGGATAAGAGAGTTGAGAGAAAGACAGGAAATGGGAGGCAAAGAGAGGGGGATGACACACAGGAGAGGGCCGTTCGGCACGGGATTCAAACCGCCTGCAGTGAGGACTATAGCATCAACACATGGGGCGGCTGCCGGCTCTTTGTTTTATTTTTAACACATAATGAGCGTATTGCATGCATTTAGTGATAGAGGTCTGCTTTTTTTTCAGTTTAGTTTAGATGGATTTCTTGCTACTTGCTACATTTGTGATCATTTAAACTCTGTTAAACTGGGCATTTGTTTACTTTTTGAGGTTGATAACATCCAATGAGTAGTGAATGGTGTCTTCTTCATTATATCTATTCATGGTTTTTTTTGGTGTCAGTTCTGCATTGTAAAATTGAAATGTGTCAGCACGTACCATTTATTAGAACCAAATGAAACTGATTGTCCTACTAAAAGCACAGTCATGCCAGCCCGACAGACTGAGAGACAACAATACATGTGTTGAAGACAGAAAATATATTTTACCTTTATTATGTCTGCTTGCCAGATGATACGCCCTGGATCTATAATGTATGTGTGTTTGAGTATAGATGCTGTCCAGGTCCTGTCTCCAGGTATCTGGGTTCAGGGATCTGAGAAGCTGCTCGATAGTGTCAAAGGCAGCTATAGTCCGGTCCAGATCCTCCAGGGAGAAAGGAACCTCTGTGACTGCGACTGGCAGCTGGCCTCCAACACTGTCCTGTAAAAAGCAAATGTCACAAGGTATAAACGCCAAAAATAGGCATTAATGAATCAACAAATGCTTTTTATTTTATAGCATTACTACCTACAGTAGAGTACAATTATGAAATCATACCACAGTATGTAACCGTTGGTTGGAAATCTGTGGTCACTTTGTCATTTCTTTCACCATGATAACTATTTACTTAAATCCCCACTGGACTAATCAAGTAATGAATCAGGGGAGACACAGAATGTTTTTCATTGGGATAGTGTATGAAATGTGAAAGCAATAAAAGAGAAAAACTACTTCTGCAGAGGCAAAATAGTTTTTCCGGACTCTGTGAAAATCCTTGAAAGTTCCTAGAGTCTCAAACTCCATATATTTTTGTTCAGTCTGTATTTACTGAATGTACTAGAGGTCAGTGCTGTTTCTTTCCTAGCACTGAAAAGATATCCAAGAATTCAGGAGAAGGTTTGGAGATATCAACAGATGACCTTCATACAGTACTACCCCAAAGACAGAAAAGCACCATGAACACTAAGGACACAGTCATTGTTGGTTTCTTTGACTCTGATTCCTCTAACACTCCCAGATCTCTGCAAAACATTTCAAACAGAACTTTTGATGCTGTAAAATCAAAAACAGCAGTTTTTATCTAATGCAGACACGGTGTCCTTCCACAGCTTTACAATATATATCATATTTCATTGTTGTAAATTCATAATAAATAAATATTATGAATATTGTAGAGCATGAAAACTAATAATTAAGTAAATAAGTAATTTAAATGGTGGATTATTATTACAGTTATTTACAAATGCTTTTTCTTTTTTTTTGTTAGTACTGGTAAAAAAAATACTTAAAGAAAGAAACAAACCTACGGCATATAAATTACTTCAAAGACCATACACAGTGATTTGCCTCAAAACTGCAGAAGTACTGTAGATTTGTAAGTTGAAAAGTCTGCTTATTATGTGTTGTTAGTGATATAATTGTTGTTACAATAATTTTGAATACAGGCATCCATCCAGTGTAAATGTAAACATGCAGTCAGACATATGGAAGAATAAAACAAATGTATGCTATTTAAATGAATTAATTTTGGGTACTTGACACTGAGGACTTGAATTCTCCCCAAAAGGTGTTTTCTACTACACTGAAAATTGTCTGTCAAATGGGAGCAGGAAAGTAACAGCATATCACACAGATGGTTCCTAGATGGCCGCTGCTCCCTGCTGCAGGCCATTTATCTTGATAGGTGGCACTTGCAATCAAATTCTTATAGCATGTAGGACTATTAAGCCTGTGACTTCAGCTGCCATAATCAGCACTGACTTCCAATCAGGCTGCGGTACAAAGGTAAGTGATGAGAAAATGTCAGCAGCTTATAGAGGAGACTTGGCTTCATTAACGCTAACATGGAAACAGAAGTAAACCTGCGAGAATTAATATTGGATAGCATTTTTTGCCTGAATACAGTGACTAAATAAAAAAAAATGTTATGTATCATTTCACAATGCTATAAAGATGTGAAAATAAATGCTGGCATGTGAGCTCAACAAATGATTGAAGTGAACCATCAAAAACTCCATTAGATGACTTCTGGCATCATCTTCTTAATGAAGGAACCACCGGCTCGGTAGTGTGTAACATTGAACCTAATGTTGAACAATTGCAAAATCACTGAGAAAAACCCTGCCTAGCAGATTTGAATATAGAGTGGATGAGACCGACAAATGTACATCCCATCTGCACTGGCAGTGACATACCCATACATACACACACTAAAACACCCACATTCTGAATATATAACCATAATCAATCCATGCAGAAAACTGCCACGCGGCCCAGCGGACGCTAATTATTATGATCATATACGTCACTGAACCCCAGTGCTCGTACACACAGACACACAAATTACACTGATTACACTGCACTTATAAAACACAAGTCTAAGGAAGCATGTCATGTTACATCTCAAGCTTCATGCATTATGAATACAGTAAAGCACACATGCATGAATATATTCTGTGTGGGTGAGTGCTGGCCTATGCAACTGGACCATGTATCACAGTTATTAGTTTCACCACTGCTCCTAACAAATTTAAATTCCTCAAAATCAGTATGAGTTGGAAATGAAATAGTATAACCACGATGTTGAATGTGAGATTTTCATAACCTGATATTTCTTTTCTTTCCATAGTATTGTTAGTGTGCTAATGTGGAACAGGTCTTAATTCTAATTTTGGGATGTAAATAATAGTGTTGTAGTACTTGAGACTGGTCTTGTAAATATGGTATACATTTGATATAAAATAATCTTTTCTGAGCTGAGGAATAATGTAAATATCAAGACACATAATTATTATGAGTACTGGTACTGAATACAGTAATGGTCTTGAAAAATGGTGCTATGCTCTGGTCTTGGTCCTGACTCGGTCTCGGGTTAGGTGATCTTGACTACAACACAAGTAAATGTTCATAAAGTGCTTTTGTGCGTGTGTGTGTGAGACTCACCATCATGGGTATAGTAACAGCTTCCCAGTTGGTGATGGCAGCAGGTAGAGGAGAGTCGTACTGCAGGGATGGAAAACAGAAATGAGTGGCGAATTGACAAAATAATCATAATGAAGAGAAAGGAAAAGAATTCAAACATACATAACTTATAGAGGAATAGAATGATTGCATTTTTTTAGTGCCTTAAAAATGTACTGTCAGTGACAAAAGCAGCTGCATCAAATACATTAACACTTCTAGAAATATATTCCTGAACTGTTATTATGAGCGGTTAATCGATTTGCAGATACAAGGAAACGGTGCTATATGTAAGGTGTATGACATAGACTACTTTTTCTTATGTAAGTGCTACATGATTGAGGTCCGACTGAAGGAAACATGGTCTTGTGTCAAGGTGCTATGAAACCTAGGCCCATGAGCCCTTTTTGCCCCCTTACCGTAAGTCATCAGTTCATAGCGTTATGAAGTCAAATTTGTGGGATGCCGTCGGAACGTTGAGTGTTAAAAAAAAAGAAAAGAAGTAAATGAACAAATATAGTCAGAGAGAGCTCCGCCAGTCTCTTTAGGACAGGAGGAAAACAAAAAGAAGAAGTTTACTGTCAGTGTTAACGTGTGCAGTTTGTGATTATTGATGATGATTTGATCAGATCTGATCCAGGAACATTTTGTTTTGAGTCTGTCTCCCTCACACACCTTGTGCGTGTTGAAAGTAAGGTAAATTATCTGTCCAAGACCGGAGTCAACAACATTTTGTTGTCAAGGTAACATGTCATGAGAGTGGGTGAGAAGTGCTGTTCCATTTATGATTACAGCATCTGGACCCTCACAGACTCTCACACTCAGTCACTTACAAACTTTTCGAAGCTTTGTCACTGTTAATGCAATTGACATGTGGGTGAAATTAATTAGAAATAAGAATGTGGATTGCTCAATCAGGTTAAATCCAATGCAATTTAAACTTAAGCCATGTTGGAAACATGCCAGTGGATTTAGAAATGCTGTTGCTGTGGATTGCACCAAGGTGGTGATGACACCTACTGTAGATGATACTTTCCTTTAACAACACTCATATTGTACATTGATCACAAATGTACTCACACTTAGGAAACTACAGTGAAACCACATGTAGAGGTTTGGGAAAGATTCAGTTTGGACAGAATCCCAGACCAACTTTTTACTTTTCAAATAGTTGACTTCAGACATCTTGTAGCATGCAGGGGTGGAGTGCTCACATGTACTGTAATCTAAGGCCATCCAAGATATTCAGGTGTCTGCCTGTCGAAGTGATGGACTGTCATTATGTCAGCAAACCCCTGAAAGAATTTCCAGTGAGGCCGGTCACAGCATGCCTTTGTGTGTCTGTGTGCGTGTGTATTTGTGTATGTGAATGAAATCAGAGTCTGGTCAGTGCACGTTAAGGTGATAAACACTCATCAGACTGACATATTTGGCACACATGCACGCATTCATTGTCTTTCCCATTCCCTCGTCTACACGCACACACACACAAAAGCACATGTGCACACGCACATTGCACAACCTGTCTCCGGCATCACTCTTTTTACACACACATAAAATCTCACAGGCTATCGAACTCCTCTCCTTGAAGAGTCTTAAATACCATCTCTGGTCAATGTGGAACAGTAAATCTGTCTTAGTCGCACTTCAAAGACACAGTGCCCTCACTTTGTCTGGCTGAGTGTGTGCAAGTGTGTGTCTGTGAATGTAATAGAGTTGACATCAAAGCCTGTCGGTGCACAAAGTTTTTTTTTTTTTTGTCTAACAGATTCACGCATTTGGCCTTTGGATAAATGGACTCATACACATACTATTAAAGCACACCCAAAGCAGCTGTGAATGAGGTCAGGAGGTTTCCTGTAAGAGAGTGAGTGTGAGTGACTAAATGCATGTTTACAGATTCTTAGTCTCATTTCCTTTTTAGGTTAAATACCTCATGTCAAGCACATCTGGGACACTTCATAGGGTCGCGGAAAAAAATATCTCAGCATGCAGAGTGTAGTCACCTGCCAGCTGCAGCGCCAAACGTTTACCCTCTTTCTATTTAGCTAGAGCCTTTTTTAAATTTATTTATTTACCGTTTATCACTATTATGTAGTATTCGGGGCAAAATACATGATAAGATGTCAGCAATTTCTTCTTGAGTGTTTGATGTTCATAGTGATTTATTACAATGAGAGTTAATCATACTACTGTATGTAGTGAACAGAAGCCTATTCATTAATCAGTTTTCATCATCATGTCATCCTCTATCTGGGGAAATCAAATTGTGGTGAATGAGAGCAAGTCATGCTGCACATTGATTATTTATCACCTTTCAAGAACAGATGAACAAGTAGAAACAGGACAGAAAGGAGGCGCCCTGAACTGGTTATTATGAGCAATTAATTGGTGTTCAGGTACAAGGAAACGGTTCTTATAAGGTGTATGACATATAGTTCCTCCATCTCTTTTTTTCTCATAGTTATAGTGTGTGAAATGTCACGTTCAGCCCGCAGGACATACGAGGATGTTTTCAGAGGATGTCTGTCAGGTGTCTCATTCCATCCATGAACTGTTTTTGAGTAAAGTCATATTTCAGCCAATATTGCCTTATTCACTGGTGTTGAGGGAACAGACTTTTATTTACAGTAGCAGTCTAGTGGAGGGGGACACCGGGGAGCTGCCCTTTTCAACCTCCATTTTGTACAGTTGGACAGTGGAGCAGCTGAGGATTAAGTGTGCAGCAGTAGATGTTGAGGGAGGCGAGAGCATTTCACTATCGACTCACCTCGCGTGACCACACATCTCGCTTCCAGCCAGGAAGGACATTTAAGTTAGATAAATCACACTGGCCACGTTTATGTTGTCTCATCTGTGTCAAAGCAGTGTCAAGCTGGGAAAACACTCCCTCAGCAACCCCCCATCATTCATGCTAACAATGTTATTACAATATCTATAGATGATAATTATAATATGATAAAATGATAATGATAAAAAAATATTCTTTAAATCAAATTAATTGTTAACTTTATTGTGTGCTTTGCTATTTTGGCAAATTAATTGGGCTTGGATACGAGTCTGTTTCTGTAACTGTACAAAAAGATGTGCAAAAGGACCACTTTGACATCTGTCATCACTTTATTATCATATGTATATACCGACACAATGTCAGTGTTTTTTTTTTTTTGTTTTTTTTTGTTGATTGTATTTTTTTAAATACCACATTTATACTGTAGTCTACACTTATCGATTGCAACACCCCAAATTTATGTAATTACAATTGACACGAAAAAAATCACTTCATTGTACACCAAAGGGAAAGTCATTTGTTTAGGAGCTCAGTGTAATAATGGGAGTTGGGTAGTAATGCGCTACATTTACTCCGTTGCATTTACTTGAGTAACTTTTTGAATTAACTGTACTTGTAAGAGAAAAGACACATGCATGTACTGTATGTATGTGTCTCTGGTTTCATCTGGTGTCATATTCTGTGGAATATTTATCAGCCCGCTCTGTTTGGGAAACACATACGTCGGAGGACTCTGAATGGGATTCCTGGAACAAGCTTGGATCATGTTTCTGGATCAATAGTGTTTTCCCAACTGCACCTGGCTTAGCAGCTCTTCCCAGGAATACCCCCCAGAACACATTACTGGTGCTTGTATGATCTCAGGCAACAAAATCAATATTGGCAAGTGAAGTTACTCAAAACAACAAACAAACACAAATGAAAGTCAGAGATTTCTGAAGTCTCACAAGGAGAAACTTACAGCTACATCAGTTCACCATAATGAGACTGATATGTGCACTCTTACAAAGTTTCTTTTGAGCCTGTATAAAGAAATTACTCTTAGAATTTTCATCTTATGCAATCAAAAGAACTCATTACTCCATGTAAGCCTGCGCTGCAGATGACAACTCACACCAGCTGAAAACAAGATTTGAAAAGGATCAAAGAAGAGTGATTTGGGAGAAAAACAGTGACATGAATAATGAGTAAGGCCTCTGTTTGACTACACTGCTGCCTGCAGATTGTGAGCATTTGTTTGTTTTTGGAGAGGCCAGCAGTTTGAATCTCATATCAGACATAAAGGTCAATTTAGGTCCCAGTTTGTGGAAACCGACTCGAAACTTGAAAAGCATGAAGTCATTTTTATGCACGCCAAGAGATCTCATCCAAAATAGACCCTAGATGATGAGACTTGAAGTGAAATGTGGCTGTGATGACGAGTGAGAAGTGATGAGCCCCTGTTCACGGTTGTCATTTCTGATATAGTATATGAATAAAATCCAGATGCACTTTTGTTTACACTTAGCCACAGATGAGATCATAAAGCTCCTACAGCAGTTTGGTGCTGGCAAAAATTCAATAAATGGGGACTTGAGAAGTTAAGTTGCAGAAATAACAGTTTAGCAGCTTTCTAAAAGAGTTTGCAGCAACACAAACATGGATATGTTGCACTGATATTGTGATATACTAATGCTTCACATTCTCTTCTTCCTAGATCAGATGACTGGTACAACTGCCCTTTAAACCCTCTGTTTTCCTGTACGTGTTGAAATCTTTAGAGTCACTTTCATCATAAAGTTTAACATGGTAAAGTGAAAGATGGCTTTAGTGTAAGAGGCGAGTTCCACAGACTGCTTCCTTAGCAAGAGAACATATTATGTATGCATTATGGAGACATGGAGTCATTTATATCTGTTCAAAGTCAGCTTTTTTGAGACATTACTGTATATATTCCACCCTTGATGCACAAAAGTATAATGGCCCTTCTCCACTAGTGCTGCTCGGTGCGACTTGACTCAACTCTAGTCGTTTTTTTCCCCACTACTTTCCCACTACTACCTGCTACTTTTTTTGGTAACGCATCAGGCGAGTTTCCAAGCTGAGCTGATACCAAAACGTTACATCAACCGACTGCCGGCCACTGATTGGCCATAGTGTCGTCACTGGAAGAGTCGTGAGCTTGACATCCAACACGAGAGTCAAACTCGCTATTTTTAAAAACACACCGGTAAAACTGCTATGTACTGCGACTCTTGTTATTCTTTGACGCGAGTTAAACGGCTGCTGTGCGGAAAACCACACCAGGGTCTGCCGTGCAGACGATTCTGCTGACAAGAGGATCAAAAAAAGAGAGGTAGACAGAGCAACCGTGGCAACTGTGCTATGACGACCCCGCCCACATTGAGGACTAGCTACCATGAAGTAGCTACTCAGTTGTAATGGAAAATGACCTAAACTGTGTCGAGTTGAGTCGAGTAGTGTTGTAACAGTGTAGTGGAAAAGGGCCACAAGTTTATAGACAGAACACCAACACTGCAGCAGTGTGATCTAACTCCTTTACAAATGGTCATTGAATAGAATGAAACCTTCTAGACCTGATAAGACTAAATTTCATTTGTACCTGGTTTTAGTTTCTGCAGGAAAGGTTTTGGTTAGTAGGCATCAGCTGCAGAAAGCTGTAGTGTTGACTGGATCTGACAAGAGTCTAAAACTAAAGTCTTTTAGCAAAAACAAACAGAACAAAACACTGCGTTAATTTAATGGCCTTACGAGATGAAAAATGTATTTCCCCAGATTTAATTCTGTGTTACTCATTCATTCATCTCTGTAAAACAATCATTAAATGACTCATCCTGCACTCGAAGCATTACTAATTTTGCGTCCAATAAAAATTGTTTCTTATGCTATAAACTCTGCAAGTCATTAGTGTCAACATTTCCATGCCTGACATACAAGTGAGTTTCAGGTTTGCTCCAGTCCTCTGTCTTTGATTGTGTTGACTCTGCTGTGTCGATGGATAACTGATTACTTCTCATACGTACATTCAACAACATTGGCTTCGATAGGCGGGAAACACAGTCTTAATTCACTCTATTCTCTGTATGAATCCATCCAACTCCTTTTCACTCTCTCTCACACTGACTGACGCTGGGTTGCTTCACCTCTTTTTTTTAATACTTTTATCTAGTCCACCTCGGTCCACTCTCCCAGTGCCTCTCTTTTTCTCTCCCTCTCTCTCTGCCTCTCTCAGTTCAGGTTGTTTTAGTCATTAGCTGACATGCTGATACCATCTCAGACACCTGTTCTCTCCTTCCAGTGCTGTTTCTGCCTTTCGCCGTCTCTCTCTCTTCCTCCCTTCCTCTCTCTGCTTCCTCTCCTCCTCCCTCTTATCTGTTCGACAGGTCTGGAGAGAACAAATTAGACCTGCTAAATTAAGCCACACACACACACAGCTCCAGTTTAGCTGAAGGGAAACTGTGAAAGTGTGTGCGAGAAGAAAAGACACAAACATATTCAAACACTGGAGCTCTTTGAAAAATGGCTAAAGTTGATCAAATAAGATAAGCCTCAAAAGTTGGATGCTGTTTTTAATGTACATAAGAGTGATAATTTGACCAGAGGAGAAATAACAAAGGGTGAGGAGGGAGGGAAGATGGAGGGGGTGTCTGAGAGAGAGAGATAAGGCAGTTGTTTGGGGGTTTTGCAGTGGTGAAAAGTAAAACTAGATTCATTAAATCAACTACCGCATTTTGAAGTTTTTTACTTACTTTTTACTTGTCATTGAGTTGGATAGAACTTAGTGAACATACTCTTTGAGTATTTTTGGTTGAGGTAATTATTGCTTCATTTGACTTAAACATAGACTACAGTTTTAGGCCAAATCCTTGTTATCCTTCTGTGTACACACTGTTTAACACGTTTCGTATTGCCATGGCAACCTTGAACACTTGGGTGTGCTGTGGTGTGGGGCTTTGTGGTCATCTGCATTTCTGCAAGACAGGGACAAAGTGATCGGACTCACATAGTTCCCCTTTAAAGGGATAGTAGCATTTTTTAAAGTGGGGTTGTATGATCTACAAATAGCCCCTAAGTAGCCTACTTTAATTGCAGTAGAAGACTCTCTGCACTCCTCCCGTTAGCAACGCCAGCCCATAGCCCTGCCCAGAGATTTACAACATACAGTGTTGTGAACAGACCCAAAGAAATGCAGGAAAACGGTTCCATTGTTCGCTATAATATAATTTTTTCCAGCCCCTCAAAGTGCAGGAAAAACGCAGTTTTTATTTGGACCTAACCAACTGCTGATCGGCGGGCGCTAACCCTGGGCGGAGAGATACGTGAGTTGGTTGGGTCCAAATAAAAACTGTGTTTTTCCTGCACTTTGAAGGGCTGGAAAAAATTACATTATAGCGAACAATGGAAATGTGTATTTTTTTTTCAGGTAAAACGTCTTTGAGGCCGCGAAAATAGGCTGTTTCTTTGGGTTTGTTCACAACACTGTAAGTTGTAAATCTCTGGGCAGGGCTATGGGCTGGCGTTGCTAACGGGAGGAGTGCAGAGAGTCTTCTACTGCAATTAAAGTACTTAGGGGCTATTTGTAGATCATACAACCCCACTTTGAAAAAATACTACTATCCCTTTAAAGGCAAGCGAAGCAAAGTGGATTAGGGTGAATGAGTCAAACGCTAAATCCAGCATGATTATATTGTTTGACTTATCAAATTTAGCCAGTAGAAATGTACATTTGTACATTATAGGACAGGCACTAGGACCCAACAGGATCCAACTTTGTTTTACTTGTTCCTGTTAATGACACATGAATGCATCAGTGGTAATAATTCAGTAATATACTCTGAGTGGTCACTCTGCATTGTGAGCACTTTTATTTTTTGCTGACGATATTTCTTTCCCTTTTAATACTTACATAATTGCATACAGTATGTAGGTTAAGTCTCAAAAACTGGTACAAACACATCAGTGAGCACCACCATTGAACTGCATGATGTCACTTCATCACAATGAAGTTTGAGTCGGTTCCTTGTCACTCCACCCTTATAACCCTTATACTAGCTAGTGTACCAAATGTGAATTAATCCACAGCTAAAAATAGTTCTCAACAAATGCAGCACTTTATCCCGTTTGAATGACATTTCCTAAAAAACTGTTCAGCCCAGCTGTTTTTAAGATTAAAAAAAAAAGAAACCATTTTTAAAACTGCCATCTTCTGTATGATGAGCTTTGAGCCACTGATCGTTGGGTTGAGTACCACAGACAGAGATGGATACGGAACATAAAAAGTACTAACACATTGATTGGTCATGATCTTGGTTGACAAAAAGAAACACAAAGAGTAATGATAACCTTATCCTTAAAAATCTCAGCTCTAATAGCAAAATGACTATGAAAGTGAAAGACTGTCGTCATACACTCGCTCTCTGTCTGTGTCACTGTCTTGCCCTTTACTTCATCTGAGCTCATGCCACTTTTTTTCTCAGATAATAAGCGATGCCACCAGTTCACCCTCTTCTATGATGCCATGTCTCCCCCCTCCTCTCCCCCTCTTCTCTGTACTCATGAAAGAGGAAGCCAGGGAACATCTTTAAATGCCTCTTTCTCTCTCTCTCTTCCCCTTTCCCCTCTGATTACAGGGCGGGAGAACATCTTCAAATCAGATTCCCTCGCTTTCTTCTTCCCTCTTCCTGACAGAGTGACAAAGCTAATCTCCTTATCCGTTCATTTGACAGCCTTTAGGAGAACACTTTTCTCATCTTCCCTCCCTGCCTCCCTCACACCTCCCCCACATCCCTTCGTCTCTCCTCTACTGTCGAGTGGACATGAGAGAAAAGAACAGTTGGCTAATACATTTTGGCATTTTACCGACTACGCTGCTAGATCTTTCTTCTCTCCCTTTCTATCCCATCTATTTATCTCCCCATCATACCATCCCTCTCCTTTATTGTCAAGTGGAGGTAAAGGAGTGAGAAAGGCATTTTACCTGAGGCACTGCAGTGGTACTTGGGCTGAACCTCATGTGACAAAAATAACTTAAACCCGTGTCCCAAATAACAGCTGATGATTCGTCTCTGCTGTGTGTATGTGTGTTTGTGTGTGTTTGTATATGTGTGTGTGTGTGTGTGTGTGTGTGTGTGTGTGTGTGTGTGTGTGTGTGTGAGTAAGTGTACATGTCTCACCAGCAGTGAGTAGTAGACTTTGAATCCCGGCTTTGCAACAAAGTAATCATCAGACTTGAAGGTGACTCTGAGCGTGTTGCTTTTGGAGTTGAGACTAGGTGGAGCTTTCTGCCCACACCAGCGACCCCAAATTATAGTGCTGGTCTCTGATTGGTCCTCCACTTCCACAAAGTCATACCTGGAGTGAGAAAGAAAAAGGAGAGTTGGGTGAATGGGAAGGATTAAGGGGGAGGAATTCAAAGGATAAAAGAAATTGTCCACGTCAAAGGACAAAACAAAAAAATAAGACTTTGAAAGTGAAAAAAGACATAAGGTTTAAGAAATGCAGTGATAAACATGATAATTATTGGTAGTTTTTATTAGTTATGATAATAACTTTTGCTGGTGATGGTTTGGCCATAAACCAAATCTAATTTTGACCTGATGGTGATGCTAGAGGAACATCAGGGTCCATTGACTGGGAACCAGACGGCTTTGACTGGGGCAGGGGGCATAAGCAGATACTGACAGGTCACTAACTGCCCAAGATTTAGTTACAGGGATACTCCTGTTGAGTATATGTAGCATACAGTACAGTAGGTCCATAAGCTAGAACATGTAGAAGACAACCACTTATCGGTGGACCTTTGTCCTCCAGGCCTGATCTGTACCAAATGCTGTTGTAGAGACCAAAGACCAGACTGATGCAGTTCTCCCTAACCACATTGTAGTACAGTGAGTGCTTCTCCTCAAAGGACATAGCGTACATTCAGGGCATTTCTGATGCTCCCTCACACAGTCTATAGCTTAATTTAAGGATCTTAAAGGGATAGTCCACCCCAAATTCAAATTTCACTCATTATCTACTCACCCTCATGTCGACTAAGAGCTGTGAGAATTTTCAGAGTCCTCCGTGCCTTCTCTGAGTTACGGGGGGGTCTGCGCAGCAGTATTTGTCCATATAATGGTTGTGAATGGATACCAACTTTCTTCGTCCAAAAAGACACACCAAAAAACATCCAAATACCTCCATACTGCTCGTCTGTAATGTCCCTCTTGTATTGAAGCCCTGACACTTGTTCAGTGCAAATCACAGGAAGAGCAGTGAACTGAGACACTGGGAGCTTCAGCTACAAACAAGCTTAAAATATAAACTTATTTAATTTTTTTCGGAACAATTTCTCATGTCGGGGCTTCAATACAAGAGGGACATTACAGACGAGCAGCATGGAGGTATTTGGATGTTTTTTGGTGTGTCTTTTTGGACGAAGAAAAGTGGTATCCATTCACAACCATTATATGGACAAATACTGCTGCGCTGACCCCCCCGTAACTCAGAGAAGGCACAGAGGACTCTGAAAATTCTCACAGCTCTTAGTTGACATGAGGGTGAGTAGATAATGAGTGAAATTGGAATTTTGGGTGAACTATCCCTTTAAGAAACTCAAGGAGCTGTCATCAAACCTGGGATGAGACAACTGAGATGTCTCCTCAGACCATGAGGCCATCCATCCTGCACATGGTACTGGCAAGTAAGAGTTTTCCTGGGAAAAAGTTTTCAAATAACTTTGACTTAAAGGTTCCAACAATCAATGCCCCAGTCAATTAACGAGTCAATCTATCAGAAGCACACAGAAATGCAAACGCAGTCAATGTCACAAATAAGTCTGGCAAAAGCTCCTTTCTCTCGCTTCCTGCCTTTCTACATCTCCCTTCCCTCTCTTTTCCCCCTGCTGCTCCCCCTTGTCTTTTCAGCAAAGTGCTTACAAAGACGGCTGAGTTGCATATGGGGATTAAAAAGTCTATTTTCTCTCCTCAACCCTCAAGGACAAACTTCTTAATACTTCTTGCCACGAAAGCAAACTTAAACTATCCTTCTCTCTCATCGTGATTCCACCCCCCGTACCTTTTTATGCTCTTTTCTCTCATGTCCTTCCTCAGAGTTTTAGTGTTGGTGTGCAAAACGTGCATACATTATCATATCGTTTTCACATGTTTTACTGATGCTGTTGTACATCCTTGCAACTTTGTCCTTGCAACTTCTCACTCCAGAGCATCTCTCCATCATTCCTTCTCCCGCTACCTGGTTATTTAATCGCTCTTACTTTCATCTGACCTTTCTCCTTTATAGCTGCTTGTAATTCATCAGTGCTTCCTCCCCTTTGTGCTCTGTTCTACGCTTCTTTCCTCCTTTCAGGTATTATCTCTCACTCCTTTTGTCTTTTTTTTTGCTAAAGACATTTCATGTCATCCTGCTTCCTTCTTTCTGTCAGCTGCTCTAATCCTGTCTTCTCTATTCCTCTGCCCTCCCCATCTGTTTTTTTTCTTTCTGTTTCACTGCATCATCCTACGTTTTACCTGCACACTCCATTCTCAGCCTCCTCCAGGCAGAAGTGTCCGTCAAACTCCAGGTGAATGCGGCTCCCTGGTGGTGACAGCAGTTTCCATGACAACAGCAGGTTGCGGGGGTAAGCATTAGGGTAGCGTGGGCTGGTGATGGCTCCGCCCACTGTCGTTACAGTGATGTTTTCCTCCTTGCGGTACAAGTCTGTGGTGAGGCGATTGCTGTCTGTTAGTGGTTACAACTAATCAGTTAGTTCGTCCAGCTCTAAAGTAAAGCGGCTTGGCCACAGGAACACACAATACAAATGGCATGCAAAAACGACAAATAGATGTGGACACATTGTTGAAAAAAGCACAAACACAGACAAACAATACAAATATTAATTTGACGTCACATTTGTTTGAAACCAGCACTTACAGATCTTTAAGCCTAACATGTAGAGATATACCTTAACTTGTATGATGGCTTCTCTCTCATCTGTCCCTCCAGTGATATAATAACTGCAGTTCTCGGTGTCAGCTTATACACTAGAGATATAGTATACGGTAATTATTTTCAAAGTTGGTGGTATTTCTTTTTTTTTTTTCTCGAAGATTCACATAGAGCCATTTCCAGTTGGTAGAGTGAGCAAACTGGTAAGCGTATTACTCCTCTCACCACTTCTGGAAAATTTGAGAGTTGTGGGGTAAAAAGAGAAAAAAAGAATTATCTTTTTATTTTTAAACATGCCACAAATAACCAAAAGAAACAAATCTGACTATGGATCCCTTAGATTTTTTTTTATTTTTCTAAGTGTGACCAACAAGTACATTATAAGTGGACCATTTTACAGTTGAAAACAGTCTGTGCTTTTTACTGGGCAAATTATGTGACAAGCGACTGTTTCTAAATGACTTCAAAACCAGCTCCATGTGTCTGGACTGCTGTGCCTTGTCATTATCAGCTCATATTCACTGATACAGATCAGCAATAAGATAATATTGGCCACTGCATCAGCTTTCTACAGTGTTTTCTCTGTTGTGGTCTGCACAAATAGTAATGTGAAAAGCAGGGCAATTGAGAAAAGTCACATTGCTCATTTCCATACTGTTTCTATAGAAGCGAGAAACCCAATTTTATGTTTCGTTATGGATCTGTTGAACACGTATACGTATATTTATGTATCTGTCCTTGTTGCCTTCATGCCCGACCATTTCACACCCATTACAATTGAATATGTCTGTACAAGCTGACAATTTTGCCGGACAGTGCTTCAAGAGAAAAGGGTCAACAAAAACATTTAAATTATTTTTCTGAATGTTATGAATACTAACAGCAGGAAGAAAAAGTGGTCACGGACCAAAATGTTGGTTAAAAGGAAAGTTTGACCAGTGGATCCATGCTGGTCTGAAAAAATATTGCCGAAATATATAAGTACCATATACACTATGTACACACGTCACACACACACACACACACACACACACACACACACACACACACACACACACACACACACACACACACACACACACACACACACACACACAACTCATTCTTAAATGAGATAGTCACAACATGACAACATTTACGTACTGATAATGGCAATGAAAGCAAATAATAAGCACTCATGGGCTCTGGTTATTAGCTTCAATGCTTCACCGACAACCTATATAAACAATAATAGTTCTTTCCAAAGTATAACAATTGCTCATCATCAGTACAGATGATCATATCACATCTCATCCGGATTAATCAACTCAATCATAAATATAATTTTGCTATTTTTATATTCTAATACTGCACAAATCATTTATTGTCCAGAGCATTTTATTGCTGACTTACTGAACATTAAAAAGCATTTGCTTCCACACACACACACACACACACACACCTACACACACCTACACACACACACACACACACACACACACACACACACACACACACACACACACACACACACACACTCGCTAAGGTCAGGCAGTGTGCTGAAGCAGGCTGACAGGGCTATATTTTCTGAGGGGTGTGTATTTTTTTGCAAGAGAGCTGAATGCATAATCAAGACACCATAGCCTGCACCCAAGGGGGATGATGATGAAGCTTTGGCCTCGTCCTCCTCACTGCAAACTTCCCCTAATTCCCCAGCCTCTCTCATCCCATCTCTTTACGTTCCTTCTCTCCGCTTCGATCAGTAATTCTGTCTCATCGGTCATTCAGCGCTCTCTGGCAGTCTCACCTTTTGCTAATTATTGCTTCAGCAATTAAGACTGCGCCTCACACTGTGTGTGTGTGTGTGTGCGTATGTTTATGCATTTATGTGTGTGTGCTTTCTGTCATGAGCGTTTATGCTTGTGTAAATGTATCTGCGTGTGTGTGGTTGTGTGTGCGTGCGTGGGTGGGTGGTTGTGTGTGTGTGTGAAGGGGCAGAGTTTGTTTGTAATGGGATTCTTCCACTCTGCTGATCAGAAGCCTGACTGTGTGGGTCCATTCAGTCATAAAAGTGCTTATGTGTCAGGAACTTTCACCCACTAAGGTGCCTAGGGAAAACGGCTGTGTGTGTGTGTGTGTGTGTGTGTGTACGACAGAGTGAGCTTCTGTGAGCTTGTGCATATCTATAAGTATTGCAGTATTTAATCATCATCATTTACATAAACTATATAGCTATTAGCAGAAGGCAGCAGAACTCATCTTATCAAACTGAAGTCTTAAAGGGACATTGTGTAACTTCTCCTGTTATCTATTCACGAAAATCGATTATTTGGTTCAAAAGTATGTTTTTCATTCATCAATAATCCCCCCCATCAACAAACTGAAGTGTTCCTTTCAGCTCTGAATTAGCTGTTCATATCATTCATATCTACATGGAGCAGGTAAGCTCGGTGCTGGCTGCCATGTGGTGTCGCCATGTTTTTACGTTCCGTGGCAGTGTGACGGTAGGAAACCACGGAAACTCAGCGGAGACACCGGAGCTGTCGGCTCAGGTCGAGGTGGCGTCTGTGAAAAGTCACCGCGGTAACGCAGTGAGGAGGAATGGAGCGTTACACTGATGCTGCATTCAGGTGCAGCCGTCAGTAACAAACCAGATGTCATTTTAGTCACAGAGAAAGCCGGTAAAACGTGGGTCAGTTAAACAATATGACATCGCCATGACAACATATTGTCACGTGTATTGTTTTGCCTCGTGCTGATGGACCACTTGTTTACATAGAGGCTTGTTTATGCCATTACGTGCAGCGGCTGTCGTCCGTCTGCCCAATTTCACGTGAATGCAGCATGAAAAACACAATTGAGTTGCTTGCGATATACAACCGCAACGCTAGATGGGAGTAATTCCTACACAATGTACCTTTAAGCTACATCTTCCAGTTATTTTACCAGACTGTCATGGAAGCCAGCACTGCCACATATGTCCAGTCATCTAGTTGCATCATGTCTCTTTTTTTATTTGGTTGATCTCTTCATATAAGTAATAATATTATATATATATATTATATATATAATATTAGTCAATGATTTAGCCAGTTCTATGGTTTCTCCTTAAATACTGACAATTCATCTAAACAACTAGAAAAGAGACCCACCAACCCAAGCTTTATGATTATGTAAAAAAATGTTGTTTTGATTGTTGATTGGCTGAACATAATAGTCAGTAGGTTTTGGTTTCCAATAAAGAGCCATGTTAATCCTACAGCTGAAGGTGTTAACTGGCAGAATAAGAAATGTAATAAAGTTGTGTCTGGAAGACAATAATTTGAGTGACAACGGAGCACTACTGCTCTGTTTTGTTGTACTTTTGCATGTTTGAGTATATTCATGTAAGTAAGTATATGTACACTGTGAAGTCATTATAAAACAAATTAGCATTTATGTGTCTACCGAAGCTGCTCTGTGAGAGAGGAGAGTGTGTGAGAGACAGACAGAATTTAGAAGAAGGAAGACATTAAAATGAGAAAATATGCAAATATGTTCGAGTACCACCCGGCTCTTTTGGATGCTGCTCCTCAGTCACACCATTGACCTTACTATAAATCATGCAGTGATGTCAGTGACTCCATTGCAAATTCATGCAAATGAGGCAATGATAAGAAAGGGCTTTCTGCTAAAGATCCAGCCCAGTGAATTGACAGCGCAGGAAAGCGGCAGCTACATTTCGTCGACCTGATTTGCAAATGCATGTAAGGCTATAGTTTTGAGTGAAAGGCTGAAATGGGATCAGGGGAGAGCAGGATCTTTAGGAAGCCGACATCTATGTGGTGGCACAGTGGGATGTGCTTTGCAGTCCAGAAACACTAGGACAGGGCTACTCAATTACAAATTCAGTTGGGCCAGATTTTAAAACCGAGACCTTCAGCTGGGTCAGACATTTTCAGCAGTCAATAAGGAGGAGGTAATGACAAATTTGGCCTACTGGAGAAGAACAAGAACAACGATTTCTTCTCAAATGCATGAAAAACAAGGATCAAGAAGCAGTTTGGGGCAAATTACTCAGGGAAAGTATAGCATAAACTAGCCGCCCTGCTTTCACCTGCAGGGTGTTTGCAGTTCTGAGCCAATCAAGAAGGGCTGAGGATCAATCGGTCGGTCTGGTGTGGTCTTCACTTCTCGAGAAACACTGAGTCGTGTCACAGCTGCCCGCCGCGGAGACTCAGTCGAGCTGACCTGTGGCACACCACAGGTTGTGTTCAATACAGTATGTAGGCTAAGGGATCTGTAGTATTACACCACGTCCTGACATACAGCCAGCAAGCGAAATGGCAACGAAAACTCGCGCAAGGTGTCCTGATACGTATGCAGCGTGACAATTTTGTCGCGAGTATATTCTATTGGTTCAGAATCCAAACCAATCAAATTATCGAGGGACGTACACAAACTTGTGGCGCTATTTTGAGATTCCTGGCATTTCCTGGTTGCCGTTTTTCACATCTTTTTTTTTTTTTTCCTCTCATATAATATTCTCCTCTCTCTGCTAACTTGCTTGTCAACAGCAAGCAGCGTGTACTTTTCAACCAATAAGAAGTGTGGCGGACACCGCCGCGAAATGTCGTCCAGATAGAGACACAGCAAGCGATTTTTTTCAGCGCTATGCGGAGATGAATGAACGGAACGGTCGTTTTTTCAATTTGTGGCGCTTGGTCTTGATTCTGTGGCGCTGCACCACACATTGGTCTACGTATGGGAAACATTGCTGTCTCAAAGTCAGCACTTCAACTGCATAGTAGAGTCAACTCAGTATGCTAGAGATAACAGCAAATATAAAACATGCCACTATCTATATTATATCAGTGAGTGGTCAAAAACGGGCTGTGTTATTAGTGGGCTTAAACATGCTTTTCCAGTAAATCTCCTCCAAATATGGTAACACGTTAAGTACTGTGCAATACATGCCAATTTGTCTCACTCAGACTCTTTCTTTCATCTTTCTTTAAAACCACTCACAGTTTTTTTTCAGTTAAATAGTTTATCCTAAGCTGATCTCCAAATCATAACTGGCGGTCTGGCGCCTGATGTTCCTGCATCTGTTTTGTATCTCTTACATTGGGGGATTATGAATGTTTACACTGTCTTTAGTGAAATAGTGTTTTTATGGTCTTTATCACCAAAATATAATTGTATGTCTTGGCTCTGTTTCCTACATGCACCATTAAAGGTGTTTAAAGTTTTTTTCTACCACCAGACAGGTTCCTCAGCAGAGGTACAGGGATGGTGGTGTGGTCGTTTGTCAGGAGCTTCAGTCATTGCTTGAGTCACATGACAAGAAGTTAGACCTGCCCTCTGATCAGCCCTGTTTCCTCATCTTCTCGTGTTGGACTGGACACGACAGTGACTCACTACTGCAAAGTTGTATAATAAATCAGGCTGGACTGGGGCTAGTTGGCATGCTAACTTACAGTAAGTAGAAGAAATAAGGGATAGATATAGAATGAAAACATTTTGGCAAGTAAAGAAATATCATTTGTCGCTGAACTCACAACTTTAATAAGTTAGCAGATGTCAATCCTAATGTTGTCCATTTGTGCAAATGACAAAAATGTACATATACTGTAGCATCCTTTAAAAAGGTTTTGCTGCATCTGCTTAATCAAGGGAGTGTGGTTAGAAAGCCTGTGGAAACAAGTGGGTGAAGGACTGAATAAACTGTCCTTGGGCCTGTTATCTTGGATAAATAATATTCTTTCAGAATGTACTGCAAGTAATATACAATAAGTCATCATGTTTTATCAGTTTTTTTATGGTTTCATTCTTTTTTTCCCCAACTCCCCCACAACGCAAGACCTGATCAAAATCTTTAGTATTTATATCCTATTGTAAAATGTATTATACAGGGCATGACCTCCAAACCAGTCCATAACATTTATCTCTTCCAGAGTTGACAGAAAGTTCATGTTCAGCAATCTCAGGAAATAAGATGATGTCACTCGTGCTGATAATATCACTGACAGTCTGACTCACACCCTCAGATTTAACTACACACCCTTACATGCAATGTTTGACACTGGCAATTAAGCTCTCAAACTCCTGATCTGACACTTCAACAACAGTGACGCCGATGCCGTGTGACTCTGTTGTATGTGATGAATGTGTGTGTGAGGTTTTGAGCAAAGGTGTGTTTGTGGATGTGTGGATGAGTTCCAAGAGAGGAAGAAAAAAAGTTCTTCTACAGTATGTATGTATGTACGTATGTATGTGTGCATTTGGATGGATGCATGTCTGCCAGGATGTATATGTGGGTAAATTCTCACTAATTAAACTTGGCTCTCCCACCTCCAGTGCCAGGGTGTGATGTTCTTCGTGGCTCTGAGATCTATTTCTGATCCAAGTGCCAATCACACTCTAATCACCCAGCAACCAGTGTGCATCAGAGACTGAAAAATAGCTCTGTTGAGAAAGTGTTCAACTCAAAGATAAAACAAACACAAAAAAACCCCAAGAAAAGAACTGATGATGAAGATGAGATATTACACTTAATATTTCTCTTTTAATTAAAACTTGGTTTTGGTGAAGTCACATGTGTATGCTTGTCTAATATTATACTTTGCACAAAACAAACCCTATTTTTCTTGAGTGACAGTTTGCATACGATACATTCTCACTCCCATAGGACATTACCTATAACAAGGCAACCCCATTTCCTACATCTTCCATTCCCTGTCTAACATATCCTGTCTGACTTTCATCTTCTCAAAATCAATTCTCATAAGCCCCAGCACCAGCTAACAGGACACACATAATTCATTCACTTTCAGCTGTGAAAAACTTTTCAGAAAAATGAAATGCCGCTGTTCTCGTTCATGGTGGCGGTCCCTGTTTCTGTCAAAAAATAGGTGTTTCAAACTGCTATGAATATGATGGTCTTTCAGATAAAGAATTTAGTTTGCACACACATAGTTGCTAAATGAATAATTCAGTATCTCCTGAGATACTGTACTGTATACACTCATTCGCTCTTCAGATTAGATGGAAAGACCAATACCGCCTTTACCGTAGGTGCAGGGGAATACTATTTGAACAGGTTATATCTTGTGTAATCCATACAAAACCCATTTCACATGGGGTTATGTACAGGACTTTGTCTTGGCCTGTAGGAGCCAAGTAATTTTGTTGACAATTTTGTTTATGTATGGATTAAACAAAGGCGATACAGCATGATCATTACAGAAGATATCAGTCAAGTTTGCAGTCATTGTGCTGAGCTAAGACAACCATCTGTGGGGTGTAGCTTCATATTTACTGTACGAAGACGAGAGTGGTGTTAATATTATTAACTGACTCTCCACCAGAAAGGAAATAACTTCCCAAAGCTACTCCTTTAATAAACGTTTAAGAAAATAAATGAGCAAATCAATTACAAGGGACAGTTGTGACTGAATAGACAGGTGTGTGTAAAAAACATTGACTGAAATGTCAAGGGAAAATCTGTTAAATGAAGCTGTGGGTATTGATAAGTACTGCATAGTTTGCATGCAGCAGTGTAAACTTTTGACCAGTTGACCCTATGCTGCCATGGTTACTGGCTCAACAACAGAAACATAATACTTGTATGGTCTTTCATGAACCAGTGTGGCTTTATCATAAATGAACACAACAATAGCAGTACTGTAACTTCAACCTAATAACTTTAGAAAGAGACAGTAGTTTAAAAATTAAAAGAATAGTTCACCCAAAATTCAAATTGCACTCATTATCTACTCACCCTCATGTGGACTAAGGGCTGGGAGAAGTTTCAGAGTCCTCCGTGGCTTCTCTGAGTTACAGGGGGTCTCGGCGTAGCAGTGCATGTCCATATAACGGTTGCAAATGGATACCAACTGTCCTTGTAACAAAAAGACACACCAAAAGACATCCAAATACCTCTATGCTGCTCGTATGTAATGTCCGTCTTGTATTGAAGCCCGGAAATGCGAAATTTTCCCGAAAAAAATTAAATAAGTCTATATTTCAAGCTTGTTTGCAGCGGATTTTGCGCCGGCGTCAGGCGCAAATCTTGCGAGATTTGGACGGACCATGAAGAGGAGCTTCCTGCAATTTCAATTTTGGGTGAACTATTCCTTTAAGTATTATTATCATTATTGCTATTGTTGTTACAGACCCATTTGCTGTCATTTCATTTATCTTCTGACTTGTTTGTTCATCTGTGTTTGGCAACAGAGTGTAAAACATTGCCCATTAGTCGCTAAACACTATCTACGCATGTGTGTACTTGTGTGTTGGTTTGTGTATGAATATTTGTCATTGGTTGCTTATGTGTGTACAGTGGGTTTGTATATGCACATCTGTAAGTCACTGTGTGGGTCTGTGGTTGTGTGCATGTGAAGTGTGTGTTGGGAGTTGACTCGTGAAGCTGTACTCGCACCCTCAAGAGTATTTCCACCCATGAGAAATAACCAAAGCCTTTTCCATCTGGCTAAATGTTAGCTCAAGGCCTGTGTGTGTGTGTGTATGTGTCAGTGCATGTGTGTGCGTGTGTGTGTGTGTATGAGTGCACATTGCTGTGCTGCTTATCAAAGCCTGTGCTGGCTCCACTGTTTTGCCACTCTCTCATGACAAATCAGCTTTAAATATTCTCCCTTGTTTCTCAGTCACGCTCACACAAGCATAGAGGCATGAAAAAGACAAATACACACACACACACACACACACCGTGGGGATGAACGCTGCATGCCGAGGGGTGTCGGCTTTGGTCAGCATCGACTCTCGCCCTGCAACTCTCCTCCCCTCTTTTCTTCACTTTCTCTCTTCCCTCCATCCTGCACCATCTTCTCTACCTCCATTTCCCTCTCTTTCTGATCGTGACCGAAACAGCGAAGCTTATGTTTCTGTTTCCGTTGACATGAGTCAATACCTGATATAGATTCTCACATCTGAAAATATTTCATGCTCGGAGACAAAGTCAAACCCATGTTAACGGACTGAAACCGGTCAAAAAAACAGTGCTTCATTACCAATATCTCTGTCTTGGTATCTGTCTCCTATCTCTGATCGATCTTACTCCTCTGTCACATTATTATTTTGATGCAGCTTCACCTTTGCTGTTAAAATCTATTAACTTCCATCACTTTCTTTTGTGAAGACACATGGAATGTGTATCCCCCCCCCCATTTTCAGTGTCAAAGTGAGGGGAACTGGGATGCTGGAGTTGAGCGTTGGCATGGAGATGAAGGCTGAATATAGAAAGGACTAGGAGACAGGCAGGACCTTTTAGTAATTCTCTAGTCTAACGAACAAAATGATGATCAAGGAGGAAAATGCATGTTTAAAGAAAGACTGTGTGTGTAGGGGGGATGTCCTGTGCATTAGGCAGGCCACACAGGCATTCAACTGAGAGCTACATATGTGCCAAGGCAGCTGGGGTGTATATATCCATTAATTATAGAGAGCAGCAGGCCTATATATAATTGTAGAAAAGAACACACTACATGCATTTTGTCCCTTCAGTTGGACACGACAGAGCTGCTACATTAGCTTGATGGTCACAGAGCTGTGGTCAGAGAAGTGTTGTGGGATAAAATGAATATGGATTTTCACTTAAATTATTTGTTCAAAAAGCATAAAACATAAGGAAATATATGAAATATAAATATATGACATTCAGTTGAAGTATTCTCCTAACCTAAAGCATCAAAAATAAGCTGCTATTTATCTGTTTAAGAAAAGGAAAAGAAATCAGTGGATTTA
The DNA here is from genome assembly GCF_045865225.1 of Trachurus japonicus. Classification (NCBI taxonomy): domain Eukaryota; kingdom Metazoa; phylum Chordata; class Actinopteri; order Carangiformes; family Carangidae; genus Trachurus; species Trachurus japonicus. Next base: position 24,132,308 of record NC_140919.1, read on the forward strand.
ACTTTTGGTGTTTGTTTTGATGTTGTAATTATTTAGAGTAAAGTGCTACTATTTTTAGTTTTATTAAAGTTTCCCCTGTGATAATGACCTCTATATTTGTGTTTGCCAGAGGCTGGAAAGTTTTGATTCCAACTGAGAGTGGCCGTACTAGTTAGTTGATTGGGATTGATCTGTGTAGTCTGGCATTAAAATGTTTTATAATATTTCTTAATTATTTTCATAGACACACAGGCAGTTAACCAGCTTGGGGGCAGATGCATGAATGTGTTAAGAAAGCTGGATTCTATAAACAACATAGTGGCCACTTAGTGATATTTTTTTTAAATATCCCGAGCAAACCAAAAAAGTGTTTCCCCCAAGACCCCATTATGAAAGAGACAAAATTGTTGACAACCCCAACAAGAAAAACCAGGTCAGTCGTCTTCCTGTTATACATTTTTTATCTGTGGAGTTTTTATATTTGCAAAACTTTCCCTGAGCCTTGAAAAGCGGGTTTTATTTGCATAACAACATTCCATGTAAAGTCTGTGACCTGAGTTAAGACTATCTGGGCAGAGCCAGCGGAGGGAAAAACTAATACACATGTGTAGAAGAAAGGAAAACTTTTTTGGCTGATATGCCAAAGTTCAAGAGCATTGGGTACCATCTTCTGGACTGGACTTCCTGTAATACACTCATGGGCTTTAGCCTGAGCTTAGTCTGTGAATGAAGCACATCGAACTCTCTGACTCTGACTCTGACCCTGACTCTGTATGAATAAAATCTTCACTGTTGAATGTTGGCTTAAACCTGTGATGGTACATAAGCACCACTGTTGAAACCTCTGCAGACTATACAGAGCTATTACACGCACCACTCAGGAGTCATTATCTTCCCATGTATCTTCTGTAACTTGTGTAATATATTAAGATTTGGCTCGAAACATCTGCTTAGAGACTTCTCTGTTGCTTGGTAACATTAGCACATAGAACTTTCTATTTCAACGCTTGTGGAAAATACTGGCGTCTCTGTGACTTCAGCAGCAGCGCTGTATAGATACTGATGACTCACACGCTGACTGAAATCCTCCACAAACAGCTTCACACATTGAACAACCCGCATGCAAACAGCTCACCAGCAAACACAACCAAGTGTTCAGCGTCCTGTATACATGCAGTACGCACACACTCTTCACAGCCCTCCCTCTTGTCATCTCCTCTCTTGCAGTAAACCCGTAGCACATATCAGGCAGACATCCATCGACCCCTTTTCTCTCTTTTTCTCATATTCTTTGCTTTCAGGTCTCTTTCCTTCACTCCTCATCTTCAGGGCAGTAAAAACTAGAATTATTGCCTTGTGTGCCTCCACTGACCAATCAAGGTGCACTTTACACCCGTCTCTGTCCACACTCTTATATTGGATTATACTGTATGTAGTGAGGACTAGTGAAGGTAACTGATCATAGCCATGAAACATGTTTCGTTGTAATTGGGTGTGTGATTTCTTGAACCGTGGCCAAAGAAATGTTCTGTGGTGACACAGTGATCTTGACCTTTTGTTGACAAAAATCTCATCAGTTCACCCCAGACTCAAGTGAATGTGCTAAAGTCGTAGAAATGCCCTCGAGGTGGTTCTGTGATATCACCTACAATAGATCGACAAAATGGACAGAAAGCCTGAAAACATGATGCTGCCGGCTCTCACTGCTGTGTAGGCATAATTAAAGTTCATCATGACCTAGCACTTGTTCCTGTAACCCCTGCCTGGGGATAATTTAGTACAATCCAAAACACCATAGGGTGTCTGGCGCTTTACAGTCATAGGAGAGGTTACACTCTGTGTGTTTGTGTGGGTGGATGTTTTCGTCGTAAGAGTGTCAGCAGGCGAGAGGTTGAAAAAGCATGTGTGCGCTCTATGAGCACATACCAAAGTTTAAAGGTTTGGAAGATTTTGCGTGCGGGCAACTGGGTGTATGCTTCCCCGTGTGTGTGTGTGTGTGTGTGTGTGTGTGTGTGTGTGTGTTCCTTTGAAGCCAACACAAAGGCATGTGCTGTGACACAGACAGTGGAGGTTAGACAAACATTCACAGAGATGACCAAAACACTGTTTACTGAGCACAGCCAGCCTCATCCGAAAAGACTACACACAACTCAGAGTGGACACAGAGGACAAAATGAAGGTGAGGAAAGGTTGAGAATCAAGAATGAGACAGAGCAGAGATGAAGGACACCGGGATGGATGAGGGAGGAGGAGGAAGAGACAATGATTGAGTGAGGTAGGAAAAGGACAGGGGTGAGAAGAAGAGACTGAAAAGGAAACGGAGGGAGAAAATAAATGTAAAGCCAGAACGGATAAAGGAAAGAGAGGGTGGTGGCAGCAGAGAGACAGATAGGGAAACGCTGCTGCAGCTACTGTACTGTGAAAAGAACAAGGAAAGTCCACAAAGCCCGAAGATACCTCAACACATCAAACAGTGTGTAGGCTTACACCAAAGAGCATGCCTGAGTTAGACTCATAAATAAGAAAAGATACTAACAGCTTTGTGTGCATGTTTGAAGTTGTGTGCATGTTTGTGTAAGTGAGCCACTTGATTTGTTTGTGATGTGTGCCAATTTTGTGCAGAATCATCATTACCTCACTTTTTGCCACCCATCTTCAAAGGCAAAAACAAAGAGGAGACATCAATGGAAAGCTGTGACTCACAATGCATTTGATTTTCTCTTTCTTTTTTTTCTTTTTTTTGGGGGCGGGGGGGGTACTGGAGCTTTTTAGCCGGTCCTTACTTCTTTACCAGCGAGTCTCAATGGTCCTTTTGGGCCTGTGATTAGCATTAGCATCCACTTAGCTTCTGTGAGTGGCTCTCAGCCGTCTATGACTCAACACCTGTCGATGGGGACAAATTAGCCTAATGGGTACAAAGAAGAGGGATGAGCTACACTCTGCCAACTAGGGCAGAAAAATCGTCATTAAAAAAGTTGACGGCTTGTGACATTTTCTTTCTTTTCGGCACATTTGTAATTTGAAATCTTTACTAAAGTATATTACAAGGATGCTAAACAACTTCAGAACAAGCAAAATAACTTCAATTATGTTGTTATCATCTGCAGTGGAAAGAACAAAAATGTTATTTTTCTGCAAAAACAAATTTCTAGATTACAATTTAAAGCCTGTGCCAAAGGTTTGAACTTTTAAGCCACATATTGCATTGCTGTCATGTTTTTACAGCAACTGTATTATTATTATTATCAGTCTTGTTCTTGGAGCATCTTTAGTTCATGTATTTTCTGTAAAAGGATCAAACTGTGCAACAAATAAGAAATGTAAACTGATATTGTTCATTGATGTTTCAAAAATGAGGCAAATTGACTATGCATATACATTTTTTGTCAGTGTCAACACACTACATCATCAAATCCAAAGTTGAAATGCGTGTGAATGGGAATGGGACACAGCTTTGGTCTTGTTTCTACAAGCTAATCTGTGTGTGGCCCTGAGATAACATCTCTGCATTCTCCTTCTCTTAGGACCAGTCCACTTAGCCTGCTCCCGTCCTGCGCTGTGATGTGCTCCTGTTTAACACCTTGGCTAAGCTTGCTGAAAAATGCAGAGGGGGGACCAACGCATTCGCTGAGTCAGCACCGAGGACAGGTCAGTGGAGACATTGCAGCTGAGCGAACCTGGCAGCCGTGACACACAAATGCAGAGGCGGCACACACAAGGCACCAAACACCAAATTATAGACACATTCACATATGGAAACATGCGTGCAACACACACACACACACACACACACACACACACACACAGAAAGAGAGGGAGAGAGGGAGAGAGGGAGAGAGAGCCTTGTGCACACAGAGGTTGTAGAAAGCCAATTTGTGCAGTGATGGCATTAAGCTCTCTGTGCAGGAGACGGGGATGAAATGCATCATCAATGCACAATAAAGCGTGTTTCATAGATTTCACATTTGCCTTAATAACAATGCACTATGGCCAATTAGGTGCAATAATTCCTACTTTATATCAGAGACCTCACTTACATTTATCTTCTCTATTACACAGAGTAGATAAACAAAATAGTGCAATGTCAATAGAGGGGAAAAAGGAGCAAATATAAAGTACCATGGCACGTATGTTAACATACACACTGCAGGTTACACATGCAGAAATTAGGATAATAAAAATCACTCACAAGGTTAACACACAAACTCTTACTCAGGCTTGCACACAAACTGAGTCATGCAGTACACATACAGTATATGGTCTCAATGATGCAGAGGAGGATTAAAAACTAAATTCCCAGAAACACAGTATGTAAAGAGGGGGAAAGAGAAAACAAAAAGAGGAGCCAGGCGGGCTTGATAGATAAGACAGACATCCATGACTGCAAGACGGAGAGAGAGCATACAGTAAGAGAGGAAGGAGAGCAGGTGGGTGTGGGAAGTCAGCTCAAGTTGTAACGACAGATTGTGAGGAGGGTTTGAGGGAGGGGCAGGACTGAGGGAAGCAAAGGATGAGGGATGAGAGGGGCTAGTCCTGGTGTAACCTCCTACACTGTGATGGAGTGTATTTACCAATACTTCATCAGCAATATCCTCCCTGTGTGTGTGTCTGTGTGTGTGTGTGTGTATGAATCCCCTCAGTATGTGTGGCTTGGTGCAGAGCCTTACTCAGCCTGTGCATTATCTTCAATGTTTTCTCTTGCTTTATTACTGGATCTGTGCCATTACGAATGTTAATCATCAAATGTTCCCTCTGATCACTGCTCCCGTTAATCAGGCTGTGAATTTCAGTGTTGTATAAGTCTGGTTTAAGGTTTATTTGAAGGTTGCTGCTTTGTTATACGTGTCACATTGCAAGAAATGCAAAGGGATCTTCATATGTCTAATGTCTGTCAGGTAAGTGTCAACAACACAAACTTGTCTCATAGATCTCTCGAGCTGCTTCTTGTGTGCGCGTGTGTGTAGATTAATGTCAGTCAGTTTCTACATTAAGGCCTAATGTAATGATGTGTGTGTGTGTGTGTGTGTGTGTGCTTGTGAGAGAGTATGAAAAAGTGTGTGGGTGTGGATGTAAGAGTATGTGTGTGTGTGTTCGTAAGGCTTGTTAGAGTAGCAGTTGGCTCCCGCTGACAGCTGCTGCAGTCTGAACAGCAGGGCTGACGAGGACAATCAATTAGCACTGCATCGCTCTCACTCACTCACACACACACACACACACACACACACACACACACACACACACACACACACACACACACACACACACACCCAAAGCCACATGCAATATATCCAGTCACAATGCAGTAAACGTCTAACGTAACTACATAAGTGCCCAAATTGGCTTTGCTTCATATCTCTGTGACTTTATGAAAAACTGGGTGAAATTTCCTGTTGCTGTGCTCTTTCTCGCTCGCTCTGTCTCTCTCTTGAGTGTGTGTGTGTGTGTGTGTGTGTGTGTTAGCTAAGCCCCAGCTGGGGTAGCACAAGTTTATCAAATATCAGCGTTGATCCCTCTAAGGGCCGCTTGGACGCTGTTTGCTAGATGCATGTTTGCTCTCAGCGTTGTGTGTGATGCTGAGCAGATGCTGATGTTTTGACAGCCATCCTGCTTTCAGTCCGTCTGCCTTACATCAGCTGTGTGTCCGTAAGTGTGCGTTTGTGTATGCGAGCGAGCGCCCGGGTCCAGCGTTGCCTTGCATGCGTGTATGTGTGTGGTCGGAGAGCGCAAGGTTAAGCAGTGGTCTGACTGTCAGTGTGTCTCTGACCTTCTCTCCACCACTGGGATCACTTATCCTGCTGCAGGCTCCACAGTAGCACATAACACCATCCTCCTGCCACTTCTCCCCCTCCTCTCCTTATATTTTCTTTCTTTCTTTTTCTTCTTTTTCTGTCTCTTTCTGCCTCTTGCTCATTTTTTCTCCTCTGATATCCCTCTAACATGCCGTATCCTCTTTCTTCTGTGCTCCTCTCCATGCCCCCTACCCCCATTCATCCCTCTCTTTCCTCTCACTCTCTGTTTGTATTCTCCACTTCTTTCTCTCTATTCACTCTCTCTCTACAGCTCCTTCTCTCTCTGTCTCTCTCTGTCTCTGCCTTCCTCACTTTCTGCCGCTGCTCAGATACCAAAATTCAGAGAATTAATGATGAAATGAAAACAGGAAAGGGGAAGCTAATGAAGACAAGAGGAGACGGAGGGAGAAGGAGTGAGACAGCGGGAGAAATGCTGAGATACACAAATGGAGAATCAGAGGGAGTGGAGGGGAATATGGGGAGAAACGCTGACAGTTGGAGAGGGAAAGATAAAAGTGTTTGACAGAAGAGGGGGAAAAAAAAGAATCTTTTTCATTTGTGTCAGAGAGAGCGCCATTGTCAGAGTAACAAAGACATAGCTCTCAAAGTGCAATAGAGGATTTGTCAAACTCTCTCTCACTCTCTCACTCTCACACACACACACACACACACACACACACACACTCATAAAACACATAATATAAATAGAGTGTTTATCTCTTTCCTTCAGCAGGGGCGAATCTCTCGGGGTGAAAGTGGCTCCTGCTCTCATCTTTCTGCAGTGTCACTTCTGACATTTGTCATGTTCTCACCCTCTCTCAGCCCTGGTAACAGAAACCCACTGGCATCATACAGTACAGTACCCTATCACTATCTTGTACCTTTAACGTATGTCAGCAGCAGGTACCCACGGCACTTGCAGCATGTGATTTCTTGGCCTCTGTCTCTTGTGAGAACACCTTCGCCTCTACTTTTCACTTCCGTGTTTTTCAGCGGCTGACTGTTTTGCTATGTCAGGTTGCCTGTTTTCCTGTCTTTGCCAGACTGGATTGTGAATGAGAAATTGGGTTTTGGATGACTACAAGAGTCCATTACAAGGTGCTGTCTGGAATAATTACACTTAAGCGTGATGAATATAGTTCAGTCCAACAACACTGATTATTATTATGTTACAAGGGAATATGCATGCATAGAGTTGATTTTTTTTTTGGCCTTGAGGCTTATAAAATGCTTTCTGAACATCAGCAGTGCCAGGAGGATAATGCAGCAGTTGCAGCAGAGTTTTCAGGTGAGCAATGCAGCAGCAGGAATGACATTAAAAAAAGTGAAGTTACTCTGCCCTGTAGCAATGGATTCATTGGCATTGATTTGAGTGTGTTGAGTCAGTGTGACTGAAGCAGTGCAGCCGTGTTGTCTGCCTCTGCCCCCCAAGCCTCATGGTTATTTCCATTATCTGTTTACCTCAAATTGAATGAGTGCAGCTCAGCCTCCAATGCTGTGTCTCACCTGCTCTCTGCTCACTAAGTTTTTAAAAAAAAATGTATTTCTTTTTGAGGGAGGGACGAGCATGCAAGCTTGACTTGTGTTGTGATATCACCATGTACACAGAGTATTGTAGTTAAAGAGATGTAACAACTCCTCACATTTGGGAAGCCGGGATATTTTTTTACTTGATAAATGACATAAACCACTGTGTACAGTATCATAATCTTCCGTTCACCAACTAATCGATTAATCATCTAATAGTTTCAGTGCTGCTTGGCTTCGTTTAGATGATGCCGCAGAGTCCACTTACTCTGTAGCTTGAAGAGTTACTGAGGACCTTGTCAGTGGACGTGAGGAGTTTTGAAGCAGCAGCTGTCATCGGGGCCATGTGGGCTCAGGCTGAATAGATCCAGATTTTAGCGGACAGATCAACAAACAAACATCACAGACGAAAGCCTTCAGAGGCTCATAAGGGGAAAGAAACCTGTGATAACGGATCACAGTTAAAATCAATCTACCCAGAAGGACACGCATGTTTAGATTACGAAGGTGGCTAATTGACTATGGTTCATTGTCTGCCATACTGTGGCTGTTAACTCTGCTTTTTGCTCACACGGCTTGATACGGATCAGCTGGCTTTCTGTTATTACCGTATCTAACTGAAGTCCATGTAACTGCACAACAAGCTGCACTGAGACCCTTTTAATTCCCTGCACAATTCGTTCAGAAAGTCTGCTTAAATACAACACCTTACCAGAGGGGATATCAATGTAATTAACAGACCAGACGCAACTGTTGTGGCGTTGTCATACACCTGAGTTACTTGTGTAAATATGAAGTGTAACATTGTATTTCAATAGAAGCTGCTCTGGGAGCTTTGCACTGGTCCTATGTGTGATTAATCTGTATGTTTTGTACTGTTGCCCCCTCACTCAGATTTTTTCAGTACAAATGCACCTGACAGTTGGATACATATCAGTCATATCTGAACAGAAAGTCTTCTACAGCTGAGTAGTTTTCTGGCAAATAAATGGAAGTAAATTCATTTGCAGTGTTTGCACATATATTCTTATAGTTTAAACAGTTTTTAGGTGATCAGGCAATGCATTGGTTTCCCTTTGTTAATACAGGCCGCTGCCGTGGGCCAGAGGATACCACCAGTATACACAGTTTGTTCACCACCACTCATCTCCAAACACACACTCACACAAACACCATCCTTCACTGTGGGAGCAGTTCACTACCCAGCTGATCAACATCTTCTGAAAACGGCTCACTCTGTTGTGCACTCTCTGTTTTCTTTCCCCTTCTAATCCTGCATTGGTATTCATCAGTGTTTCTGTCATCTGTGCGTTCACCACCTCACCCCTGCTCTTCAAAACTTCAATATCTTGTTTTTTTTTTCACTTTCACTGCTTATTCAGCACACTCCTCCCCTCTCTCTGTCTTTCTTTTTACACCTCTGTGCTGTCTTTTTTAATATCTATAAAACTATTTGAGTTTGTCTTATTTTATCTCTACTCTCTCTCTCTGGCTTTTTCTTTCACCTATGTGTCAGCTGTTTCTGTGAAGCTCATGTATCGGAAGGCTGCAACATCCCTCGCTTCAGTTCTTTTTCTTTGCTTTACCCCTCTCCACTTTTCATCTTCTTTCAATTATAACCATCTACTTGTTTATTCTCACACTTTTAATTCCCCTTTTCCTCTCCTCCTAGCTTTCTGACACATTTCCAAATACTCCCATTTTCTTCTTCGCCAACTTTGTTCCTCCTTTCATCTTCCCTGCACTTTCATCCACTGGCCTCATCACTTTCTTCATTGCTCCTTGCGTGTCCCCTGTCCTGCCTCTTTCTCCACACACCCTCCTTTCTCTCCGTCTTATTTTCCTGTTCCTCTCTTCTCTGCATCCACTCTGCTAGTCAGGTGGCTGACTGACTACACACTACAAGGTCTAAACATCTGTCTCCCTTGCTCTTCCTTTCAGCCTTGCTTTCTAATTCCCCTCCACCGTCTCCCCAACTGGGCCTAGTTTCAGAAGTGCTTTATTGGCTCGTAAATTGAGTTAATATAGCCAAAGGAAGACAATACCCATCAGTGGAGATCACTGATACCGCAAAGTTCACAAATTGTAGGTAGTGAAAAAGCTGCCATTAAAGCAAAGCTATATAATGTAAGCAGATACACAGTAAGAAAACTGACTCTGTTATATTACACACACACATAAAGAATTAAGTAAACATTTTGAGCATTTATTTACTAGAGCTTCAATAACTAATGTTTCTTATGAACAGTTCAGACCACACAATGAAGTCCTTGTAGCTTTGCTGGTCTCCATTTACCACAAAAACAATAATAATACTAAAAAAAAAGCAATAATGGTAGTAGGGTAGAATAAGTTTAGTTAAAGTCACTGAATCTAGTGTTTTTAATTATTTATTTATTCATTTATTTTACTAGATGTACCAAACCATGTAGACACCAAGGCCACTGAATGTATCTGGGCTATCTGTAAAGGAATTAATTAGTTCTGTAGTGTGTCTACATTTTGTTTTAATAAGATGGATTTTGTTGTTTTGCATTATCATCAGGACAATTGTTGTATTTATAGACTATATTATCAATTCTTTGTAGAAAATCCACAACCTCTAAATGTAATAAGAGACAGTAAACTGTAGTGTCTGATAACTGAATTCACATAATCAGCATCCCTAATGAAATAAAGAATTGATTCTCCATATCTGGATAATCTTCTTCATTGTTCACATTTGGTTTAATTACATTCCCACTTCACTGAGTGTGCACCACTGTAACCTGGCAGTCCCAGTCTGCTGAACAAGGTTTGTCTCTAGGCTTCATCTGTGGCCACACTACTGTAATTTAACAGGGTCATATTAGACTTTTTTTTTTTTTTTCTTTAGTTTTGATCAGATCAGATAATCTGCTGATGTTTGGCACTCTATACTCCCACTGCTCCCCCCTCTAGATATATCTTATCTTCCCCCCTTCCACTCCTCTATTAGTTCTGCTTTACTCCACCTCATCTTTTATACTCTGTCCATTTGGCTTGTCGTTGGTCTTGCTATCTCTCTTTTGAAGCTGACGGGGCAGAAAAGTGGCGGGACCGGTCTTTTAACTTGGCATATCTCTCTCTCCACACCTTTTCCCTCTCCTCCTTCTCTGTGCCCTCTAACTCTTCTAAGCTCCTTTCTAAACTTTCACTTCTCTGCTGCTGCACTCTCCTCCGACAATCTGAGCAGCGGCGCATACATGAACCTACACCTAGATCCACTCAGTTTCCAACAAGGCACATCACACTCTTTATGTGGCTCTCATGTTTGCACACACTCGCCTCCTGTCAGACTGCCCAAGTGGTCACCACCCTTTTTTTTCTCTCTCTGTTCACAAGAGGAAAAGACTCTCTGCCAAACATTTAGAGGTGGGGTAGCTTTGGCTCGTGCAGTGTGTGTGTGTGTGTGTGTGTGTGTTCATGTGGAATGACAAGTGTTTATTGGGGGATTCCCTTGAAAGGGAGATCCTGTAATTGTGTTTTTGTATTTGTGTGTGTGTGTGTATCAGCCTGGGTGGGTGCGAGGGGAGTAGTTCCATGTCGGGTGTCCTGAGTGTGACTCATGAATTCCAATAACCTCAGTGACTCTCCTCCCTGCTATCGCTTGCATCCTGTCATAACTGATCAGGGTTTGACGTGATATGGTAATATGGAGCGACCAGGTTCATGGCCGTCTATTTGTGCCAAAAGCACATCTGTGTTTTACTCCACCTTGCAGAGAAAGAATGTATTACAATAAAGTTTATATTTAGATCAGTATGGTCAAATAAAGTGACTACGAAAACTAGGTATTTGCAGTATGTCTTAAGATTTCATGCTCAAGCATATTGCGATATGTGTCTGTGAGAAACTTGAATTAGTGACTTTGTGTGTGTGCACGTGTTTGTGTATGTGGTATCAGAGGCAAGGCCACCTGCAGTTCTCAGACACAGTCAAGGACCCTGTGACATCACACTGATAGCACCAACGCCCAGCTGCACACTAAGAAAGCACACAATGCTTTTACAAGCAAGATTGTATCATTGTGTTACTGAGTTAGTTTTTAATTAAATGACTATACATTTTATATTAGCCACACTTTTATGAAAATTATGAGTATGGGCCAGCATATCTCATCATTTCAGGGGTCAACATATCCATGTGAATGTGAATTACTCCTGAACTTTATGACTTAAGAGAGTGAATTTTCCATTGTAGACAGTTTTTTTCTGAAAGCCCCTCTCTCTCTTGCCGATGCCAACACTTCATTCTGGCACTGTGGTTAGAACATGTGGGCTAAACCTTTGGGTGATATCGCTTAATTAATACAAAGTATTATTACATCGGCCTTTAAAAATTGACCTCTAGTTGACAAAGGTCGTCCAAATGTATTGTCCTTGTGCAGTTATATTTGTGTGCCAGGAGCGCATCTGTGACACTGTTTGCTACATTATATTTGCTCACAGAGCCAACAGGGTGAAATGGCTTTTGATTAAAAAGAGCTGAAACAGATTGAGGAAGATGGGAAGATAAAGACAGAAATGAGAACAGGAGAGATTGGAAGAGGAGGATCTGGAGAGATGGAGTGATATGTAGCGAGGCATAGACTGATAAGACCGCACTGAGAGAGGAAGGCAATAGATAAGCGAGGAACTACTGGAAGAAAGAAGAGGAGGAATCACAAAGACATGCCAGGAGCCTTTATACAACATACTGTGGTTCTGTCACTGCCAGGAATAGAAGCCATATTCTCTTTTTAACAGAGTAGCAAGTTGCACTGTGACTCAATAACACTTGCATGACACAAACGCTGTATGCACGAAGTCTCTTGTAGTCTGTTTCTTCACAAGATTAACCATGGCACTGACTACAAGTGTGGCCATTCTTCTCAAGCACCATCTCATTTTATTCATACCCAAGTGTCTACTGTTACTGTGTGTCCGGGTATAAAGTGTGTGCAAGTGATATTGTTGCATAACCTTTCATTAATCTCTAAGTCAACAGGGTTGAAAGAGATAACAATGCTCTTAAATCTCCAAAGCATTTCACACATTCCCTTGGACACACAGAGCTCGGCCTCAGTCGGTGTATGAGTTTGTGTGTTTCAACAACAATGATGCTGAACCGCTGTGCCCTGATGCATCAGTGTGCGTGTGTTTGCAAGCAGTGGCCCAGGTGTGCCCTAAAAAATAAACAGAATACACATGCACAAGTCTAAAGAGACTACTACAGCTTCTCAAGTAAGGCTGACATGGTTCATGTGTGTTATATAAGGTTGTATATGAGTTTGTATTTGTTTCTGAGCTTCTGAGAATAGTTTTACTGTGAATATCTGGCTGTCACTAATCAACAGCCAGCACTGAGCTGCTTAAAGGGATAGTTCACCCAAAATTCAAATTGCACTCATTATCTACTCACCCTCATGTCGACTAAGGGCTGGGAGAAGTTTCAGAGTTATCCGTGCCTTCTCTGAGTTACAGGGGGTCTCAGCATAGCAGTGCATGTCAATATAACGGTTGCAAATGGATACCAACTGTCTTCGTAACAAAAAGACACACCAAAAAAACATCCAAATACCTCCATGCTGCTCGTATGTAATGTCCATCTTGTATTGAAGCCCCAAAATGCGAAATTGTTCCCAAAAAAATTAAATAAGTCTATATTTCAAGCTTGTTTGTAGCGGAAGCTCCTCTTCCTGGTTCGTCCAATTTCCTCGCTTCCGCTACAAACAATTTCATTACATTACGGACATTACATACGAGCAGTATGGAGGTATTTGGATGTTTTTTTGGTGTGTCTTTTTGTTACGAAGAAAAGTGGTATCCATTTGCAACCGTTATATGGACATGCACTGCTACGCCAAGACCCCCTGTAACTCAGAGAAGCCACGGAGGACTCTGAAACTTCTCCCAGCCCTTAGTCGACATGAGGGTGAGTAGATAATGAGTGCAATTTGAATTTTGGGTGAACTATCCCTTTAAGAATTAAGCCAAACTTGGCTTAGACGGCCTCCACCTGTGTTGTGAGTGACCAGGTCTCAAATGTCTCTTCAGTGTGTCTTGGCTGCATTCACCTGAGACAAATGTTAAAAGCAGAGAACAGAGGGGCGAGAACAGGGGAGAGAACAGAGAACAGGGGCTTAAATCAGTGGGAAGACTCGCTTGCGTGCTTTATTAGATGATGGGTCGTGATTCCATGCACCCAAAAAGTCAGATGAACTTCTGGCCTGATTGCCACGCCTGTGTTTGTGCACTGAAGTCAGTTGTGATTCGTCATTAAAGACATCCAAGCATCACTCAGAAAGACTGACTCACTTTAGAGCTAAGAAGCTGAGGACATTCATGCAGACGACCAAAGGTCAACATAGTTGGTGCAAAAGTGCCAGTGTTTGACTACTGTAAGCTTGTTTCTGTGCCTGCATACATATCCCTGCACTACTTATACACACACACACACACACACACACACACACACACACACACACACACACACAAACTCACAAGTGCAATAGGTTTTATCCTATCTGGGTCATTTGGCCTCTTCAGCAGGGATTATAAGTTGTTCAGAGCAGAAAGGCCAACTAGTGTCAACTTTGTTCTGTGTGTGTTTACATATGTGTTTTACCACACACGCACGCACACTCACCTTCAATGCACACGCAGACACACTTCAGTGGCAGGCAAAAAGAACGAGCAAAGTGCTGAACAAACACAGTAGAGAAAACCTTGGGGGGAATTCCTCAAAGTGAGCTAAAATATTCTGTCAGAACATTCACACATGCATTGAAATACACAAGGGTAGACAGACACACATACAAGTGCGCTCACACACACACACACCAGTGCAAGTGGACGGTTAAAAGCTGCAGAAACCCATTCAGCTTAAGGTTCACGCCTGATAGAAACACATCTAATCAGCAGTAGTCAATCAAAAAACAGAACTAAGCTCTAGTATTCCACGTAAGCTGACTGTAAACACAAAGACAAAAGGACACACACCTAACGATACCCCCTGGCACAGGGTATTACTGCAGTAATACCCAGACTGTACGCAGTGGATCGAGGGGCTGTGCACCATCTAACAACTGTCTGTCTCAATAGCAGCTATCAGAGTAGATCACAGTCTTTGTGCGACTAAAGATTGTCAAAAGATGAAAAGAATTCACTTTGATCAAATCAGTGGGATTTGTTATCATCAGGATGTAATTGTCAGGTGGCTTGATAACTCTGTCAGCAGGATCTTCAGTGAGTGTCGCTGTCCTTTTTCCTGATGAATGACAGTATTCCAAAAATGTTAGAACATCTGATCTCTTGAACTCCTTTGATCTAACACTGCTGGTCAAACCAGTGATTGAACTACTCAGACAGTTCAACAGTTAAATAAATCTACTGCAGTCATCTAAAAAGCCTCCAGCTTCCAGTTACTGCCAAGATGAAGCATGTTTCAGGCCTGTCTCCAAAGGCAGAAACTTGGAGAACAACACTTGTTGAAATCATCACAGGGACTTCCCAAATTCTGGATTAGTTTGCTAGATGGCAAGTGTAGACAGCTCTGGGTTATGTTCTTTTGATTTAATCTTTGCCAAAATGATAATAATCCTAGAAAAAACTTGCTCCTCAAGGTGAATGGGAAAATAAACGGTTGCATTGTAAATGCTCCCAGAATGGTATTTGCTACCAGAAGTGTTTACCTGGAAAACAAAGTTGAAAAAGACTTTCTGAAAAGACAAATTAAGACTGACTTAAGTCAAAAATATATATTTTTTAACTTGCTCTTTCTA
The DNA here is from genome assembly GCF_045865225.1 of Trachurus japonicus. Classification (NCBI taxonomy): domain Eukaryota; kingdom Metazoa; phylum Chordata; class Actinopteri; order Carangiformes; family Carangidae; genus Trachurus; species Trachurus japonicus. The sequence goes on from NC_140919.1 coordinate 24,147,386, forward strand.
AGTAACATCACATTAATATAAGTAATAACAGCTACTGAGAACATTCTTCTGCAGAAACCAGATGCAGATCTTATTTTTTTTTAAAACAGCTGGAACGTGTAAAAACTTTAATCGACACTGGCGTTAAAGTATATTGGAGATTTAACGCTTCCTTCATCTGATCTACTTTATCTTCTTTAGCTCAGTGAGAAGAAAAAGGGAATTTTAATCCTGCTGGTATCTTGAACCTTGACCAAATAGTCAGTTAGTGCAGCTGTTGCTTTTCAACAGTCTCCACTTTTATTTTGTAACCAGCCATGTCTTGGTCATCACTCGCTGCTTCAATTCTCCTGTATTTCATGCCTGCTTCAACACTGCTGCAGCACAGCTGTGACTGTGCGGCACCTACACTGATGTGTTACATCATTTATATTCACATTTGATTGGACAAGACTCAGCAACTGCTTTTCTTTTGACGGATTGCAATCCACCGGTCAAATATCATTGGATGCTACACTCACTGTTTTGTCTCTATGCTGGCATGCATGACAGATTTCAAATTGCTGACAAGCTGGAGAGTAAACATAAGAAAGATTCAGAAGACCAGAAGTCACTGAAGTGTGGACTACTGAAGTCTTGACCTTTCCCTCCGTGTTATTCTTTTGTTATAAACACACACACACACAGGAGTGTGAGGTAAAACCGGCCTCAGGGGCAGTCGTCCAGGTTAGAACCTAATACAGTGGTATTTTCATGTCTCCCTGCCAAAAGCAACCGTGCAGCTGTGTGTGTGCATGCTTATGTTTGTGTGTATGTGTGCATGTGTGTGTAATCAAAGGTAGCACTGTGACTTTAGCCTCAGGGCCAAAGGAAAAGTAAGCATGGCGCACCTGCAGGAAGTTAGATAGTGAGAGGCTGAGGGAACCTGAAGACTGTGGATTCAGTGAGGGAGAGGAGCAATGATGGAGTCGAGCTCTAGAGCAGCTGCTTGCGCCCAGTTGTCTGAGACGTGCATGCTCCACAGTCACTTTGAGCCTGACAGATGTGACTTTGTGACAGGCTTTGCTCTTCCTTATACTTCACAGCTTCTTTTGCAGACACTCCACATCATTTCACATTTCTCATGTCTCCCCTACGATGCTGCCTGCTCTGCCTCTAAACATTTTTCTTTTCGATTAACCATGTCAGCCATTTGTCACACTCATTAACAGTGGGTGTCTATTTCTAACATCAGGAGACTATTAGTCTTAAGTATTTAACATTATTTGATTTATTTGATTGATTCTTTTAAATTAATATTAAGATAAGATAAGATATACTTTATTGTCCCATTCAGGGAAATTTGACTTAAGTGCATATAGGTACATATATTAAAGCCACAGGACTGACAACATGACAGTAGTCACAGACAGTTAAACACAGCAGCAAGAAACAACAATGAGCATACACTAGTGCATTACAGTTCAAATAATGAGATATACATTAGTGCATTTTTGTTAGTAACATAAAATAGTAAAGCAAGTAAAAAACGTTTCATTAAAATTCTAATTAAGAATCAAAAAGAGAGCAACAGTGGCTTTGTAGACTGCCTCAATCTACTTTTTGTTTTCACCCATAGTAAAGAGGGATTGATCCAATTACACATACATCTTATATTATAGGCCTACAGTTTCAAAAAGTCAGGTTACACACATAACTCCTCTATGTTAAAAACTAGTAATAATTACGCATGCAGATTTTTCCAGAACGTAGTCGCTATATTGATTGCAGTTTTACAAAGCAGCTGTTTCGGTTATGTAGAGTTAGTAAACACACAGGCAGCAAGCACAGTATTCAAAGAATAAAGTAACAAAGGCCGCTCACCGTCTCTCCTGATGTTGCCCCTCATCACTCTGGCCGTGGAGACCTGAGCCATCCCGACCCCGGTGATAGTCCCCAGAAATAAAACCATCCACATCTGGAAAACTACCGCTCCACTCATATTGACAACAAGCTCGTACACGCTTCTTTAAAAACTATTGTAAACCTCTCCTTCAGTTTCCAGTGGCTTCAAATACCCCGCAACCAAAAAAAAAAAAAGTTTCTAATTGTCTAAATTAAGTTTCCATTCAGCGACTCCACGCTTTCATAACTTCTCTCTCTAACAGCAAACTGGAACCACTTGTTGCCGTCTCTGTGCCCCAGAGTGCCCAGATATCCCCAACTGTTTGTCTTCCTCAGGACGTCCAGCCTCGGAGACGGCGAGAGCGAAAACTCTTTGCTCCGCAGCAGCTGCAGCAGTTCGGTGCAGGTGGAGGATAATATAGCACCGATCACGGTCAAACTTCAGATCACAGGCGCCCAACTTCTTATCGCTGTGAATTCACCTCAGTCACCGAGAAATGTCTCGCATAGTTTGTACATTTCTGTCTGACGCGTCTGCGCTGTGAAAGTCGGCGCGTCAAACTTTGCCAAGTTAAGTTGTGCGCGCTCACGGTGCGTGCGTCTGTCAGAATGTGTGTGTGTGTGTGTGTGTGTGTGTGTGTGTGTGTGTGTGTGTGTGTATGTGTGTGTGTGTGTGTGTAAATTATGGGTGTGTAACTGGACGAAATGGTGGGGGCAGAGGGGGTGGTGGGATCTATCTATCTATCTATCTATCTATCTATCTATCTATCTATCTATCTATCTATCTATCTATCTATCTATCTATCTATTCTTTTCATCAACACATCAATATACTACACTATCTAGGCACACTTTCAAAGTCTTTTATACCTCAGAGGAGTCGGTCACCACCACGACCGGCACAGGGCAGGAAACACACCAGGAGCACTTCACTCAAGAGAGTGGAAGTCTCTTAGATTTTGAGTGGTTGGCATAATTCGCTGACTTCAGGAAACAGCTGACATGGGTTTACTTGGATTCGGATGCAGGAGTAAAATTTGTTGTTATAGCGGAAGATAAGGTTTTTTCTTCTTTTCTTTTCTTTTCTTTTCTTTTTTTTTATCCTGGAGGCATCCACAGAATCACGTAAATGGCACCAACCTGCTGCTTGTTCATTCTCTCTCTCCATATTATCTTTTTCAGATCACTCACTCTTTGAAATAGGCTGTCATAACTCATCTAACACAACACAGATTACATGATGGCACTTGTTGAGGAATAAGTAAATCCAGGACGTGGTTTCCCAGGAATCATTCAAAAGGCAGCTCTGTGTAAGCCAAAGGCAGACCGGACCATTTCAGACAGGAATTATGTTTGAAGTAATTTTAGTAAGTAAATTCCAGACTGATTTATCCACCATTGCAAAATGTCAAGGTGTTACATGGTGTACTTGCAATGTCGAGTTTATGAAAGTGTTTCTGGCCAAACTAATTCCCCTCAGTGCTCACTCGCAGGCTGTACTCTCATCCTCTCACTCACTCACAGACACAAGCCATTATTCAAACTGCAAGCTTCCCTGCCAGATATATTTCAAAACATTATTTTATTTCATTGTATTTTATCATGTATTATTTTGCAGTTTTGCACATTGTACGTTAGGCCTTCGTTGTTTAGTGGTATCGTTGCTTATACCTGATACATTGAAAACTAAATCTATATTTAAAAAAATGAATCAAAGCATAAAAAACTAAAAGTAGCCAATAAACAACAATATTACTATGTTTATATTATTAACGTCTACTCCCATTTATAGCTATTATTATTATTAGCTATTAGCTCACTCACTCACTCACGGTCATGTGTATCATTGCATCTAATGGACCTGTATGTAACTGTGGCCATAACTGTTGCTGCACTCAAATTCAAAACACTGCAGCGCGTTGTCCCCCCCCCCTTTAGACTCGAGGTTGCCAGATAACCACACGCTAACTTCAGCTCTGCTCACTCACACTCTAAAACATGTTAGACTGTATTAGTTACTACCTGCAGTCAGAGGGATGAAGCAGCATTAGATCTGTTATCATAGTAAAATATCTCCTATTTCACGTTTCTGTAGTTTGAACAGGTCGTTGATGAATGTTTAGCTTTTCTCTGAGTAACTACGAGCGGAGTTCACATCAACTCAGGTGATCTGCAGGTTATTGTTTGACTTCACAGTTCTGACGTCTGTGTGTCTGTGTGTGCGCAGCGGTGACACACACACACACTGTCTGTAACCCCTCATCTAGTGCGTGTTCTTCAAGCCGCAGATGAAAACACAGAATGAAAACATAAACTTGATATTTTCAGGCTGCAAATTAAATTTTTAAATGTGAATATTCTGTACTATTGTTGTCAGTTAGATTACTATTTCAAATTAACACGATTCCTTAGTCTCTTGTGACATATTGAGTGATTTTATGCTTATTTGCTGTACATTTCTCACAGCTCCTTTAATGTTATTTAGACTTCATAGAATGAACTTGCCAACTTGAGGTTTCTGCTGACTCAGCACAAAGCCTTCCCATTACCCAGCAATTGGCTAATGACTAATGCTGCACCTTTAAAACTTATAACCACTTAGGGAATGATATAGGTTATTAATAAGGGGTGTGGGGGGGTGGGGGGGTTAATTAAAATTATAAGCTATTACACTACCCTGCTGAGCTTCAAAGGCATATGCACCCGGGAATGAATTCAGAAGAGCACTTACAGATCACTAGCAGGCAGGAACGTATCATGCACCATGCGCGCTTGTGTACACATGCACACCGACACACAGAAACATTGAAATCTCCTTTTAACGTACTGGACCTGAAGCGTTTAAAGACTGTAATCACAGGTAAAATGTCACAACACTTGGGCCTTAACATGGATAATAATTTCATGCATGAAGGGGGAAAAAATCATATTAATGGTACAAACACAGACAGATCTGAGCCTGTATGATAACAGAATACTCTGTAAAAACAAGATGGGACATTTGTTCATCCTGGTTAGGGGAAAGGAAAATACATTTTGTAGTTCATTCTCAGACATACAGAAAGACGTGTGTGGCACTGTGCGCGTGTGTGTGTTAATGATCAGGCATTTGTCTTCTCTGTCTTCTCTCCCCTGAAGGGACTTCACAGTGCATAGATGTACTGTAGCATACAACCTTAATATCTAATGTGTGTGTGAGTGTGTGGGGGCGGCAGGTTTGCCTCGGGGTAGATATGTCAACCACTAGATTAAAAGGTGCTGGTTTAATTCCCATCACAGATAGACCTGTCGTAATTGCTGAAGTGCCCTTGGGCAAAGCTCTGAACAGTTCAGTTCAGTCTCTGGGGCAAGGACAGTGTAAAATTAAAGTAAGTTTAAAGTTTAAATATTCTGAACAGGATTTCATAGTAAGTGGTCCATATTACCATATGAATCCAACGTTTGATGTGTATATTAAAGCCATAGGTGATTAAGACAGAAAAATATGAGTTATTTACCTGGTTGAGTCCCCAGTGATCCAGAGCTATGTGCAGACATTTCACCATTAGTTTAAGAGGATGACACTGGCATGCACTGGCAGATCAATACACTCAACATCTAATTTAGTGGTAGCATGCCCATAAGACAGGAGTTTGAGGGATGCTGAGATGAAATGTGACGGACAACAATGATGAAGCAGTGTGATTTGTTTTTCCCAGCCAGAGTCATTCATCAATTTCTATTTGTGAGCCTCACAGCTGCAGCATATTTAATTTCATTTGGATTTTAAAATTATTAAGCATGTAAAAAATCATTTCTCTTTCAGAAAAACAAATTATGCAAATGGCCTTTCACCACTGCTATCTGTGTTTTTGGATTCACCTGCAGCGAAGCAATGAGTGATTTCATGATAGAGGTCACCAGTGAGACTGCAGATTTCTAACTTAGTACGCATCTGCTAATGTCACTCTCTCCTTTGCTCTCGCTTTTAGTTATGAAGATTCCTGAAATGGTTAGCAAGCTGGATCACCAAAGTAATTTAAATATATTTTCTTGCCAGTGGTATTATTATCACACGGGTCATTTTGGTTTTATTTGGCCAGCATTTTGAGATCACTGAACTGACTGGAAATAACACCATTGAAATTAGTTAATTAAAGAGGAGCTATGCAAGTCCGGTCGCTTTTCCACTGTTCTGCTAACCCTCCTCCTGGCCAGGTGCATTTGTTTTTAAATGAAGCCAGCAAGAAAATGATCCATTGAGTGGTAGATAATGTTATATCATATACGATGTTACAACGTGTTTGTGTAGTCTTATCTGTCAAAAACAAGAGATTACGGGCCAAGAGACGCTACGTGAAAGGCAGAAAGCCTCCATTCTCCCTGTAACAAGTTACTGTAGTAGTCATTTATTCAACCAACCAAATTACAAGCTGTTTAAGGTAAAAATGTAGCAGAGTTAAGGTGAATATCCGGCATAGTTCCTCTTTAAGTATACCTTACACTCAACATATTTTGTGTTTCTCCAATTCTTCTCAATAGACATTTTATGTTTTTTCCAGTCCGTCATATGACAGGTATATTGTCTTCAATGTCATTTAAGATTTAGATTATTTTTTCAGACACTGTTTCACCCCGCTGACACCATGAACGAGGAGATCTGCCTATTTTTGTATCACAAAATAGGCAGATCAACAAGTCAGCACAGAGTTGTTGCACGCGACCGGGAGATCAGGATGTTTGCGATGCTCCGCGCCGGTGCTCATGGGAAATGGGGTCTTCCTTCAGGCAAAATGCTGTGGTGCACTGGCGCCGCTAAACTCAACCAAAAGTATTGCTTTAAGGCAAATGAAAAGGTAAAATTTGCAGTTTCCATTTTCCCTCGCAACATGTTAGATTTATATCACAGTTACTCCGAAGCTGTTTAATTAAAGCAGATATCAGTGGAATGTTTTTGTTAATATAAGTCCTAAATAGTCCTATTTTCCGTCAGCAATCACTTACATGAAGTATTTCAGCCTAAACACGAGTCTCTCCGTCACTCTGCTCTGCTGTAACCCGAGGAGAAAATTTTCCTTGTGGGATACAAGTGTTATCCAATGAGGGGAGAGAACGGCATGAAGGGCTGTGTGTGCAGCCAAGGGATGCGCGTGAATGTGGTGACGTAGCACGAGGACCAATTGATGCCTGACAAGGGCGGGGGCTGCTAACTCATGGTGCGTTCAAGGAAACTCGTACTTTGTGTTTTTCCTTCCTGTGAAGTCATACCAGTTCGATCTGGTACGAGTTCACGGGTCGGAAGTTACGAGTGGCCGTTATAGGGAACTTTCACAGACAACAGGACGGTAAAAACACGAGCTACGGGTTACCTGGAACGCTACCAAGTCGTAGTTGTGACTTGAAGCTGTAACTTACGGTTTCAAAAGCCTGCCTTGAACACAGCATTAGCCGAAACGGCCGTGCCGCTGATATCTGCTTTAAGGTAAAAATATGTAGTATAGTTTCTCTTTAAAAGTAATTATATTTTGACTCAACTTGCTCTTCTTGAAATGGGCACAGGAAATAAGTGAGAGAATTGTCTTTGTTTGTTGGGTGGTCTGTGTGAACTGACACTGTAATGGATTCCTCTTGTTCTTGAAAACACTGACACTACTTGTGCACCCCAGATAATCCAAAGTCTTTTATACAGAAAGTCTTGCCAAGTCATGTAATGTTACCAAAAGACTCGTTTCAAAAACGTAGGTGCTATCCACTTCACTCACTTCCATACAAACACTCTCACAGACTCTTTGTTATAATAGAGTTTCTGGTTTTAGTCCAACCAGGCTGGCTTCCCAGAATTGGTGTGGCCCTTTCCATGAAAATGTGTGTGCGCGTGTGTACATGGAGACGCACATCTGTGTGTGTGTGTGCAGTGAGATAAAAGCCATACTTATTATATGAATAATAGCCTTCTTTGGGTGGTGTTTTTGGGGCCAGAGTCTGAGCCATCATGATATGAAAACGTTGGCAAAATCAGAAAGAAGATATGGAGAGGGGGATGGAAATGGAGGGGAATGGAATGAGAATTCAAAGGAGAAGAAAGGCAGGAGGGAGACAGAGGAGGAATGAGATACAGAGTTTCAGTCACAATTGAGAATGAAAACAGATACTGGAATCAAAATGAGGACAAACTGGTCCTTTCAGAGAAGGGCATACAGAAAAGGGAAGAAAGAGGGATTAAGTCTTGAGCTATAGAAACAGATGTAGTCCGTCGGTCAGTTATCATTCAGCACATTTTATGCCAAACATGTATTCTTTTCAGTTGCTCAAGTTTTCCCCCATATTTTCATCAACTGTGTAACAAACCCTGGAAAAGATGTGTCTGTGCTCTCTCAGTGTACAGTATGTTACTTTTTACTCCCTTTCCAGTTGTACATATATTCATGTTTGTGTGGGCTACAGATGTGTGCCCAGGTAAGTTCTGCAGCCTTGGTTTTATTTCTGGTGAAAAATGAGTCACACGCGTAGGTGTAGAAAATTGCTTTCATACACGTTTGAGAGCTGGTAATTGAAAGTATCTTTAAATGCAACTCAAGATACAAGTTGTGCATGTTAAAAGTCGTATCTTACTTTTAGAAAGTAGAGACATTTTGGCTCAAAATGCCAAACGTCTCTGCAGATACTTGGCATCAGATTTAAAAGCCTAGACATCTCAAGTCAAAGGCGAACGGGTCAAAGAGCATCTTTGCTTTTTTTCTGTTCTCTTCTATTTGTTCTTTTGTCCTCCCTGACTCATCCCCTGCTTACTCTCCATCCTACCGTCCTTCGGCTTAATGTCAGATGTGGGGGTATTAGCTCTGGTTTGAAGGAGACGTGACCAGTGTTTTAGTGTGGCATGTTTGTACTGACCAACATTTGGGAGCCGTGACGCAAACACAGTAGTAACCTTCATTCCTTTATGTGTACAAGAACATATACACACACAATGTACATTTTATTGAACTGAAGTTAAATACATGCATATGGACAGATGGAGAGTCAACGTGGATGATGATGTTACCCTTTCTTTCCAAGAATACTTGTTATTGTTGCAGTTCTTTGTAAGTCACGCTGACCACAGCAGCTATTGTCTTTGAAGGAAGGAACTTACTGAGGCACTTTCAAACCTGCGGGGGGTTACTCTTTGATACTAAAATCATAAATTTTTGGTGGGGTAGTATTTCTTTCATCCTCCAACTGCTGCTCCAAATTGAGGTGCATAGTGTATTTTCCTGAAAAATTCATATCCAAAGATTTTTCATATCTTCGTGTAATATTTCAGATACCTTTGTCTTTGTAGATGGCCATTGATATTGATCTTAATCTTTATGTGGAACTACCTACTAACTTTTGACAGATAAATATGAATCCATCCCTCCTTGAGTTATACTGTAATTGTAGGTAATAAAATAAGCAACATATTAGGGATTTTATCATTTATTTTCTATCTGTCTTCAATGTGCTTGTTCAGGTCAGAGTGGCAGATTCCTCCAGGTTCCCACAGTAGCCTGCCTTTCTTGACTACCCTCTGGGAATCTCTTAATGAGCTCAACATCTGTGTGTGTATGTATGGGCATGCAGGTGTGTGTGTGTCCTCATGAATGTGCGTGTGCCACAATACTAGCAATGATGTATGCAGTTGTTGTAAGGCTCATCGTGTGTAGGAGGGAGAGAAGTTAGTACACGTCTGTAGAGCACGTAGGTGTGTGTTTGGGTGAATGTGTGTGCGTGCGAGTAGCTGTTTTCCATTCCTACTTTTCAGTAATTACAGATTCTGTAACTCCAGGCTGAGATGTGGCATCACATATTCAAAGGGAAGTGACCTTGTGACCATCATGTGTGATTCATATTCACCATGAACTCGCATACATACAAATGAGCTTTCACTTTGCCAACACATGTATGACTAATGCTGTAATATTTATTGACGTCAAGGCAAGAGTTATGTTTTTTTTCTGACTTTATTTCTAAAATATCTCTTTAACCAAACTGCACAGTGTGAATGTGGTAGTCCGCTCAAAATTAAACAATTGATCACACAATAGACTCTAATGACTCTCCTCTGGTTTCTTCTATGTTGTCATATTTCCATTTAGCACAGTAGAGTATGGTTAAATACTGAGCTCGTAAGCACATGCATAAGATGTGTTGTGGGAGATGCTGGAGCATTTACTCCAAGGGCATAAAAACACAGTTTCAGGAATTTAACATGAGGTCGACAATGTTTTGATTCATTTGTGCCAATAATGAATCTCTTGTTATAGCAGCACTCTGGTGTCCTAACCCTGCTACGTTGAAAGTTACACCGATTACAAAGCTGTGTTTATTTGTAATACTTGCTCATTTATTTATTTGTTTATTAGAATCCTCACCCACTGTCACACATAATCACATAATTGTTGATATTATTGATGTTATTTTAAAGTGCCAGACTTAACTTACTATGAAAGGCACCAGTCCAATTTTTGTAATTGCACGTTTTCTTTTTGTATTTATGTGAACGTGAGTTCTGTGTGTGCAGTGTTGTGTCTATGTGTGTGTGTTATGTACTGTAGTCAATACTTGTGTTTTGTCTGATGCATTTGTGGCAGATTATCAGGAGGTAGGTGTACTAAGCTGGCTTGATACATGAGGCGAAGGGAGGATTATTATGACAAGCTTATCTGTCCTCTGATTCACTGCACTCCACTGACACAGTTCTCCTGTCTACAACTTATGCACACACACTGTCTGTTAGAGAACACGCATGCCATATTTACATAGGGACTCAGTGGTTACTTCAGAATCAGACAATGGCACACACGTTCACAGGACAAACATGTATGCAGGCACTAGCGCAGATAAATATACATAACAGGCCTTGTAGACTTTAATGAGCATGTGTAGCCCACTAAAAATATTCAGTCTGTGTATGAGGGCAGACACATACACAGATGTACATGCACAGATGTTGTATTTGAATAAAATAGATGTACAGTCAGCCTTCATGACAGCAGATAATGCTGCACTCATGACCCCCCCCCCCCACACACACACACACACACACACACACACACACACTACATGAACAAACAAAATACTAAGCATACACAGTGCTCCCCAACAGAGCCGATAAGACTTAATTGCCTTAGCTCCTTATTATCAAGCACACAACAGAGTCATAAAATGTAAAATTAAATCCTTTACGGTCATTACAAGAATATAAAAGACTTTATTTAGTGCCTGAGTGTTAAATACCAGAATAAAACACAGACACAGTAAGATCACGCACACACCAGCAGGATCTAAATAAGATTCATTCCACCACAATTTACTTAGATTTGAATGCTGTCACAGGCTTATGTTTGGTTTACAAACCTAAATTTGTGATACCATAATTAGACAAATGCTTCATCATTACTTTCTCCATGATCTGCCTGTATGAAGACAGTGGTCCCATTTCAAGATCCAAACTGATGTCAGAGAAAAAGAAAACCAACAAAGAAACTAAAATTCAGAAAACCTACTTTAATTCAAATGATCTTGATGCAATTATTCTTTAATTTATGGTTAATAAAACTCATTGTAATCATATTTAATCATTAACTTTTTATGGCTTCATGTTGAACCAGTCATCATCAGCCCTTTGGAAAGTGATTCATGCACCAAGAACATTATGTTCAGATCCACACCCATTTTCAGAGGCCAAGGCATGGTGCTAATTAAAGTCAAACAAAATAAACAATAAGAACATTTGGTAATGTCTTCCATTAAATGTGTGGTTGGGTTGCTGCCGGTACTCGTGTTGAAAGTCAAGTTTAAGCAACACTTAATTCCCATAAATACACAACAATGAATGTGACCTGATTGCTATTTTAAACCAGATGTAATTTATTTATTTATTTTAGAAACTTATGAAACAAATGATGAACAGGAAATTTCACACCACTGTTATCTCTGATGGATCCCAGACCCAGACGCAGACTTCAACAGCATGGTCTTCATTCCTCATAATCTGTGGGGATCAGGTGGTGGTGGTGGGTGGGTGGGGGCTTGACGTTGGCATCAGTGGTGTTGAATGTCAGGCAGCACTCACAGGTGCAGGTAACTGGGTTAATTAAAGGCATGCTGATTAATGAGTAGCATCAGTGTGGTGGGGTGGGAGGGACCAGGAGGACTCAGTCTTTTCAATCACATAGATGCAGAAATCCAAATGCTGCATAGATGCGTGTGTATACAATTGTTAGGCTGTTTATTATAATATCTGAAACTATCAGTATTACAGTGGATATGGTGGCAAATGCATAAAATATGTTTTTATAGCAGGGTGATGGCTTATCATATTTGGTAAATGCAAATACTGACATGTGGAAAACAGACTTTTCCTTTCATATCGAGTTTTATTTCGTAGCCTATTTGCCTGATAATGGAAAAGCACGTAGCCATTTGTACTGATTGATGAGGCACCAGTGGCTATGGTGCTGAAAATGTTCTTGCAGCACTCTGAAAACCCAAAAGTTGTAGCAAAAATGATGAAAATGCCATGCAACCTTTACTAAGAAGTGGTCCACTTGTCTCGGATACGGCGCAGATGAAGTGGCTCCTCTTCCTCCTGTTGATAAATGATGTTCCAGCTACCTCAGGCACAGGACACATTATTTAAATGATATGTATTTTTGTGTTTAAGGGAACTTGTGGTTAAATTCTAGTGATATTGGGGAGTCATGGCAAAGATAAATGGCTACCCATTTTGCATGCCAAAGAGGTTGTGTATGTATGACCCTTTAGGTTTTGCTCCATTATGCATTTAACTTGTCTGTTTTAACTCAGCCAGTGCATCATCATGATTAATAAAGTGTGCACACTTTAGGGTGTGCATAATTTAGCAGAATAGAAAGCGTATGACTAATATTGAAATCATAACTGACGGTCTGGCCTACATCATATACATAGGCAATGCATTGATCAATGGGGCTGTGTGTTAAAGTAAGTGACTGAGAGGTTTGAAATTGGAAAGCTTTATTTACAAGTGCTTTGACTCCATGTATTCTTTGTTTTTGTGATTGTGTCTGAGGATGTGTTGATATGTTTTAAAGTCACAGTCAAACATCTTGAGTTTTGAAAATCTCTTAAGATATTTTATGTTTATACACCTGCAGCCTGTTATATAAGTGTATTTTTTGAGGATTTCTGTGATGTTTGCCTGTGTGTGTTTTGGCACGGGTGCATGTTTGTTTGTGGATGTGTGGTTATCCGGCGTTGTGTTTCTCATTCCCTGCAGAAGGAATAGGCGTCAGAAATGTCAAGTAGCCTCAAATGGCCCATTAATCCCTGTGCTTCACTGGTGGTGGTCTGGAGAGATATTTAGCATGTTACGTGACAGGATAGCCTGATGTGCTTGCACACACGCATATGCAGCGCACGCACACACACACACACACACACACACACACACACACACACACACACACACTAGCTCAGACAAGCTCAGACAAGGACATATATATATGTATATATATTCAGAGAAGGACTTATTCTCTCTATTGTATTGAGCTCTCTCATTCTCTATAAAGCCATGTACAGTTTTGTTTATTGTTAAAGCATCTGGGGAGTCAGAATTATATAAATTGTGCTTCTCTGATGACTAAACTTGCAAAATTCAACCAAACCAGAAGGACATCCTCTCATTTCAGTCAACTCTGTAACTTTTCTCTTGATTGAAATGCACCACTGGTTGACAAAACAAGATTGTGTGTCTTTAATTCATTCTCAAACAATTTAGCACACTTTCAGAGCATCTACCACCCTGCTGTCATCTCCTTTGAGAAGGAGCTCTTGTTATATCACTGTTTTTCGTCTCACATCTTAAGCCGAGAATAAGCACTGACATAATACGGCACAAGAGCAAAGCCCCATTTATTCATTTAAAGCAGAAGTAAGCGATCCGGTCGTTTTCGCTAATGCTGCGTTACAGGCAGGCTTTTGAAATCGTAAATTACAGCTTCAAGTCACAACTTACGACTTTGTAGCGTTCCAGGCAACCCACTCGTGTTTTTCCGACCTGTTTTACCTGTGAAAAGTGCACTATAACGGCCACTCGTAACTTAAAACAGGAGTTACGAGTTGCCTTGAACGCACCATAACAGTCCTCGTCCCTACGTCTCCACATGCACGGCGTCCCTTGGCTGCACACACAGCCCCGCATGCCGTTCTCTCTCCTCATTGGATAAAAACTGTAGGATACGATAAATGTTTTCTCCTCGGCTCAGAGCAGAGCAGAGTGACTGACAGACCCGTGTTTCGGTCAAAACACTCTATGTAAGTGATTGCTGTCGGAAGATATAACTATTTAAGACTTATATTAACACAAATATATCACTTACTTCTGCTTTAAGTGCACAGAGCAGACAAAACAGATAAGTGATGAAGCTCCACACTCTTATTCAGTAAAAGAATAAGTAAATAAGAAAAAATCTCCCAAAATTATTGCAATAAGATATGCATTGAATTGGATTTGTTTTATTGTGTGGAGAACCAAATTTATGACTGTGTGAACATACACAAGATGTTAATCACCTTCCACTGACAGCAGTGGCATTTTCTCTGCACCTTTTAAATCAGTTTTGTACTCAGCAACACAAGCTTTGTTGACTGCAATATTTCTGCAGCATCATTTCAGTTATAGCAGCAAAAATGCATTGTTTATGTGTCCACTGAGTTCTTATTGCCCACAGCAACATAAAAACTTTAGTGTGATTGACTGACTAACCAGCTATTCATAGTTTATTCAGACATTCAGAACCAGCACACACATTTGGTAACTTCTTTCATTAAATGTGTTGTTGAGGAGCTGCTGACTTGTGTTGAAATATCACGTTTCAGTAACACTTAATGGACATAAATGCACTGGTGCACAACAACAAATGTCAACTGAGTCTCATTTTAATCCAAATGTCTGTTAAGAGTAGAAACTGCAAAGTTCTGCCTCTTCATTTCACTTGACTGACATTAAAGACATAGTATATCCATGATATCATAGACTGGAAAAACACATATGTCTATAAAGTAAAATTAGAAGAGGTGGAACACAACAGTGTACAGTATACTTAAAGGGATAATTCAACATTTTGGCAAATTGGCCTATTGCCATAATCCCTATAATCATAGCAGTAGGTTCGTTACCTTTATTTGTCGGTGCAACCTATTTTTAGAACGGCGGAGCAGAGCCGCGAGCTGCTCAGAGCTACGCTACGGAGGCTCATGGAATTTCTTGGTTTCCCTCAACAAACTCATCAAATACACAACCCAACAACTCTAAAACACTCTGGTGGACAAGTTGTGACCTGCACATTCACCACGCTATGAAATAATAACAGAACGTTACCAGACAGAGTTGTTTTAGAGGGAAATTCATGCAAAACCGCTGATGGGCGTTGCCTTCAGGGACAGTTTTTCGGCAAGCAGTCTCTGCATTTACCTCTAAAACAACTCTGTCTCGTAACGTTCCATTATTATCTCATAGCGTGGTGAATGTGCAGGTCACAACTTGTCCACCAGAGCGTTTTGGAGTTGTTGGATTGTGTATTTGATGAGTTTGATGAGGGAAACCAAGAAATCCCGCTAGCCTCCGTATAGTGTAGCTCTGAGAGCTCACGGCTCTGCTCCACCTTTCTAAAAATAGCTTGCACCGACAAATAAAGGTAACGAACCTACAGTACTGCTATGACTATAGGGATTATGGCAATGGGCCAATTTGCCAAAATGTTGAACTATCCCTTTAAACCCACACACTCATCTTGTCAGGCCGAACTACTGCATTAATAGCACAGAGATAGTGACCACACCAGCCCTTTAATGCTCTCTAATTATTCTGTAAAATAATTTAAAGTCCTTTTTCCCCTCTTTTGGGGCTCAGTGGAAACAGGTCATTGACCTATTTTGCATTTACTTGAACATTTCTTCATACTTTATTCACCTAGGGAAATTCTGCCAGCATCGTTCTAATTCAGATTCCTGAACGTACACTTTGTATATTAACAGCAGGAGAGCTACTGTTGACCACTGAGCTGCTGCACTGAAGTATTCTTTTCTTTTGTGCTAGTTTTTTGCCAATTCAGGGGATCAAACCGATGATCCCCTTCTCAACGGCTTTCTTCTCTCACACATTTAGGTCACCACTAACCCAAAATGAGGGAGGACTTCACAGAACTTGTGGTTATGCATAGTCAGTGAAGGGGTAGCTCACTGTCTGTTATACACAAGAACTTCAACATGATCAGTCTTTGTAGTGCAGGTGAATGCTGACTACTGAAGATGTTTGAAATTCACAGGTTGGTTGTCTAGCTACTCTCAGAGTATGAAACCGTCTTGATCATGATGATAGAGCTAGTGCTGACAGTACACAGTTCTCTGAGATGGCAATTGTCACCTTTAAAAAGCTTATAATGTCCATAATGAATAGATATACTGTAATCCATATCTTGAATTTTTCAAGCCACATTGCACCATTATTGCAAATGTCTTTTCACTCATTTATTTGCTTCTTTTTTTATCATTCCCTATATAGAATTAAAGTTTATTATTCCATAATTTTTATTACTGTAATTTACATGCAGAAAATTTAGTCTTCTTTCCTGACTTGTCTCACTTATTTCTCGAACATGAAAAAAGGGGCACAAAGAGAAGGAGAAACTCCAATAGGAATCCAACATCAGTTTGTCTCTCTGACAGCATTGTCAATTTTTGAGCCACCGGACTGCTAAAAAAAAATAATACCACACAGTACAAGCAAGGCAGTTTTTTTTCTTATTCTTTTTTTCTTTTTAATTTAGTACAGCAGCTATTGCTCTGGGAAAGCTAATGTCTTTCAACCTTTACTCTTATTTTTATGACAGATTACTTCCATTTTATTTTTAAAGATTGTATAAGTTAAGTTGCCTCAGGGTCAGTTAAGGCTCATTATTTTTGTTTCTTCTAGCTATATTTAGTAGGCTATGCAAAGAGGTGCATAAAGACACCAAAAAAAAGGGTATTTTTGTATTCCAATATGAAATATGTTTCTCCTTGGCCCAAGTTCAGTGGAGAAGATTGATATTATTTTGTTCCACATCTTCTAGTGATTTACCTGCTGTTTTTTTTGTTTAAGTACAGTCTGCTTGACATCAGCTAAACTCACAGTATTAAATGTAGATAGTGAAAACATTGCCAAGCAGTCACCCTCAGCTGAGTCCGAACAGTGGTGTCAGGCTGTTACTGCTATTTCCCCTCACCGCACCTTCAGGCACTCTGAATGAAAGCACCCACTTACAGTCACTTAGTGTGATTACATTTTACAGTATATTTTCTTACTCTTACATTGAAGGCCTCGGGGTAAATAATTTTTTGCAAAAAAAAAAAAAAAAAAGAAAGAAAGAAATTCCCTCTGAAGTGAATAAGTAATTATATCTGGGTGGTTTTCATTGTGTGACAGCAAAGAGGAGAAGATTTGTTAGTGCCAGAGACAGAGAGAGAGTGTCATGCTTATAGACAGAATGAGGAGTAGAGAGAGACAAGTTATGTCTGAGTGAGAGAGAGAGGAGGGAGTGATACATATAAATGAACTGCAAACTCAAGAGTATGAGCATCGGGTATATCTACATTCAGCTAAAGTACACTGCTGATTCAGCTGGGATGATCAAACACTCTTGTCTTGCCTTGCATACACAGTTTCTGTCTTTATCTCTTCTGTCTTTTCATCTCGAGCTCTCTCTCCCCCTCTCCTTTCTTCTTATCCTCTCTATCCCAGTTTTTTTATGGATGCAAACTTAAGTATATGACAGAAGAAGGAATCCTCCAGAATTTACATTTTTGTGCTGTTCTCTGCAACAACCCCAAAAGCCTCATGCACATATTTTAATGTTATAATTCAAGTACATCCATCATCTAATTAGCAGTCTTGTATTTGTTTTGTACATAATGGAAGACAGGGTGCTTTTTGTTCTTCAACATTTGATCGCCCAGTCTATTCCATCCTTAAAACAAAGCATTTGTTGTTTCTTCTATCAGCTGGTGGTACATTTTATGTCTTCGTAGCCAAGATGGTAAACTCAGTTTAAGACTTTGGTCCAGACAGAAATATAGCAACACCAGTGGCTTGTTGATATAGTGAAATGTTTCACTAGAATGTGATTGGATAACTGAGTGAAATTTGTTATTCATGGTTAATTAAAGGGACATTGTGTAACTTCTCCTGTTATCTATTTACGAAAATCGATTATTTTGTTCAAAAGTCTGTTTTTCATTAATCAGTAATCCCCCCATCAACAAACTGAAGTGTTCCTTTCAGCTCTGAATTAGCCGTTCATATCATTCATATCTACATGGAGCGGTTAAGGTCGGTGCTGGCTGCCATGTGGTGTTGCCATGTTTTCACGTTCAGTGGCAGCGTGACGGTAGGAAACCATGGAAACTCACCGGAGACACCGGAGCTGTCGGCTCAGGTCGAGGTGGCGTCTGTGAAAAGTCACCGCGGTAACGCAGTGAGGAGGAATGGAGCGTTATGTCATTTTAGTCACAGAAGTCCAGAGAAAGCCGGTAAAACGTGGGTCAGGTAAACAATACGACATCGCCATGACAACATATTGTCACGTGTATTGTTTTGCCTCGTGCTGACGGACCACTTGTTTACATAAAGGCTTGTTTATGCAGTTACCTGCAGTGGCTGTTGTCCGTCTGCCGTCTGCCCAATTTCACTTGAATGCAGCATGAAAAATACGACTGAGTTGCTTGCAATATACAACCGCAACGCTAGATGGGAGTAATTCCTACACAATATACCTTTAACAATAAATCTCAAGGTCAAAGTGTTATTAGTTCAGTTTAAAGATTATTATTCGCCGACTGTCCCCAACGGGAACGCGCATCATAAGGTTTTCAAGAATTTACCTCGAAAACAACTCTGTCTCGTAACGTTCCATTATTATCTCATAGCGTGGTGAATGTGCAGGTCACAACTTGTCCACCAGAGCGTTTTGGAGTTGTTGGATTTTGTATTTGATAAGGAACACCAAGAAAGAAGAAAAGAGCGGCTCAGCGCAGCCGTTCTAAAAATAGCTTGCACCGACAAATAAAGGTAACAAACCTACTGCTATGACTATAGCGATTATGGCAAGGGGCCAATTTGCCAAAATGTTGAACTACCCCTAACTAGTGAATTGTAGCATGATGATGCTAATGTAATAAATATATCAGTAAACATAAAAAATGTCATATTTCAAATAGAAGGGACAGCTTCACAAAGCCTCTTGAAGGGCATAGACTCTTGGGTCCTGCGTTACACACAGTGCCATTGCCAGTTTCAGGGTTAAGGTTAAATGTGCTTAGATTTTGGGATAAGTCAGGTGCTACATTACAGTACCGCTCTGCAGAGGAGCTTGTTTCTTACTTGCGACTAAATCCACCACTGAGTTCTCCATTCATCACCAAGAGTTGTCCACCACAGTTTCATGATGCACTGAAGATTTATTCACACTTTTCTTCTTATTACATAAAATATTTCTATTTGTACTGTCACTCCTGTGTGGAGCTGTGAGCACCACATTGATTCACTCAGCCCTTCTTTGCCTCTCAGGGTTCACAGAGCTGCTGCATGTGTCTGGACTGGGCTCACTAGTCAGCCACAATATGTATTCAAGTGACTGCAAATAGAACCTAACTCTGTGTGAAACACTGAACCATTACAATAGCATGCCACCGGTCCACCATAATTGGTTTATTGGATATCACTCTTAAAACACTGCCATGATTAATTAATATATTAAGTACACTTGTTGTTTACCACACACAGGACGTAACACAACAGTTTCCTCCACCATTGAAATAGTAAAATACTATACTATCTGCCTACCAAGTCTCTGTTTTCCCAACTCTTCGTCTTTTACTTTTATCTAGCTTTTGCTTATCACAAAATGTTTCCAGCGTCATCTTTTCATCTTTACCCATTCATTCTATTCCTTCCTTCTTCCACCCTCTGTCCACCTGTGTTTTCTCACCTTTGTCCCCTCATGCTTCATCCTCCCATCCCCTCCCATTGTTCCACTCCATCCCCAGTGCCTTTCATCCTTCGTCCCTCCATCCCTCTGTGCTCTGCCACCTCCCTCTTTCCTCTGTCCTCTAATCATCTCTCGTTTTTTAATTTCCCCGGCAGACAGCTTCTGCGCTGGTCCATTTAGTCACAGGCTTTTAATTAGGAAAAAGCAGATTAGAAAAGCCACTCTCTACCCTGCTAATGGTGTAAATGTGCACACATGCACACACACACAACCACCTATGTGCATGCATAAGCACTTAAGGGCAATGTTATTTATCCCTAAATGTCATTTCCTGACCTTAAGTTTGTCTTGTTGTATGTGTACAAACACATGAACATATGCTGGCACCTAACTGGAGTAAATCAGTGCATTGCAAAGGTGATTGTATTGTTTTTGAATTGTGTTGTTTTTTAATATTAATTCGCAGACACACACTTTGTCCAACAGTGGCTCAGGGGAACTCACTATTTAAACTTCCTTTACTTTCTTGTTGGTGTTGTGCTGTTGATGTTATCGTTGTAGTTGGGGGTTGTGTGTACGTATGTGTAGGCTGTGTGTGTGCTGTGGTGGTGCATACTGTATCAGAAACCATATCAATGTTGAAAATATATCTTTATTTGTTTAATGTATCAATAATTACATTTATAAACACAGATATTGTCATCATGTTGAAGTGAGGATTTTGATTCCGAGTCATGGCTGTTTCTGTGGTGGCAGGTCAACCCCCCCACATCAGAGCTCTTCCGACACGGCTGTTGAGTCATTCAGGGGTTTTAAAGGATTTCTAACAAAGTCTAAATGATCTAGTTTAAGCAGTGTGATGACTTATTCAGTAGCAATATGGCAGATTGACAAGCAGAATAACAACAACAGTTATTCTTGTTGCAGTGTCATTCTCAAGTGAAGGCTTAAAGTAATCCTACTTGATCAGGTAGAAAGCCAGGAGCGAAAAGAAAAAAAATATGACTCATACAAAATGGTCTTTAATTGGTGTGTGGGAGGAACAAGACCATTCACAGCTCTCATAGCCTCCACATTCAAATTAAATTGATATTTAATCCACAGATGAGGTGTGAATACAATGTGCCATGTACTATAAATGTGCAGCTTGTGATATTCAGGATTCAGATTTTCAATTTGAGCCGAGTGAAAGGAGATAAAATACCTTTTTTCCAGACTTTCAGCAGTTCAACATGCTATAAAGGGGAAAAAGCATGTTAAGAAAAAAATACATTATTTGATGTACACTTCCAATCAAGCAGATATAGATGATCCACATTGCCACTGTGCAGTTAACAAAACTCTAAATACATTTAATCCAAGTTATTCCAAAAGAGATTATCACAGTTGACAAGAAAGTTCACCTTCTATCCAATCTAGTTGCGTTTCTGTTGCCGATACTGCAGATTATAAAACCTTATTTAGATTAGATGAAATATGTGTTGCTTCTTCCAAGCACCTGACAGAATATAAACATTGCTCTCCAGGGAGTAAATGTTTGTGTATGGCTGTGTGTGTGAGATTTGTAACATCCTGAGTTGGTCATCAAACTCTTGTTATCTCCCAGCTTTCCAGCAGAGAACATGTTTCTTAATGTTTGAACAGGCTCAATCAGAATGCCTAAAGCATATTAAGTGCTTTCTCTGTGTATATGTTGTATACATACATTATATTCCCACACATTATTTCTGTGCGCTAGCTTATTCGTTCAAATGGTAGTGTGAATAAACATGAATTTGTCCTTTCCTGCTTCCTGCCCAGCAGGCAGATTCTGAGGTACGCAGTGTCAACAGCTGTTCTTTCTGCTGCAGCACAACAAAGTCAGACTAGATGGTGACATGGACATTATGAGGATGTTTTTTTAGTTTTCTCTTTGAATATGATCATTTTCTGACTTTCGAGTTTGTCTTTCAAACTTCTTTTTAAGGGAAAAAAAGGATACATCAAGCGATGAACGGAGAGTTTGAGTTGTTTTCAGTCTTTAACCTCCTCTCTTTATCTTCGCTGACCTCCTCGCCTCCAACACTTTTACTCATTTTGCTTAAGCTGCACTTTGCACCTTTCTAATTTCAATGCATTTCTTCTCTAACCTTTGCCTCAGCTCCATGAAAACACCCACCCACACACACAAACTCCAAATGCTGCATCATTGCTGCTGTTTTTATTACGGAGACTGTGATTCACACTGAGTGAGTGGTTGGCATTTTAACAATACGCAAGAAACATCAGATTTTGTAGTTCCCTCATTAAATGATAACCCACAACAATGGTAAAAATTGACTTCTTTTTTAAAGTGCTTTTTTAGTCTTCATCACTATTCAAAGTACTTTGCTCCTACCTCTAGCACTAACCCTCTGATTAGTGGACAGCTTGTTCTACAAGTTTTGTTTCATCCTTAACTATACAATGCAATGAAAAAATAATTAATTTTCTTCCACCTGATTTATGGTTAATAGTACTGTAACACTTAAACTTAACTCAGTGGTAAAATCAGGGGAAAAAGAATGATTGCTTCATTCTTTGATTAACCACATAGAGAAAATGATCAGAATTTCACTTTGTAGTGATTGCTGTCTTTATTCAATTTGTTATGAGACTGTCATTTTCTGTTCATGATTGTCGACTGGAGATAACAGCCATCTGTCTCTGCAGCTTCACATTTCTCCTCGACATATTCACCTTCTTCTCTCCATTGATTTGCAGTTGATTAGGCTGCGACCTCGGAATAAGTTACTGATGCATTTATTTCAGTCAGAGATAACCAGAGATGTCTGGCCCGTATATGTCTCCGTGCTCTCTGAGAGCTCATGTTTACACTGGTGTCGGTGCACATGTATGCACATCTGTATGCACTTGTGTGGTGTCTGTGCATGTGTACGCCGGGGTGTCTGCACCCCTGATTGGCCCTCAGACGCCAAAAAAGAGCAGCTCTTAAAGAGTAGGGATGGATCAACCCTGTTAACACACAGCCTTGCCCACACAGACCTAGATATTAATTCCAGCTGCACTGGTTCTGTTCAAACTCAAGTAATTCTCTTCAGGGCTGTTCTTTCCTTGCATCTTGGTAACAGCCTTGAAGCCTGGCACAGCGTATCACTGAGGAGCAGGCCACTCTGTGTATTTGTGTATGTGTGTATATTTGTACTTATTCAAATTATGTGTCCCTTTGATGAGCACAGTTAGGTAGTGTGGTTATATAATTCTGCTGTTAAAATAAACTGCAAAGGATTTAGTCAAGTCTGTTTCCAACTTAAAATTTTAGACAGCAATGACTCTGTTCCTGTAAATGTCACCACTCTATCTGCTGTGTCAGTGTGCGCTCTAGTTTGCATAATACACAATTACAAACTGACATACAGCTTTTCCATGAACTCAATTCTCTCCTTCTTAGAAGTGGTAGCCAAAAAGTATTTTGCAAATCAAGTTTACCTGAATTAGAAAACAAACAAAACAAAGAGCAAAACACATTAGATATCTTTTTTGCCATTGGTGGAAACTAACAATGCAGATCATTTTGTTTTTTGTTTTCCAAAGTTTTGAGAAATCAGTTTCATTGATTTCTGCCACCACCCCGAGACAGTTGAGGATGGTGAATTACTGTATTGTTGTTGGTTTTCACTAAATGTGAATACACAAAAATAAACCCAAAATCTGCTATTTATTATATCTATTTCTTGAATACAGAGTAGTTCTGGGGATAACGGGGACACTAGGTCAAGACGAGTGACAGCACAGCCAGTGGCACAGTAGGTTTCAATTTGATTCTCAGTGATGGAGAAGCTGTCAAGAATCTATTGTACAGCCTTTAAATTACATCTGTCTTAAATCCTTCCATGACCTCGCCACTTCACAGTAAGAGGAGCAAAAGTGTCTTCATCAAACTATGCACATGCAGAAAAGGTGTATAGCAATACACCATCTCTTGTGAAAAGCTGAGCATAATAGCAATGACTTCAACATTGTGTTCATCCTTTTGACCATCATCATTTTCACCCGGTTACAAGTGGTCTGTCTGATTCATTGTGTTGCCTATTTTGTGTGTGCTCATTGTTGGTGTGAAGTTAAGTGTGAGAAAAGCAGATTTTAGAGCAGCAGCAGAGGAAGAGGGGTCGCAGAAGCTCATTTACCTACAGTTGACTTCATCTGTATCTTTATTAGCCATGACATTGCCTTTATCAACCATTTACCTTCAGCCGCAGGATTTAGTCCCTTTTTTACCGCACACACACACACGCACAAATATTAACATTTTTCACTTTAAAGTTGTCAACAGAGGGATCTCTTCTGCATTTTTAAACAAAGTTTGTAAAGATGCAGGAAGAGTTCATTAATATTCAAATACAAATGTCACCAATGATGCCAAATCTACAAATGCACTTGCACACACACAAACACTGCTATGCCGCTTGGCAAATAGTGCAGAGGGTCTGATTATAAGAAGGAATAAAGATGTGAAGTTTTCTTAAGCGCCATCCTGTCTGTGAATGTGAATCTTGTTACCCTCCATTCCTCAGCAAGGTCAGTGTTACCTTTGGAACAAGAACAACGTTGAGGGTTATTCACACTGCAGACGTTAGTCATCATGCATTCTCATGCAGTTACTTTGCACAAGTAAGGACCTATGGAGGAATGAGCCGACCGTGTGGGTCCAGACAGTGCTGAATCTCGCCTTGGAGTGGAGGTTGTGTGTCACTTTTTTGTGAACATCTTCTGTTGTGTGTGTGCAGGCGTTGCTTTTAGCTGTGACTGTCTCTACAGGCTTCTGTCTCGCGCCCATGTGAACACGACCATCTATACTGCACCAGTGTGCACCATTCGTCATTATGAGACATCCCAGTGGATCAATACTGTACTTACCAATCAAATCCTTACACACACACACATACAGGTGTGGCTTTGCTCTGCCTCCTCACCACCTAGGTTAAATTGCTTGTGGTGCAGCTCTCTGCTGCTGCTGCTGCTGCTGTTGTTGTTGCTGCTGTGGCTAATGCTAATTAGCTGGTGCATTAGAAGTAACTCAGCCTGTGCTCATTATTCAAGCCCAATAAGCCACATAAAGCTGTAGTGAACTTGATTGCTTACAAAGCCCCCTCTGTGTGCAAGAGAGTGATTAGTTCACATTATTCTGATGAGCATGTACAATATACTATACATTCTCCATATCTCAGTCCAGAGGTGTGTGTGCATTCTTCAGGAAATTTTGGTAGAACTTACAGTCAACTAGCTATTTTACTTTTTTTTTTTTTAAGTATATTTTTTTGGCTTTTTGGCCTTTTATTTGATAGCACAGTGAGATAGACAGGAAAGGGGGAGGCAGAGAGAGGGGAATGACATGCAGGAAAGGTCTGCCCGATGCGGGACTCGAACCGGGGACGTCTGCGTTGAGGACTGTAGCCTCTACATGGGGTGACCGCTTTAACCACTGCGCCACGCACCGCCCCAAGTAGCTATTTTACTTGAGTTGTTGTAACTATTAAATATAACGTGGATATTTTGAAGGGAAAAGTTGAAGTTTAATTGTATGTATAATTAAAAAAGAGCATCATTTTGAACAGTATAAATGCGTACAGTAATACAAAATTTTGGTTTATAAATAATACAACCGGTCAGTCATTTACCTCATTTCTTAGTTCTACAACATGATGCTGCTCAGGTTCATTTTATCAATTATACACAATTTCAGTTATTAAGTGTATTGTGTGTGTCTTTGTGTGTACAGTATGTGACTGAGCCTCATAAATATCTGCTGCGTTATACTTTATATTAATGAGAGTGATCATGTGTTTCAGCAGGTAAAAGCCGGTCTGGTAACAACACACTCCAGAGGTGTGTGTACAATGGTGAAAAAATAGGGAACGCAATTACCTTCCTTTATGTGTGTGTGTGTGTGTGTGTGTGTGTGTGTGTGTGTGTGTGTGTGTGTGTTAATTAGTGTTTATAGTGTTGCTCCCCAGCCAGTAAAACTAGAGCAGCAGTAAAACAACCTAATTGCCCTCGCAGCCCCTTGAGATAGAGAGGGACAGAAGGTAAGAGAGGATGGAGTGAGAGAAAGAAGGATGGAGGGAAGAATGAATGAAACTGGGGCAATTAGGTAATAGGGTAGATGGCTGTTTTAGAGTAGATGGAGCAGGAATTACAAACATTTTTCACAAAAACGCATTAAACACCTAAAAAAAAAAAGATAAGAAACAGAGTTATACAGTATTTTACTGAAGTTACATACAAAATGCATTGTTTTTTTCCATTCTACATGTAGACAATTCACATTAATTGATCTGGACCCTGTCTGTGGAGTCTTCACTTATTTTGACTAATTACCCTGACTGAATTTGATTTATGTGTGTTGCATCTGCGCTGGGAACTGATATGGTCATTGGACTCCATTTACTAAACAGACTAAGGTGTAGTTGTATAAGCAGTACTGCCTTTTAGTGCAATAACAAGCTCACACATTTCTGTAATGGCTAAAACACTTGTGGACCATTTATATGCAGTAGCTTTAAGTAAGAAATGATAAACATGATTTATGGAGTATATTGAGCACAGATCCCATGACCTTATGGGCACTGGATAAGCCTGCATTTATAGGGAAACTGAACTGTATAGCCACCTTATGAATACTGGAGACAACTGTATTAACCAACTTGTTGCGGTCGATACATCCATTCGGCATTGAAAGTACTGTGATAGCTTGCTTTTTCAATAATGACTTTTAAATCATACAGCTTTAAGCTTGAATTACTGAGTCTCTCTCTGAGAGATTGTTGTTCAAATGTTAAGTGATTTTCCATTTATATGGTATTATTTCATTATGTGACACAAAATGCCATTTTTGCCTCTTTATGTATCACTGAGTGATGTGATTAATGGTCTGGACACAGCTAGCTCCTCTGGCTTCATCTAGCTCTGTTAGGTCCCTAACAACCCCCACCACCACACACACACACCACCACCAGCATCTGAAAAATTCAAGAACACACTGCATCTGTGTGATAACAACAGCATATGTGTATAGTGTGTGTGTGTGTGTGTGTGTGTGTGTGTGTGTGTGTGTGTGTGTGTGTGTGTGTGTGTGTGTGTGTGTGTGTGGTTACACAGAGTATTCACATGCATAAAGTTTATGGAAAAAAGGAAGACATGTCTCTGTGGATGTGCGGGTGTATGTCACAGTACGAATCGTCTCTCATCTAGTGTGCGTGTGTGTGTGTGTCAGTGTATGTACCCAGGCCTCGGAGGTTCCCCCTGTCATGCATTCTGAAATTTGCCCTGCAGCTGTTCCACTGAACAGCTGCTCTCTCCTCAAAGACTGTCTCGCGTCTTCTGCTCCCATTCCTTTCAAGACCCATCCCTCTGTTTCTTTCTATTTCTCTTTTCTCTATTCATCTCATTTCATTTCGTTCGTGGGACCATCTATTCCATAAAGGAATCTACATGGACTTGAACCTGGCTTCACCTCATAGACCTCATTACACCATACAAACCCTCACACTGTTTTTTTTGACTGTTACTCATTTTTTCTCTTAGAAAACAGGAACATTTTCCTGTCATCATCTCCTTCTACCTACAGTAATGTCTATAGACGACTCGTCCAGTCTAAAAACCACAGACATGTGGTCTGAAGTGACGATGATCCAACTCACACTCAAGTCACAAATCTGAAGCCTTTTGTCACGATTTGGAAAATGTATTACCTGACTGGATCCTTTTGACAAAGAATATATAAAAATACCATCATCACATTGTCTCTGATTGTTGAATAAACAGCAGTAACAAAATTTCAGCTGTTCAAAAGATCAACTTCTTAACAATAATAGGAAAAAAGAGGCCTACAATTGGTCACCATGTTGTTAGCTGTTGGTATTTGCTTTGATGTAGCTTATGTGATGCCAACATACAATAACGACCACAGCTGATGATTTTTGCAAGGCTCAGGAAAAAGCCCGAAAATAAGCCATTTGACCGTTTTGTGACTCTGCTCCATAAGAAAAACTTTGTGACAGATCAGTTGGCGACTCTGGACCAAAAAAAATGGGAGTGAAGAGGGAGTATCCAAAGGACAACCTCTTCTTCCATCTTGACATATAAGACACTGACATTCTGGTCCTAAACAAAACCCTGTTGTCCGCTAAACATCACAATGTCAGGTTTTGACAGTCAATCTGAATTCCATTTCCACAACATTTTACATCTGTCAGACGCTGTGGTTTTAATAGATCAACATTTCTCTGACATTAAATTGCATGTGGTGCTTGCTGGGTACAAATCTGATTGGACTGATGTGTTACCAAGGAAATCTTGACTACACCCTGCCCCCCTCTCTTTACCTGTCAAACAGGAGTAAACAAAGGGGGCGACTTGTTTCTAGCCAATGACTGGACATGGACTTACATTAAATATTCAGCTATGTACTTTACCACTGAGTGTCCATTATATAGTGAGGGCTGAATGACTGCTGTTTACAGTTACGGTTGCTAAGAACAGCCATCTTCATCTTCTAGGTGCTTGCTAAAAGTTACATGTTTTAGTTTGATTTTTACATTTATAGTTTTAATTAAGGCCCCTTGATTTGGTTCTCCTTTTGTTCTCTATCTCCATTAACCTTCTCTTTCTCTTTGCATCGTCTCCTTTTTTTTCATTCCTCACCTCCTCCACCCCCCCCCTCTCTTTTCAATTAGAGAAGGAATGGAAGTGAAACATGACAATGAGGCATTTTTCTATTTCTGCTGGCCGAGCAGGAGCGGGCTATTGAATAGTGGATGAGAGCAGAGAAGTGGGCAAACTGGTGGCTGCTATATGGTGGAGGAGACATGCTCGTCACTGTGGTGCCAAATAGAAACACACTATTACGCATTTTTCCATTTTTCATTAAATCTGAGAACCACTTTCTGACTCTCATCGTTGCCACCGCCCCTCTTTTACCTGTCCATCTCCGCCTCTGATCCCGCTCTCTCTGTGTTTCTGACAAACTCTTTTCCCATCTATGCCCCAGCCCCTCCCCCTCCCCTCCTCGACGGGCTCTTTAGATTTTTAATGAGCCTATATTTAGCCTTGCTGGATAGGAGGAATGTTTCTGAAGCATTTTACCCTGAACAGCATTTCTCCTGTCACCTTGGACATTTTTTCCCATCTGCCACATGCAGTTTATAACCAAGTTTCTCATCTTTACCTCGTATCACCCCCTCTACCCATCTCTCGTTCCCTCCAAGAGATTCATTATGACGTATTAGGTGCATTAGTAGAGGGAGTGAGGGCCAAATATGCTTGTAGCCAAATAATAACCTGTTTTTTCCATTAAGGACCTCTCCTCCCACCCTCGTATTTCTTGTTCCCATCATATTTTCTGTGTGTGTGTGTGTGTGTGTGTTATCTGCCTTAAGTTTAATTTTAAATGTCCAGAAGAGATTTCTCCACTGCTTAGGGAAAAAAAAATCAGGGTTGTTGAGTACATGGTGAGTAGAACAGTTCTTCTTCAACAAGTTTCCTCCTCAGCTAAAATGTCCTTGAGCAAAAGTTTTAGGCAGTGGTCTAACTAAATGTTCTTTTGGCCGATCCTCTGCAGGAAACTCTACGTCGATTGCAAATATTCGTTTGGTTCTAAAATAAATCAACAGGAAAATTTGTTATTTAAAAATGTTTAATATGTTTTTAGAATCAACTATTTTGCAGTTTTTGTAACAAAACTCTCCAGACTCTCTAATGAAACTATCCATTATACTGCAATGATATAACACATAAGTAGCCTGTAAAATTAAATGTTTCTTTTTTCCCTTTTGTAGGGTCTGTAATAAAAATGGTCCATGAGGTAAAAACTTTCTGGGCCACCTGCAATTCTTAAAACTGCGGTACCACATTCAAACACACTGAAGAATTTGCAGGAAAATGCGGTACTGGCTGAACCTTAAAGCCAAGAGTGTACGACTTTGTGACGACTGAGTAATGACTCTGGATGTGACAGACTGATTTCTAATCTTAACATAAACTTTGATTTATTTTTTTCTTTCAAACCCTCTACTTGCTCTGATATATTTTTTCTTACAAAATAACCACAAATATTCCTCAAACATAAAGTAAGTGGAATGTTTGTATTAATATAAGTCTTAAATAGTTATATCTTCCGACAGCAATCACTTATGTAGAGTGTTTGGTCCGAAACACGGGTCTGTCAGTCACTCTGCTCTGCTGTAAGCCGAGGAGAAAACTTTCCTTGTATCCTACAACCTTTATCCAATGAAGAGAGAACGGCATAAAGGGGCGGTCCTCTCTGTGTGTGCAGCCAAGGGATGCACGTAATGTGGTGACGTAGGGACGAGGGCGGGGACTGCTAACTCCATCGGCTGACAGGAAGTTAGCCAAAACCACCGGATCGCTTACTTCTGATTTAATGCATTTCATCTGTGTAAGTCTGTGTGTTCACTCTTTATTCTCTTAAATCATGTGATACATATACTGTATATATGTATATGTATAGTTATATAAACACTGTTTTTAAGTGTAGGATATTACATGATCTGCTTTAACAAAAAGGAATAACATAGATGCAGCTATATTATCTACTGATAATAGGAGATTAAGGCTACCATGTTGCATAAGATGTGTGCTGAAAAAGTGTTTTCTTAATAATAGGCTCATAAATTGCAGAAATAAAAGGACAGCATGTTTTGCAAACGTTAGCTGCTGGACATTACTGTTTAGGAGAACTGCATTGACCCATGGCAAAAAGTCATGACCCTGTCATGGAAATGTTTGCCACTTGAGGTGGCGGGCAGGTTCCTCTGGCACACTGTCACACAGACACAGACACACACACACACACACATACACATACACATAGACAAATTAGCGGTTGGTGGAAGCTGAAGTGAATACAATAGCAGGAAACACACGCACACAGAACTGTGGAAAAAGGATGGTAGACACATAAATGCTCAAGAGAGAACAAATGTGCTGAGGTAGGAAAAGACAGAAATGACACAGACACACACGCACAGAAAGCTTTTCTCAGCTGTTAAAACTGTTACCCACTGTTGGAGGGGGATCAATGGTGTGCCATTAAACTTTAAGGAGAGCTCGCTGTCAGGCAGCGGTTCTTTTATCACCTTTGGATACTACATGAACACATCTGCTTCACGTCTGACTGTCTTCTCTTTCCTCCATGGCACATCTTCTGCATCCTTTACTCCTCTCAGCTCTTTTCCCTCTCCTGTCACCTGGACTTCACCTCTTCCTCACCTCTTTTAGATATCTCACGCTGACAAGAGAACTGACCTGTGAGACGCTCTCTGTATTAGTTTTATCAGTAACCCTTCAGTCATTCCTCTTGTTTGTTCCCCTCCACCGTATTTCCTGACAGGTTTCCTCCTTTTAAA
Organism: Trachurus japonicus; assembly: GCF_045865225.1. Classification (NCBI taxonomy): domain Eukaryota; kingdom Metazoa; phylum Chordata; class Actinopteri; order Carangiformes; family Carangidae; genus Trachurus; species Trachurus japonicus. The sequence continues at coordinate 24,178,662 of NC_140919.1, forward strand.
AAAACAAAAAAACAAAACAGTGTTCCTACTTATCCTGTCTTTACCACACACCTTTCTGTGATTTGTGACAGCATTTCTTATTTTTACTCTCACATTTTTAATGTCAGTTGCGTATTATCTCTATTTCAAATTAACTTTGTCATATCTTTGGCCGCAATTAACCAACTTCTGAAGTGACTGATTTGGGGGAAAAAAAGACATACAGTAGGTGGCATGTTGCATAGCAGATCATTACTCAGGCATCCTTATATTACACCTCTAAAAAGAAGAATTAACACTTAGTATATAATTATAATCGTCATCTACTGTAATCTTCCTTGACTTTATTGCATAAACTAAAATTAATTTAGCCGAAACCTACTTTTCTTTCCTTTGTTGAGTCTTATGTCCTCTTTTTTATGGTTTGCTTTCCGTATTTCTGACAAGTGGTCAGAAGTCATCAAGGACAGAGCCTGACCTTCTGGGTGTAGCATGAACATACAGACGTATACACAAATGTGCGCACACAAATGTGCGCGCACACACACACACACACACACATGCACACAGCTTTAATCAGGAAGGGATGGGTCCCTCTTATAAAACATCATCAAACTGCATGATTGTGCGTGCATGTTTGCGTGTGCATGTGTGTGAGAGACGGAGCATGATCACAGGTGATCAGGAAACAGGGAACTCCAGGAAATTCCTCAGGGCATGGGAGAGAGCAGCCGCAGGAATGTGCACAAATGCATTCAGATGAGCGAATACACGCACACATGCACATTCAAACACAAATCAAGGTACTTATGTTTCACAGCTGGTTGGTTTTCAGCAGGAACCCTCCATAATTTTGCTTTTTATGTAGCACAGTGCAGCTGATTTCTTTTCGTCACAGAATCTTATCGTTGCAGGAACATCAAAACTAAAAGCTAAGATAATTGATAAGTATGAAGAGCAATACATATCTCTAAGGTCAAATACTGTACAGCATCATTTTGACAGTTTATGACCTTTTTTTTTTTCAAGTATATTTTTTGGCCTTTTTTTGCCGGCTACAGAGAGGGCTGTAGCCTCTGCACATGGGGTGCTTGCTCTACCCACGGAGCTAAATGATGCCCCAAGTTTTGGACTTTTGAAAAGTCTTTATTTAGACCTGACATTTGCTGTTTTATCAAATCTTTCAGTTGCAAACATCGACCAAAAGTAATAATCCCAGTTAGAAATGTGGCCTACTGGACATGAGCAAATACACAAACTATTAACATTCTTGACTGGACTCCATTTTCAAGGTGAATACAATGAAGGATGCTTGTTGGTCAAATTTCCACTGCAAGCTACCGTTAAGTGGCACATCATTTACGGCAGCTGAATCAACCTGAAAACTGACAACTGGAAGTTGAGTGGCAACATAAGCGACAGAGTGCAGAGACAAACAAGGCAGAAAGTCTTGAAAGTTTGGAAACCAGTTTGTCTGGGCTGTAACCCACAGAGTTGGTGCTTACAGTATTTTCACAGCAGTAAAAGAGAGTCTGTTCGCTGTGTGTGGCCAAAGCACAAACAACAATCAGTGTGAGCTGCAAATTCACTTCACTTTGTATCTGAATGCAGTGTATTTGCTATTTTGGAAAGAGGCTTAAGAAAGAAAAAAAAAAACACTCTGAGGTGTTCTTACTGTGCTGCTCACAGACTTGATACTGCAATCATCTTCTGGCTGCATAATTTATATTGTTATTTTTTAATATTTCATTACATCCCTACACATAACAGGACTGAAATTACAAGAAAAAAAAGGAGGACAGTCCCTCACTGGCTTCCCATCTCAAAATACTGCCAGTTTTTAGAGCATTAATGCCTTGCCAAGCCATGGAGGCACCGCTGGTGGGAATTAAACTCTAGTCCCTGCAGAGCATTTTAAAATACATTAATCAGACTCAGGCAGTGTTTTGTTGCTTTTGAACCCTACTTATTAATTTTTATTTTTTGTCACAAATCTTAACTTTTTAGTTTTAAGTTCTATGATGTAATTTTAGTGTAAGAGTTACATTTAGATCACACAAGATGTATTCTTTGTATCAAATGAGGCAACACACAAAAAATAATGTTTTTAATTCTTAGACAGTTAAATAGTAGATAGCAGTGCACAATTGAACACAATGTTTTATCATTTTATTTTATACTACATCTTATTAAGATGCATTTCCACCACAGGAACTTTCCCATGAACCTTTCAAGACACTACAGTACGTGTGTTTTGACCACAGGAACCAGGAACTACATTAAGTTCCAGGGTAAAAGATTTCCCCCAAAAAATGGCCCTGGTCGGGGTTTTGTAATTTCTTAAAGTTCAGGAACTGCTTACTGAACAGTGCATGAGTACTCGCAGCATTATTTCAGCTGGTATATTCAATTCCAGCTGCAAGCACACTGTTTTGTTTTTTATGTGGATTTGTTCGATTGTTTTCAACCAAAGATAAACAATTTAATTGTAGGATACCATATGGGTGAAAGAAGTTATTATCTCCATCATGTTGTAATGTGTCACTGATAAGACGTAGGCCAAAAGAGTTTTAACACAGACACAAACAAGACCGAGACAGGATTCCCCACTTTCCCGTGTTTACAGCTTGGGGGCGATCACTGCCTGATGATGAGAGAAGGGGCGAAGTGAGACTCGGTCGTTTGGTCTGGTCTTCAGGTCTCCAGAAACATTTTGTCATGCCAGAGCCTCCTGCCGAAGGTCTCGCTGTCGGTTAGTCGGCCGGTAAAAAGAGGGATTAATATGTTGCAGTAATTAGCTCCCAAGCCTTATTATTTTTCCCCTGTTAAAGCAGAAGTAAGCGATCCGGTGGTTTTGGCTAACTTCCTGTCAGCCGATGGAGTTAGCAGTCCCCGCCCTCGTTCCTACGTCACCACATTACGTGCATCCCTTGGCTGCACACACAGAGAGGACCGCCCCTTTATGCCGTTCTCTCTTCATTGGATAAAGGTTGTAGGATACAAGGAAAGTTTTCTCCTCGGCTTACAGCAGAGCAGAGTGACTGACAGACCCGTGTTTCGGACCAAACACTCGACATAAGTGATTGCTGTCGGAAGTTATAACTATTTAAGACTTATATTAACACAAACATTCCGCTTACTTCTGCTTTAAGACTTATTGGCCCTTGTTTTTAACCATGCATAATCAAAATAATGTGTTTAAGAATAAATATTTGTTCTTGTACATGTGTAATTTCAAGAGTACATTTACTTCAGCAGTGATTTGCATAATCTCCCAGGGACTTAAGGCCTCGGTGGAAATGCAGACGAGAGTGGGCCACACAGACCTTTTAATTCTTGAAAAGAAGGTTCCAAGAACTTAAAGCAGAAGTAAGCGGAATGTTTGTGTTAATAGTTATATCTTCTGACAGCAATCACTTACATAGAGTGATTGATCTGAAACACGGGTCTGTCAGTCACTCTGCTCTGCTGTAAGCCAAGGAGAAAACTTCTTGTATACTTCCTTGTATCCTACAAGCTTTATCCAATGAGGAGAGAGAACGACATGAAGGGCTTTGTGTGCAGCCAAGGGATGTGCGTGAATGTGGTGACGTTGGGACGAGGACCAATAGATCCATGACGAGGGCGGGGACTGCTAACTAACAAAGTTAGCCAAAACGACCGGATCGCTTACTTCTGCTTTAAAGTAAAATAAAGTGCCTCCAAATTTCCTCTTTTAGCCATCAATGAACTGTAAATATATAAAAGGGAATCACTTAAGACTCAGACTGACAAGAAGTATGTTAGTTAAAAATCTCCTCTTCCTATGACCATCTCTAGCAGACCTCCTTAGACTCTACAAAAAGCCACAAATACCAATGCACCAAGTAATCAGCCATTCTATAGCCTTAACTTGAACGATAATGTCTTCATGTTCTATGGTCAAATGTTTCCCAGCAGAGCTTCGCTGGGATCTCATGAAGATAAAGTAACTGCACTGACAGGCATAACAAGAGCCTTGCAGTAACGGACAGGAGAGAGAACTAGAAAATTTCCTCTCGGGAAATTTTGAATGGGCCACGGGAGCTACTGCGGGTTGTGCCATCTCTGTCAACATGGGAATCAAACCCACGATCTTAAGGTCAAGACAGAGCTGATCAGACAGACACATGATCATCTTTCTATAAGCACTGATGTGGAGGAGCTGTAACCACATTAGGTTAACTGTGTGTGTGTGTGTGTGTGTGTGTGTGTGTGTGTGTGTGTGTGTGTGTGTGTGTGTGTGTGACTGTAATCACATGAAGCTGGCTCTAGAGTCTGTGTGTGTGTGTGTGACTGACTTGACACATAGTTAGTTAGTAGCTGCATCCTGTGTCAGTCTGATTTAGCTGTGTCTGTGTTTATAAACATTTAAACGAGCGCCAGGTGGATTGTTTATGAAGTTAACGAGCTCTGGCCTGAGGATCAAAGAGGTTACCACGGCGATAGGGGCCCCCGCAGGCTGAGACAGACAGAAACGTGGAGAAAAACAGCCATTTTCTGCCTCTAAACCGGCCTCACAATTAGGCTTAGCATGACAAAACGGTAACTCCTATCAGAACAAAACACAGATCAACGTTGCTCTAAGGACTTACTGAAAATTTCGGTACGATTTGGTGTTTCTACAGTAAATATTTTGACGACGCTGGCAGTTTTAAAACATCAGGCCGTTCTGCTCCTCTCAGAAAATATTTGTATTGGACTCAATGAGGAGCAGGGACAGACGTGGCCGCACTCAGAGGCTGATTCTGTCAATTCTGTAAGTCTCTCTGATATTTTGAGCACATGACATGAGAGATAACAAGTTTGTCTTACAAATTCTGAAAAAATTATGTCTGTAGAGTGTAAATTGTGGCCGTGGTGGCAATTTATCCAGAAAAAATACAGAATGTTTCTTCACTCTCTCCCACTCTAACCAATGATGTCACGCACTCTGACACGAACATTCCATGCAATACACACCCATTATAAACTCATAATTTCTCCAAAAATGATCATGGTCATTGATCAGGGATTGATCAAAAACTATATGACCTATCAAAACGTGGAGTAATACGACAATACACAAGACTTGTGTCTACTGTTTAAAGTTTAAATGGAGTCTCTAGGTGAAAGTATGCCTGAGCAGTAGACGTTTGTTAAACTCCAATGATTGGTCTTTTTCGCTCTTTTTTTTTTCGCCCGTCCCATTGACTTACATGCAAATTTTTTGCGCAGTTTTTCGCGACTACGTCGCGAAAAATTCGTAAACTGTTGAGAAAAGTAATAGCACCCCGATCCCGATCAAACCGCACGTTTTGATATATAATTTGTCCTGCAACTCTTCGAGTTGCAGGACTAGTAGCGAATCGAAAATCGTCCGGAAGTGGAAAAATAATAATAAGAAAAAATCCACACAATAACAGTAGTGCCCGGGCTTCGCCCGGGCACTGGTCCCTGCAGCTATTTCATAGCTGTTGGGACCAGTGCCCGGTGCGATTGCCCGTGGCCCTAATGATGCATTGTGATAGTGAAGTACGGAGGTGGGTTGGGGTTGCTGAGCTTACCTGCTGTCTGCAAGAGAGGGAGAATACTGATGAAGCAGACAAATGGTGTGTGAGAAGGTGAGAGAGAGAGAGGAAGAGGGAGAAAGGGAGTAGATGACAAGAAAGCGGGGGGTAATGGTGGTGGTGAAAGGGAGATAAATTATATGAGAAAGTTAATAACAAGCATTGTGGTTCCTCTGCTCTGAGTGAAGAGAATAGTATAAGAGAGGAGAAATGAGAAGAGGGGGAGGAGAGGAGGAAAATGGCTGAAATGTGCATTCCCTCTGAGGTTGTCCTCAGTGATAGAGGATGGAGGAACATGAGAGAGAATGTGAAAGAGTGAAACAAGTAGGGTGAGAGACACAGACACCTCATCTCACTTAATATGATACATTTATCACAAGCCAATTATCTTTTAATGTGATTTTGATCTTTTGTTGAAAACAGTGACCTCAAATAGTGAGACTCTGCTGAATGAAACTGAATGAATTCAGTTTGATTGAATAAACAACACAGCAGGAAGAAGCTGAATACAAGGCTTTCTTGGTAGGTGTACTGTGAGATGAGCCTGCTCTTGTATCTGGAGGATCTATACCGTAAGTCAGTAGTTCTTGTTGTGGAGCATCCAAAGCTATTAAATCTTCCTGATAGTTTTGTTTGTTTTCATAACACACTGTGGGGAGTCTTTGTTGGAAATGAAACACAAGTCTTAGAATACATTAAAAAATACAATGTGTAAAATAAAAAATGCATTATTTGGCCATTTCATCAGAGATACTGTGGGAGTTAACTCCAGTTGACTTAGAGTAGTGCAATGTATGTATTTTGCACCAGCTAGTGGCACTTGTGATATACTGTAAATAAACTTATGAATAAATGACTGATTAAATAAGGTTTTGGTATATTCTAAAGCAGGAAAATAACTACCTTCATATGAAAAATATGTTTGTGAATCATCAAAATTATTCAAATATAGCTTACTTTAAAACTTGCTTTACCATTTTTGGGTGTTATAAGCCCTTTTGGGCCATGGTGCACATGCATCTGCAGTATCTACAAGATAAAGAGTAAGTTAGATTACAATAGGTTGTATGTGCAGGCAGCCTATTACCGCCCATATACATTTTCACCTCTCAAAGGTTCTCTGAATAAAGTTCTTATGAATGGGCAGAAAGAAGAACAATAGGGAGTCAAATGTACTGTAGGAAGGGGCACAAGAGCATGAGAGGATAGTCACAGTAGCTTTAAAACACAGAAAATGACACATATGACATGTGATGGCACACATATGTTGGTTCTTTGTCAACTTCCTGTGAGTGGGTGAGGGAGGAAAAAGGTGGTTAAGTGGCAAGGGAGATGCTGACACAGAGGCAGGCAATTAGTGTGAGAGAGTGAAAGATCCAAAGTGACACAGTGGTGGAGACAAACTGAAAAAGAGCGGGGAATATTTTTGAGAGAAAGAAGAAAGTAGGTAGGTCATGGAGGATCAAACGGGAAGGAAAAATGAACAAAATATCAGAAAATTCACTCCAATTTAACAGCATCACAAATTATATCTCTTACACTTGACAAAAATGAGCATTATATATTATTAGCAATGTTGTTTGTCCATGCTCAGTAGAAAGACACAGAAGTGTTTTCTGATCATACACCCCGGTTGGTGGGGCCGTATGATTTATTTATGCTTCCCATAACTGTCACTGCTGACAAATAAATCAGTTTTCTACTGTGACACCATTGTGGTAAAGGTTTGGTTAGATGTAGGGAACAAAAACAACTCGGTTTTGGGGGGAAAAAGGCATTGTTTAGAATATGGGGAAAGGCTAGGGAAAACAATGTGGTTTCAGTAGCACTCTGTTAATGTTAGGGGAGCTTTGTTGTGATGGTTACCATAATGAACAAAAGAAAAAGTTGTTTTGAAACGGGGAAATGAGCAGCCGTCTCCTGTTTTACATTCTGATGTTTTGTTGACCCATCCATCACCCATCCACACGGGCCTCCCCATTTCTCTTGATTCTAAAAATAGTCTGCCATAGCAGATCTATCTCTGCACTGTGGGGATACATCCTTGTTTTCATTTATTTGAACCAATCACAATCGACCAGGGATGCATGGAGCCTGGGGTGCAGCGAAGGTGCCCCTGAAAAATAGTTTCAAATTGGATGGACAGTTGTTTTGGTGGAACATTAGCATGTGGGGGAGGCAGCACTGTTATTGAAATGGCCAATTCGGCACAAAGAAAACATCACAAAAGACACACAAACTACAGTATATGACTGCACTCTTCCAAACTTTTCAACATGTAAGTTGCTACTTCTGACCTATAGCATATGAACGGACGCAGGGAGGGGGTAGGGTGCTGCCTGAAATAGACACCCAATGGCAGACTAATACCCACGACCTTCTTCTGGTGAGTGACTGTACTAATTATCACTTTATAAAACAAGACAGTGTGGGTCAATAAAGCACTGACGATACTTAGTCAATTTTACTCTTTAGCAATAAATAGTTTTGACAGTGTTATTTTTTTAAATTTATTTATTTATTTTTTTTACATATTTCTGATGAGTTACTGGATCAATATACTCCCTTGCTCGTGTGGTTTTCTAACCATCCACCACTGATTTATTGCAGGACTATTGGATCACATTATATTTAGCTGTAGGTGCTTGTAATAAACTGGTTACACCGTGCACACTGTTATTAATACTGCAGCTTTGTGAGCTGGAGAACTGCTCAGTGTCGATGGAGGTTTGTGCTCCACTAAAAGCGTTCTAGTTGCTTATATTTCACCACGTGTCTAAGCATTTTGCTCTAAGGCAGTTCTCCTGTGTGGAAATGTATGCTTAAAATGTCGGGGTGTTTCATATTTCAAAACAGCCTACAGTATGTGTCCTTGTGTTATTTTGCATACGCTTCCAGAATTGAGTATGCGTATAGGCGTACATATGTGTGTGTTTTTATGTCAGCGTGTACATACTGTATGTGTATCTTCCTCACTGCTATATTATATGGCCATCATGCTGCAATCCCTCAACCTCCCAGGGTCAAAGTCTTTGAGAGAGACAGCGATAGAGAGGGAGAAAGAGAGAGAGGAGGGAATGATAGAGTGACATAAGAAGAGGTTTCAAAAGGAGCTGCTGTGAAAGAAGCGAGAGGACAGATAGCGTATTCTAAGGATGAGAGAGTAACTGACATTTAAAGAGGACGAGTGAAGGAGATGGCATACGGTAGCTATACACACATACAGACACACTGGAAACATTAGGGATCATCAAGAATTGCTTTGCTTCCTCTGTTTCAATACAAAATCAATTAAAGCCAAGCACTATACTGTAAGGGCAAGATAGCAAAATATAAGTCTTATTATAACTGAAAAAAATGCAGTTTGTGCAAATGTTATTATTTGCAGCCACAAAGACATTAGCAAAATGAACAAAAGACAACAGAGAGTGGGTGAAAATGTACTGTGGAGACAACAATGCCAAAGGCAAAACGGAGAACAAATGAAATTTTCATTTTCAGTGAGAAGAGATGGAATGGGACATTGACAAAAGGAGGATGAGACAAGAAGCAGCAAATAGAGCGGGTGACAAAACTGTTGAATGTGAAGATCAAAACAATAGGAAGCGAGAGTGAGGCACAAGAGAGAGAGGGGAATCGGAGAGATGAAAAGTAATTTACCGTTGGAGCATCCTAATGTCAAACATCCGGCACCTTGACTGTGTCAGAGGGGTTTGAAAAAGCCAAGAGGCCAGTGGTGCAAAGTGGGTAGACAGCTTGTGGCGGCATAGAAGTACAGTAGTTGAACTCTTTGTGTTTTCAAATAAGATTTCAACAGCAGGTCAAGTCAAAAGATTAATTCATCTTGTGCTCCTTGTTTTGTTAATTTTTTCATCATCATCAATGGATGTTGCAGGAACAAAACTGTTTGCAGCTCTTTGGTCTGATGACGGACGACTTTAATAACAAAGGGAATTTAATTCAGGTCCTACTCATAAAAGTAACAAAGGTATGGGTATGAATATTAGAGCCAAACTGACAGTTAAATCTAGGGGATCATGTTACAAAGACTAAGTTTATAGGGTTGAGGAAATTAAAACTATTCTGTAAATAATGTCACTGATGCTACACATGGAACTGAGTTATGTGCTTATACGTATATATAGTACAGGAAAGCACAATTGCACAGCACAGCAGCAACACGACAAATATTTTGCAAACCACAGGATGCAGATAAGACTGAGTAATTAAGACTTATGCTGTTGTGGCCGGAAAAGAAAGAGGAAATGACATCGCCAAGATCAAAGTTCCATACTCATAGGAGGTGAGAAGAAGGTAATCAGTGCTAAATAAAGAGAGGGATGAATGAAAGATGAGTCTAGACACGTCAGGAGGAGGTTAATAGAGAATGCTGAAGTTGAAGGTGGTTGGAGAATAAATTAAAAAGTATCTGTCTCATTGTAAGGAGGAGGAAATGGGGGGGGGGGGGGATCAAACCTGAAAAGTGAAATCTTTAAAAGAGAGAATGAGATGATATATAATTCATTGTTATATAAAGAATGATTCAACAAATAGATGGAGGTAAATGGATGGATTGGTAGGTCAGGGCTGTACCGTCCTGGAGGATAACCACATATTTGGTTGCAGCAGTTGTGGAAAAATCTGTAGTGTTGCATAGTAAACCACTTGTTTCTCCTCAAAGAAAAGCCATGCTGAAATCCGCTGGGTACAATAACAGTGACGTGTTTATTTGCCAGTTGCCATGAGACAGGGAAAATACAATTTTCAATTTGATTTCATGGCCACAGTGTGATGGGCGTGATGAATCTGGTGCAAATAGACCGTTTTCCAAAAAAAAACACTTGATGTAGCTGAACTGTTAGAGTCAATAATGAGGACATTGATCTTCCACATGTTGGTCTTTAGGGGTCTGCCCAAACATCTGCTGTACTAAAGCCTTCATTCATTTGTTCTTTTAATAAAGTTCAACATCTGTGCCCACTTGATTGGCCCAATCAGATAGACGCTCTCTTTCACACTCGAACTTCAGTCTAGATTTCTCTAACTGTGCACTTAACATGAACTCACAAAAGTCTGATTATCATTACTTACTCCTTTGCACTGTGGGGATTCGCAACATCTCAATAACTGCATGTGATCAAAAAAAAGTTGACACAAAAAAAGGTGGCATATCTGCTTTCACATTTGACATGTTCAATAGCAGTCCACACATTATACTGTATACCGGTATCTGACTTGAACTATAGTCTTTGCATAGTCGTCTTAGGGATTGTTGCATTACAGCAGACACTGCTCAGCTGCCAGTAAACAACAACAAAAATAATGAAAGGGAGAAAGAATGTGTGAATTTATCCATATGTAAGAGGAAGAGTGTCTGTGTGATATGTGTGACTGTACAGAACAAGCTATATTCGCTGGTTCATGTTGAGCTCAGTTTCTGTTGAGATGTAAAAGGTATAAGCACAAGTTAAGGAGCAGGAATACATTTTGTAGATAATTCTCAGACATATAGAAAAACGTGTGTGCATATTTGAATGTAGGAAAAAGTGCACACCGAAGGCTGTTGCTTCTAAAGGCCATTTCTGCCATGTTAAATGCTTACCACTATACAGATCCTGGGATGGCCGGTTGTATCTGACACTCACTTGCACACACACACACAAACTATAAGAAAATCTTCACATACAGTATAGAATCACATACATGATCACACAGTTAAAGGGATAGTTCAACATTTTGGCAAATTGGCCCATTGCCATAATCGCTATAGTCTTAGCAGTAGGTCCGTTACCTTTAATTGTCGGTGTAAGCTATTTTTAGAACGGTGGAGCAGAGCAGTAGGGTGCCCAGGGCTATGGAGGCTAAGGGAATTTCTTGGTTTTCCTCATCAAACTCATCAAATACACAACCCAACAACTCCAAAAGGCTGTGGTGGACAAGTTGTGAGCTGCACAATCACCACGCTATGAGATAATAACAAATGTTACAAGACAGAGTTGTTTTAGAGGTAAATTCATGCAAAACCGCTGATGCGCGTTGGGTTTAGGGACAGTTTTTCAGCAAGCAGACTCTGTATTTACCCTGTATTTACCTCGAAAACGGCTCCGTTTTGTAACGTTCCATTATTATCTCATAGCGTGGTGAATGTGCAGGTCACAACTTGTCCACGAAAGCGTTTTGGAGTTTTAGGATTTTGTATTTGATGAGTTTGATGAGGGAAACCAAGAAATTCCTTTAGCCTCCATAGCATAGCCCTGAGCAGCCTGACGCTCCGCTCCTCCATTCTAAAAATAGCTTACACCGACAAATAAAGGTAACGAACCTACTGCTATGACTATAGCGATTATGGCAATAGGCCAATTTGCCAAAATGTTGAACTATCCCTTTAACATGGGGAGACAGTGTGCTGCACACACAAAGACCAACACCCCCCCATCCCCTAAACACATATGGGCACAAGCAAAACATTTAAAAAAGCACATAGCCTACACACAGCACATACAAACAGGAACAGACACAGTCACTCTGCTGTCTGTTGATGCTGCCACCAAAATTGAAGTCTTCCTCTTTTCAGTGTGTGGGACCTGGTTTCCACTCACTGAATGAGTTCTGCAGTCTGTTTGAAGCCGCGGCTGAAGTCAGCTTAACAGTTTTCCTCCGCCTATCTTTGTCTCCATCTTAGGCAGCGATTACCCTGACAAGATGAACTTGGGGATAGCTCTGCCACTGCAACATTTCCAAACAGTTCTCAGTAGTTGGAGAACACAGACAGCACTTCTTGCAAGCGTTGGGAGCACTGCCGTCTGCAGTGCATCTTTTTTTAGGGTTCGACTGAATCCTGCTTCCATGTTTTGCAGTATCATAAACATTTGTAGGTAGCTCATGTATGAATGCAAAATGCAAACAGTTTCATAGCTCAGTACGGCCTATTCACCTCCTGATTCTGCGTTACACCATTGTTTGCTCTTCTGTCTCTTCTTGTATCACTGTTCTCCTCCCCCACTGTCCGCTCCTAACTCCTCTTTGTTTCTCTCTTCCTCTCACTCCTCCTCATGTCTGTCCCTCAGCGCTGGAAGGTTGAAATTGAATGAAAGTGAATGAGCCCAGTGGAAATACCATCTGAGACGCTAAGGTCTTTGCAGTTATTAATTAGCTAAGATATTTATATTGGCACAAGCTGCGAGGAGGGAAAACATGAACAATCCTGCATGCAGATAGAAACATAACACATAAACACATACATTGTACATGTACACAATAAGCACTGAGGCTAATGCAGGAAACAATCCTATCTTGAACAATACAATATTCAGTGTACACAGAAGTAGAGAAAATAAAATGGGGAAGGAGGGGGAGTAAGGAAAGATAAGGACAGGGAAAAATGGAGAGCTCATGTGGCTTGGTTTTAAGATTTTTGCGGTTGAAGATTGGGGAAAAGGAAAATTCCAATTTAAAAAAAGATGCCATATCAAAAACACTCTGTCTAACATTTCTAGCTTTTTCTTTCATTGTTGTTAATTGTTGTTGTTAGCTGGTTAGCAGATTGAATAATCATTGTGGTGACCTTGAAGCTTGACAAAAAAATAAATCAAAAGGTCCATTTAATCTTCTCAAACAGCTAATAGGGCATGACCGTCTAAAGGACATAAAAAGTAAAAAAAAAAAAATACTAGTTTAGCTCATGTGAAATGTAAAGACCGGTATTGCAGCTGCCTTTCCTATCAAAACATTTAGAAACTAGTTTACAACTAGCAATTACTGTAAATAATTGTGCCCAATCTGTAATCATAAAACTACTACTTACTCCAACAAGCTGTGCAAATCTAAGAGGCTATATATCTACCCACAACCTTCTATTACAAGATTGTAGAACAAGAATATTTGCCAGAAGTGCTTAAAGGTGAACATATTTACAGATCACAGAGAGATAAAATATGTAATAAAAGAGATTTTGATGGAGTCAAATACAGGATCAGAGCTTTGAGCTGGAGGGAGAGGAAACAGCATGTTCAGAGACTCTCTTGGGCTGGTTGAGCAAGAAGAAACACAACTCAAATTGGAACAGAGGAGGCACTGACTTGTGGCAGGGATCCAGAGAGATCCAGAGCAGGGCTCATGGTACACAGTACAGAGAGAGCATAAATATGTCTTTTTGGTTAAATTAGCGCACTTGGCCTTTAGCCAGATAATTGAGCCAGAGAAATAAGTGGGAAATATGGCACTCAAGCCAAAATAGCTCCCAGTCCACACCAGTGACAAGAGATGAGATGTCTTTTAATGTTGGTCTTAAATTGTTTGGCAAAGCTCTCTTCAAAGTCTGACACTGTGGATCAAGGGGTTGAGGGATGGGAGAGTTGGTTGGGAAGAGCTGTCATGGATTCATGAAGTTATTAAGTCTGTGGGTTACAGTACATATCCTCACTTTTTACAGCTTCTTTATCTTTTCTTTTTTTTCCAAGCAAGGTTTGACAAATTTCCTTTAATTGCATGCCTATTTAGCAATTACCACTTCCTAATTGTAACCATGGAAATACAAACCACTGTCACTGTATTACTTGAATACAAAAAGAGAAATGCAAAATATGGTGATTCTCAGGCAAGTTCTGTAATTGTTATATATTTTCCTAATTGAATTTCTAAGTGGATGTATGGTTGATTATTTACGATGGGCATGATGAAATCCTCAGAGCGTGTCAGTCCCACACAGACACATGTTTACTGTATCTGTGAGTTTATTTTTGACAGAATTATGTCTCTGGGAATTTGTATGATTTTGATGCAAATTGTGAGAAATGGGCACTAGGGATTTTTAAGCACCACTGCCTCCATAAATTTTGTCACTGCTGCTTCTGATTATGTTGATGAGTGAGGTCAAACTACATTTACTCATTTCCTGTCTTCTGAGCACCGCCAACCATATTTATCGTTCACTTAATGCAGTGTCTTTGCCTCATGTCTCTCCCACTCTTTGCAGGGTGTTCAGAGGGTTACAAAGTGTTTGCAGTTTTGAGAGCACACGCTGAATGTGTGACCACACATATCTGTGCTCTCTCAGCTGCCCTCCAGACTTAAAAACACGTTTATTTTTTACCAGCTGACATGACTTAGTGACAAAGAAACACAGAAACATTGTGAGGTCTGTTGTCTTGAATACTGTAGAAGCAATGTGGCCCGCATGGCTCCTATTGGTCAATTTCTCTCTTGCACCCTCCGTCCAATCCTCTCAACTCCCCGAGGAACAACTGCGCTGTAGCACTAGGCAGGACTTCTATTCACTGCAGCAACGGTGAATAGAAGGCCTGCCTAGTGCTACAGCGCACTTCAAAATAGAAGGAACGATTCTTGCTCTTTCAAACAGCTGTCAGTGGGGAAGAGTAAACCACTCTTATCCAAGAGATAAATCTTGATTCAAAACCAAACTATGTAAGAGTATAGAACACAAGCAGATCTGGTACAGTAAATTCCCAACCGCTAGGCTATCATCTACCAGAAACGGGTATACTTTCAAAGTTACTCTGTGTGGCCCTTCCTCGTCTTGTCATCTCTGTTTGACTTTCTCTTCTTTTTTGCTCACTTGATAGTAACGGTTATTCAGTTCTTTGTGCTGTTGGTTAGGAACTACCCATACACTGCCAGGCCTCACATGCAAGCACCCATACAAACAACCTGACCTAAGCATGACAGTATGCACTACAAACTGGTTTTCTCAGATTGCTACACCAAACAATAACAATTTCATACACCAGAAAACTTGTTAATGGCAGGGTCCTATAGAGGGATTATCAGTCTACGTCACTGACGTTCTACTGCGCATGTCGCCTGCAGAAAGAGAGCAGAAAGAGCCGCAAGGGTTAGGGTATAATTTTAAATTACATACTCAGCCATGCAGGTGCAGTTCGCGGTCAGGAGTTGTTCTCCTTGTTCACAATGACCCAGACTTTATAAATGTCCGTCCTCTTCCCTTCTCTCTGACTATAGGCAGCACCTCAGTCCTCACAGCCACAAAGTTTTGTAATTGTGTAAGAGTATTTTCCTGAACATGATTGTCTGTTAAATAGCTGTAGGTAACGTTAGAGATGCACATTGTTGTTTTGACTGATAACCGACGCCATGCTCTGAGTGTCTGTGGCTTGTGCCGTGGCTGAGTTGCCGTTGCCGCGGCACAAACTCCACCCTCCATCCTGACTTTTTTTTTTTTTTTTTTGCCGTTATACAGTCTACGTATAAAACACACACTTTTATCAGTAGGTGATAAACTGTTGTAGTACGCTGACAACATCGCTAGCTAACACCGCTTTGAGTGCACCAGATCCATGGAGTACATTTCAAGGTAACCATGACAACCGGTTCTTTCTGCAGTCAGGTTGCGCACGCATCCGTCGTTGGCTAACACTGGCACTTTTACATTTTAATATGTCCAATAATGTGCATTGTCCTCCTTAAATAAAAAAATAAAAAAATAATCCCTCTATAGGTAACAGATTCATGAATGGAGTAGTAGAATTTAGAAGGCGTGATTCCATAAGGACTTAGGATCAATGTTAAAAGTTGACTGGAAATTTGAAAATATTATCATAATCCTGTGTTAAGACTTTTATGTAACATAGTTAAACACCAGCTAGCAGAGTCTTACAGAAAGGCACTCTTGAAATGCTGTTCAACCAACCACCAAAAAAAAGCTACTATTTAAATAAATAATATCAACTGTCTGCACTAAAAACGCTCAGAGTAGCAGCGGTCTGAATGATGCTTAGCCTGGTGGGGGCGGGGGGCAAGTAAGGCCTGGCCCGCCAGGATTATAAAACCCTATACACAGTCAAAGGCCTCATGTGTGGAAAAGACCCAAAAGCACCACAATTTCAATTTGCCAGACAAGAGAGTCTTATCAGTGGTATTGTAACCTTAACAATGCATACTCAAAGCTATCCTGTCCTCGGACACTCAGTGTGGAATTGTACCACCTGCCTAAACTCTTCACTACTTTTTCTACAATAGAAGGAATCACCTCAATATCATTATAACTCACTGAAACCTGTTTTCCCCTACTGATATTTACACCGCTAGGTTTCTCTTTAACTTGGCTAAAAAGCCACAGGTATGTGGAGCAGTTATTTATAAGTGTTGTCATATTGTCCTTTGAAAGCTTGGATGTGAAGTAAATAGGCAGGTGCAGTCATGCAGACTCTCACCATCAACAACCCATTTAGGGGACCTTGGTCTATATCGTCACCCCGTTCTTCTCCTTTGGAATGAAAACGTCACCTGTCCAATGCTACATCCTCCAATTTGTTCCTTTTTTCAATACAACAGCCCTTTAGAGACATACAGTATATATCCATTGGTGAATGGTGTGCAATACTTTCAGGCTCTTCGTCCGACTCCTAAACTTCCAGTTTTCTCTTGAGTGATTGGATCATTGTAGATTGCAGCCTTTATGTGTTTTTTTTTCTTCTTCCCTCTTCATCTGAGGAGCACTGCCTTCCATAGCATAACCAGTGTACTTCTTGTTCTTCTTGTGCACTATTCTAACCTTCTGCAGTAACCTCACCATTAACCTCTCTGTATATATCTGCTTGTCTCCACATTGCTTCTTCACCTGCATTCTCTCTTGAACCAGCCTTTCTATTTCAAGCTGCCACCTTGACTTGGCTTGACCTTCCTTTACCTTCTTAGCTAAAACCTGTTGTCTTTCAACCTGCCACTGGGTTTCAAGTCATCAACTTTAGCTACTTTTTTTCAAGTGCAGCTCATTGCACGGCCACTGCATTCTTTCATTCAGGCCATTTCCTTTCCCTGATGGATCTTCATGTCCTTTTATTTAGTTTTGTTCCTCCATCCACATATGAAATCCTCAAGAACTTTACCCATTACCTCTGAACTGGCTGTATCCATTGTTCATCCCCTCTCCCTGCCCTGTGATCTGCCTGCGAGTCATGTTCCACCCCTTCTCTCTCTACCAATTTCCCTAAATTGTAGCTAAATTTCTTAAATACTACCCAGGCTTAATTAGTATCCTTCTCACAGTATGTCTAACTTGAACCAGGGTGTCAGTCTGCAAATCAGTCTGTTATCAGAGCAGATTGACAGTCGTGAAAAGAACAGCTGAGTATTTAACTCATTATGTAAACCACAGAGTGCATTAAACATGGACTATTCACGTCTTCTGTTATTTTGTTTCATCAGATTGTTTTGCAATTACACATCCATGCCAATGTTGAATCTCTACCAGCTAATGTAGTAGGAAAGGCCAAACAGACTGAGACAGAAAAAAAAATAAATCAGCATCACAGTTCCATTCATAAATCAGTCTCTAATCCACACATTGGGATGCATGAACAAACTCATACAAACAGTGCAAATTCATCTGAGCCACCATGACAGTTTTAAAAGAAGAATGGGGCTGTTGTGAGGTGCTGCAAAATACTGTGTACCCTCATTTTACACTCTGGCACACACTCACACACATATCATGCTGGGTCGATTTGCGTCGTGGATGAATAGTCATTGGTGTGAAGCAGCTGTATCGACTGGCAGAATAGTTTTTATTGATAAGGCCATAAAAGACAGGGCATCTTAGTATTAATAACTCACCACAAAGCTCTTCTACGTATATAACACAGATATCATTAACTGTGGCACTGCTGTCACACTGGTAATGGCTATAATCAAGCTCCCTGCAGCAGTAAAAATTTGTGTGTTTTGTGTGTGTGTGTGTGTGTGTGTGTGTACACAGTTGTCTAATGAAGGAGTATGGAGCTACCCTTTGAGCTTTGTTCAGGCAGAGAATGGATAAAGCTGGGCTGCATGCATGAAAGGAAAGGCTTATTTCGTCTGATATGGCAGCAGCTGACTTGAGTATAATTCTACATTACAGCCTGTAAGGTCTCATTACATTGGTTCAAAATGCAAGACCAAACAGATGGGGTTATTTGTGGTCGTCTGTATGTGTGTGTTTTGTGTACGAGAATATTTATAGTTTTATTTCTGTAAATAACAAACATTATACCAATTCCACCAGTTTTGTAAGATTTTAATCAAAGTGATGCAATGCTTGCAAATGTGTTCTACTGAATTCAACCGGTGCCCTGATTTGTGCATATCCTGTGGGTGATTACTTCCATGTCTATGTTCTCTGACATGGAAGTCGTGTACTTGATGAAACTTTATAAACAAATGGACACATTTAATAAATGGATGGAAATCTAGATCATCCTGAAGGACTGGTTTGAGATGCTTCTATGGGCTGTAGGCTGTAAGCTCACTTTTGTTATTCTTTATCGTTATAATCACCATTATTGTTTACCAGTTGGAAATCCATTTTGCATTGGTCAGGCTGCTCAGGAGAACTTCTCCCAAAATGCAGTGTAACAATAATATGAATAGGAATATAGAAATATTTAACAAAATATAAAACTATATGTCATGAACAAGCATCCCAATGGTGAAAGGTTTTTAAGGCCATTTGGCACACAACACACATAAATCCCTCATTCTTTAACACTCACACATTTATTCTTTAACATACAAATGCACTCAGGAGTTTGCTAAAGATGGACTTTTTAGTGGGGGCGCTTTTACCTCACTGATATTTCAGAATTAAATATGTAGGAATTATCTTCAAATACAAAGAACATGGTTAATGCATTAGTGCAAGTGTGTGTGAAACACATGACAATCTCTGTGTTTAGCAGAACAGGGTCAGTCTGAATTTTCAGAGAAGTTATCACGACAGACCTTCCTGATATTTCACACAGGACGGCAGGCTCTTAATACCACTTACACATTAAAAAAAAAGTGTTTTACTATTGAGTCATTTAAATTCATCACCTTTTGAACTACCAAGGCTGAGCCAGGCGCATGAGTGGGATGTTGATGTTGTTTAAATGGAACTGTATTCTACATTCAGTAACCGGGGAAAAAGAAACCACTGTACAGTACAGGTGTATAAGTATATCCAAGTGCGAGTATACGCAACAGAGCAGGTACACTGTTAGCCTATACATTGGTATTTTTACAGTATACTACTGAAATTATGAAAAAACTTCCCATGATGCAGTGCAAATTACAGTACTCTACTAGAAAGGGCATTTACAGTATTGTACTGGCTGCTTATGTGGTAGGATACTGTTTATTTTACAGCTCAGTCTAACAGTGTAGAAACATTTTACTGCATTAGTTAAGGGTAGAATATTAAACTGTTGCTGAGGCTGATGACTCATTTACTGTGGTTAGTGTTTTTTTTAAAGGTATAACCTTTTGTCCACCAGAAACTGCTGTTTTCTTCTTTAAAAAGGTTTGACAGAGCCAAGGGGAGCCATAAGCAAGCAAAACTAATGTTTACATTCAGCATTTTGCAAAGTTTTTGTATTTAAATCCATGGTCACTATCTTGCACTGTTCCTCATCTCCTCTGCATTTGCCTTCACATCACATCACATCACATCACACATGTAAGGAGCCTATACTGTACGTACATCGGCCTTTTATCATAACCACGTCTGTACCAGCTCTGCAATGAAAATGGTATCCATCCTTTCTCTGACGTTAAAGCAGAATTTGGACTATCAGAAGCAGCGTTTCTGGCCTATTTACAAATTAAATCAATTACTGGCAAATACCCTCGCACATAAAACAGAACTAGATAATAACTTAATGTCAGCCATTACAAAAAGAGGCACAACTTCAAGTATTTATAAGATCTTGTTACTTGCCTCACCTAATCCATTTATATCCACTCAACAGGCATGGGAGAAGGATCTTGGTGTGACACTGACTCCAGAACAGTGGAATGCTATATGGAAAAGGGGTATTGTGTCATCCAGGTGTGTTCGGTACAGGATCATACAATTTAAGATACTATGTAGAGCTTATATGACACCCTCTCGTATATCCAAAATGAATAAAGATCTGTCAGATGAATGTTGGCATAACTGTGGGGGGCATGGATCATTATTACATCTTCTATGGGACTGCCCGGCAGTCAAAACATTCTGGCTTGGCATAACAAAGGTGCTAACAGATATGTTTAAGGTTCATGTACCTGTCTGTCCCATCACATGCCTTCTTGGACAATCACTGGGACATGTCAAATCAAGCCCTACACACTACTTTATGAATCTAGGCTTTCTCTTTGGAAGCAACACAATACCTCATGTTTTGCATTATCGGAATGGATTAGAGACTATCTGGATCTGTTAAGCATGGAACGCGCCTCCAACTTGCTCTTTGACTATGACACGAACACTCAAGGACACTGGGACATTGCACGGACATTCATGGAAAAAGAGCAGCATTACTCTAATATGCTTTTGTAAAGTTGTTTATATTGTCCTGCAACCCATGCTTTTCTTTTGTTATTACTGTAATATGAAGTCAAATGCTACAATGTAATACATCAGCATACAACCCCCCCCCCCCTTTTTTTTTGTTTTTGTTTCTGGTTTTGTTTTGTTTTGTTTTGTTTTGTTTTGTTTTGTAACTACGTGAGTGTGTCTGTATGTATGTATAGTGTGAGTGGTGTGGTGTCTGGGTGTGTGTATGCATGTGTGCCTTTGGGTGTGCTGTGAAGTGTGTGTGTGTGTGTGTGTGTGTGTGTGTGTGCATTTGTTAGAGGTATGGTTGAATATGTACATTGCAGTGCCATGCAACAGACTTGTCATCCCTTTTGCCTTGTTTTATTATGATGTTGAAAATTAATTTAAAAAATATATATATAAAAAAATAACCACGCCTGTAGCTAGTGCAGAACCACTGCAGTATGTGTGACTTAGTCGAGATGAAGAATCCACAGAGGTGCTAAGTCTCTCCTCTCCTCCGTCCCCAAACAAAGCTCAACACTTACACCTGCTACTGGCCTAATTACCTTTCATCTGTTTTAAAACTCCTGTGTTTAAAAGGTCATGCAATCTCCTCATGGTCACTTCATTAAATAGGACTTGGTGTTACAATCCCTTGTAGATTCAGCGCCTCACCCGCCAGAGTAGAGTTGGTCTTGGAAATGACCACCAGATGGAGCCATTATTGCGACGCATCATTAGTTAGGTACTAATGATGTGTCTGTATATTGATTGTACTTGGAAAGTCTCCAACGTTCATTATCAAGTACATTTATTAAAGATGCTGTTATTCATTCCCTCTTATCATCGTTGTCAATGAGGTATTAAAGCTAATCTACAGCTATAGCAAAGGCGTTTGCCCGCTTGTTGCTCCAGGCTGAGGACCATAGGGAGCTACACCAAACTCTCCATAGACTTGTCTTATTTTTAACTTTAAAAAATGCAAGATAGAAGTTAAGAATTGATGAGGATATTTTTAGATATAGCTCATATTGCAGCACAAAAAGTTTACAAGTCACCCTTTAAGGCGCTTTGTCCTTTGAATGCACTTTTAAATCCAGTAAAGCAGTTGTGCTAAAAAACAAAAACATGATTAAACATAACTAACACTTCTCATCATGAATAAGTAATAAGCCCATCCCTTTTGTCTGTAAACACAATGCACATTACTTATAACTGTCATGTAGGTTTGGCCTATGCATGAGTGTGTCTTTGGCCATGCTTGATAATGTATGTGTTGTCGTGAATGTGTGTGTGTGTGTGTGTGTGTGTGTGTGTGTGTGTGTGTATATGTGTGGACTGCTTACTGCAGTGTGTTGTTTTCCAAAGAAACAAAATGGATAGGGAAATAAATGTTTCAGTACTTGTGACCCGTGCAAATGCAGATACACAACAATGTAGAAACACATGTAGCTACATGTGTAAATCTGCCTCAGAAAATATAAACAGTGAATATATTTTTGCCAGCCTTTTAGATGAATAATGAATACTGTGCTGAAAACATGTTTCACATTATGAAACAAACCTTCACCCAACACCCAACAACCATGTCTCCCAAAAGTTACTACTTATCTGGAGTTGGTACCACAGGACCACAGAACTGGCAGCTTTTTATTTTCCAGACCAGAGAGTCCTGTGATGTTCAGTCTAGACCTGTTACTATTTGCATCATGCTTTCTGTGTCTGATGAGATTAGGCCTATGAAAACACGTTGGTGAGGTATAAGAAAGACTGTGTTTGGTGAAATATTAGAAAAATATTCAAATAGTAAACATCTGCTTCGTACTCATCTTAATCTGTCTGACATAACAAAGTGTTTGGCGTTATCTCGGCTTTGGCTTCGAAGGAGCACTAGCAGGTTTGAGAACTTGTTGGATTTATTGTCCCAGGTTAGTTTATAGTCTGACATTAAAGAAAGTCTGTATGCTTGAGGACAAAGATATAAAACGTCAAAGGCACATCATTTCAATCAATTTACTACTGTTGTTTCACCCATTTTCTCAAGTATATAATGAATGTTTATGTCGATAAGAAGCAAATGAGACCTTGTGTACAAGTGTGGAAATGAAGCATTATCTCTGTGAGATTTATGATAGATCTTTTATTTTCTTTTTTCTCTCTTCTACTTTCAGTCTTGAGGCTCTGTTGTTGTTATGAAGGTGCTATGATGATCGATCAGTCCAATAGATGCATTTCTCCTTTTGATCCTCAGACTCTCTAAAGTCACACTCACACAGTGACCAAGAGAGTGTGAGACAAGATGAGATAGAGGCAAGTGCACACAGTTTGGGGGTGTTGGTAACAGTAATAGGGGTTGATCAGTACATGCTGTGTGTTGAATAGAACACAGTAATGGCATTGCAGAGTGTTGACTACCCAAACGCATAGTGTGTCAATGGACCCTGACTAGCAGCAAGCACAACTGTAGATATATTGATGTAGGGGCTGTATTGTGTGTGTGTGAGCGTGTGAATGATTGTGAAATGACAGTTTAGTTATAAATAGAATGGAAGTCATGCAGGCTGGGGGGGAAGCAAACCTGAGGTCATTTATTATGGATGACATGACTGGACCACCTATGGTGACGGGAGCCTACACCACACACGAGAAGCAGAGAATATCTCCAAACAGGAAATACGGCAAAGCGAGCACTGGCGAATCAACAAAAAGGCGCCAGACGGAATTGTAGAAGCTGTACGTGATGATTAAATGATGATTTATTTGGCAAATTACGTGTTAAGTCCTCAAATATGCTGTCACTATTAAGAGCAGGGTTGTTGGCTGAGCGTGGAATTACATCAACACATTTGTTCCATGGAACAACAGATGAGTGTTTTGGCCTCGTGAGAGGATGTCAGGACACATAGTTATGCAATATCTTCATTGTCGAAACCAAATTAATGAATTTTTCATCTGAGCAGGGCTTCCTGTGGAATCAACAGTTTCTGACAGCCAACACTAACTGGAGTGTACACAAGCTGTTTGGTTTGTTTTCAAGGGTTGAGGCTTGCAAACACTAACTCTTTGCAGCGTGCCTTGGCTACTGAGAAAGAGGCACACCATTGAATGTGAAACAGACGAAAAAAAAAAAAGAGAGGCTTGAGCAACAATTTGAGAAGATGGTGGCACAGTGCAGCAATCAGACGGAGGCTTTAATGACACAAGTGTGACAGAATGTGTCATTTTGCAGATGAAGTAAACACTTGATGCATTATAAAAGCAACTGTCTTTGCGATGACATATCCTCACATAAGCACCACGAAATTGTCGGCACTCACTGCAGTTAATGATGCATAATGCTCTGAATCACGTCAGCAATCAATGGGATATAGTATATCCATGTAAGTAACCTTAACATATTCTTTTTTGTTTCCTGAAAATGCACCATGAATGGGAGTCATGCTTAGCTTTGACATTAAGGGGAGGGAAAATATCAAATGACACGAGATTCTAGCAATTATAACAAGACTTTGGCCACATTTATCTAGGTTTGGAATGGTTTAGTGGTTTTTGTGAGGGCAGAATAAATGAAGGGCCATGTCAGAGGGTGATAGTATCAACTACAGTGTGTGTGTGTGTGTGTGTGTGTGTGTGTGTGTGTGTGTGTGTGTCAGCAATCTCACATCATTTAGTTTGTTTATACACCATAACACGACAACCTGTAATTAGATACTTGAATTACAAGCTGACAGCTGATAATAGGTGTTTGTTGCTGCATATGTGTTAAGCTTTCTGACTTGGGCAATTATCTACCCACACTCTGTCACTCTGCTGCATCACAGTGGCACACTGATGAATATGTCAGCATATGTACAATGTAACCACTAGATTGCATTGTAAACGGGGCCATCGCTGTGTGATACATCAGCTGATACACAGCGTAACGTTTTTCGAGGTCACAGTCACAAACATATTCACATGAGCTGTTATGTCTTTCCGCAGTATCTCAGCTTTTTAAGAGAGAGAGAAGGGGTCCAACCCTCTGTGGGATAATAATCTATTTATACTGAAGAAAGAGAGAGCGCATGAGAGTCAGTCTCCAATGATTACACCTAATGAATGTACAGAGGGTAGAAAAATCAGAGGATAATGCCATACAATTTATATCACAAAACTAATGAATCATGTGCAATATTGGTTAGTGGGTCCTAAACTGTTATTCTTATGCAAATTTACAATTTAAAGGCCCAGAAGCCGGAATTTAACTAAATCTAGGAAACCAGTATATAATATTGGTCACTTATAGAAATTTACTTAGGGATTTGTTGACACTATATACATTAATAAATAATTATATGGTCAGCAGGAAAAGGAAATGCATTGTTACAGTAATCCTATTTAATCTGCCTTTATGATTTGAAAATAACCTCCAGCTGAACTTTGCATGTCATCGTGATTCTTCAAAGCCCAGTGGAGCTCTACAGCAACATTTACATGGGAAATGAAATCCTTTTCCCAGATTTGGATAAACAACATGGGATTTGTATTTCAGTCTCACTGAATTCAACTAAATCAAAAGACTGACCCAGGACTTGAATTCACACCCTAATACTTCCAAGTAAATCTCAAAATCAACAGGACCTGCCTGTTAGGAGATTGTAATCCAAGCATCACCAAAATGGAAAGTTTACTGCTGTGATTGTACCGATGTCACTTCAAAAACATCTCAGTGATTTGCAACAATATGTTAAGTAACAAGTTAAAGCTTTGTTTATGATTAGTAATTTGTCGTTGTTCTGCTTTCAGACATTATATACAGTATAGTTTTTAAAAATACAAAAACAAAAAGTCAGAAATTGATATAGGTCTACTTGCCACCAACCATGGTGGATTTATATAAGCAGAAAAAACAGCTTATGTTAAAAGAAAAAAAAAAAGGTTCAAAGTCTGGTGTGAGTTAGAATGACAATACTTTTCACAGGAAAACACTAGTATCATTCATTTTTGGTATCATATCCAGTTTATAGCCACTAGCGCCTCTATAAACAAAAATATTCCTTTGCTTTGATTGTACTGCTTCTGGTTCAGGAACTCAATGGCAGTTATCAAGGTTATTGCCTGAGAGGAACAAGGGAGCTGTAGACGAAATGAAAACCACTCTGTTTTCTTTGATGGATTAAGGCTTCAAATGGAGAAAGTTTTCTGTCAGGGTAATGAAATATTTGATGGAATTTCAGCTCAAAAATCAACAGCAAATCGTAAAGTGGCTGCAAAAGACATATCACAACACACAAGCCTATGAGCATTGGTATGATTCACTAAAGCTTTTTTCAGCTTTAGGTTTTAATTTTTTTCTGTTTTCCAACCAGTGTTGCTGAGGATGGCACTGAAGTCATGACCTTTCATCCCCTCTTTGATCTGGGATTTGTATTGACCTGTAGGCTGTTACATTTCTGGCATTATTACACATTTTTTCTGACATTTGAAAACTTTATATATTTGCATATATTTGATAGATTTTATGCCAAGTAAAATAAAAAAAAGAAGAAGTAATTCAGCATTTTAGTGCCGGTGTTATAATCTTGGCAGGGTTTGAAACCGAATTAGATGTTCACATAGAAATTATAATTTCATAGATATCTGAAATATTTAGATTTTCTTTTTTGGTCCTGTCAGATTTTTCAAAGAGGTTTAAAGCTGTGTACAGTCATTACCTCAGGATTTTTTAATTTTTGGTTATGGTCCTATACCTAAAGTGTTTCTCCACTGTCTGTCTCACTATAAATAACAAACCTCTTTTCACTAATCATAAAAAGATGAATAAATATTCCTCACATTGCACTTGTGGTTGTAAAATCATATTTTTACTTAGTTCATTAGTTCTGTTTGCTATTCTGTGTGTGTGTGTGTGTGTGTGTGTGTGTGTGTGTGTGTGTGTGTGTGTGTGTGTGTGTGTGTGTGTGTGTGTGTGTGTGTGTGTTGTGTGTGTTAGATGCTTGTCATTACAATCAGCCTTGAATCTTTTGGTGCACTGTTTGAAAACTAATTTAATTATAATTTCCCTCAGCTAAGTGTAGTTGTGGGCTAATTAGCAAATGCCCCATTTTATGCTAACAAGCTAATGGTGATTGTGGTGAATATTATATCTCATCTGCATGTTAGCATTGTCACCGTGTAACTGTTTCACTGGCTGGTAGATACACATCCCTTAACTTGTGAATCTGGTATTTTTGGTAAATTAATATTCTAAGAGAATTTCATCTGAACACCCTTAACACACACACACACACACACACACACGTGCACATACACACACACACACAGGGACGCAGAGACAACCATCTCAGTCTTAATTGAAAGATGTAATCTTGCAAATGGAAGGCATGAAACATTCAGAGTGTGTGTGTATGTTTATGTGTATATACACTGTATGTGTGCAAGCCTCAAGAGACTCACTCAGGGACTCTTCTGTCTGAAGGAAAAAAAGGAATCACTTGTGACCTCCCCTCACTCATTTCCTCTCATCTTCTCCTCTCCCTTTTTTATTTGCTGTCTTCTCTTCCTCTTCTCCCTATTGCTTAATTTATTCTCTTCTTCTCTGCTTACTCTCCTTCTCTCCTGGTGCTCTTAATCCTTCCCCAAAACCTGAGTCTCAGTCCTATCCTATCCCATCATTTCCCTCCTCTGTCCCTCATACACATCCTCCATCCCTCTCATCTCCTCTTTTCCCACTGGCTCACGTCTTCCCTCTCCCTTAATATCTTCTGTTTTCCAATTTCTGTCCTCATCCTTCACTTCCATCACACCCCTGTCATTCCACACATTTATCCACTCAATCACTCTAATTTCTGCTCCTCCCATTCACACTTGTTCCCTAATAGGTGCCGTGTCTTTCTGTACCTGTTCGTGTTTTTCATGCTTTTTCATATTTTTCAGTCTCCTGTCTCCATCTGGTAACATACGTTACTCCAAACAGCATTTTGCAGAACAACTCTTCAGTGGGTATATAATACAGGATACATTGTAAATATCTAATTTCACCCATAAACTGAGCACTGAGTACTGTATATTACTAAATTGTATACATTAAGGATTCAATCAAATTCACATGCAAACTCACTTCATTTTTGAAATACAGTTATACATAGATAGATAAACCCAAGCTCTCTGATGAGTGTAGTTGAAGAAAGGCGCTCCCTGAAGCAAGCATGTCATGTACCATATACTTACAGTTTTTCTCGATTGTTTACACACATTTTCTGAAAGCATGCCTCATACTCTCAGAACTCTACACACAAATCCAAAAACACACACACAATGGGCAAAACCCCTAACTTCTCCTGCAAAATGAAACTTTACATTCAAAACAATGTTACTTATTCTCAAAATGCTATTTTAGTCTCAAATGACACACACAAACCATCATATGAGAACCAGTTGAACACTGATGTGCTCAGTGTAAAACACTATGATGAATGGAAAACACCTCTACTTTTTTTACTGCAACTACAGACAGTAGCTACATATATACAGTGTAAATGTGTTGTAAAATTTTAGAGTATTGATTTGATACTCAGAACACTCAAATACATGGTAACAAATGAAATGCGTGAAGACGCGACCAAGGTGGTCGTGTGACGATGCAGCCATGCTGATCTGACCACAAAAGAAAAAAGAAAAAAGAGTCGGTCGGGGTCAGCTGGTTTACGGTTGGACAATTTTGAAAGACTGAACATATAATGTTGATGGGATGAGACTACAGTAACATGTAGCTCACCTAGTAGAGCTGCACTCTTTGTAGTCAAAGACTTTGTTCTAGTCTATGTTCAAATCCTTCCATCGACATACAATTTTGGTGATCAATGCATTTTCTTTTCTCATCATCATTATGATCACTGCTATGTGTGTGTGTGTGTGTGTTGTGTGGCCTCTCTGTTTGGTTTCTCTCTTTTTGGTGTCAGTCCATCACTGCCTGTTATGCTGCCCTTTTTTGCTAAAGCTGATTGCTAATTGTAAAACTGTGTGACAGGTGTTTACCCATGTGATGGGTCAGTGTGCATAGTAGGGAAACTAACTTTAGAATTTTGAATAACAGTGTTACTCGTGAAAACAAGAAATTTTCTTCATGAAAATTGTGCCAAATGCAGAGAATTGTGTGTACATGTAGTGTTTTGAAAAAAGAGTGTTATAGAACTGCACATTGAGTGTAAAGCAGGAATTGTGCTTGTAGTTTAGCAGACTTGGTTCAGGGGGTTGGTGCATGAGTTACATGTTGAGGCCATTGTGCCTCAAGAACCAGAAATTGTGTGTAAACAATCGAGAAAAACTGTATTGTTCATGTTCAGAGTTCTCAGGTTATTTCCCTGGATCTGCTCACTGTAACTAAAGACAGCTGGCACATCAAGTTACATTTGGTGATGGCAAAGGCCATTTAAGATTCTGTGTTTGTATCAGAGAAGAAAACAGTGGTGAAGTCTCTACCACAGCTCACACAGGTTTAGACCTGAACCATTTGGCTACTCTCACCTTTTTTATGCTCAGTGATTATGTTGTTGTTTCTGTTTTTTTGTGTTTCCTATAATCTTCTTCTGCTCAGCTTATTTTGTTTTCTTTCAGTGAATCGAAGATGAGCAGTATTATGTTTTTAATTTCAGTCTAAATGTAGCGACATGTAGGCTAGTTGTCTGAGTTGTATTTTTTTTTTGTGACTGTATACTTCACACAGTCCGCCTTGTGGCAAAATTGCATTATGGTCCATTGAGGCTGCTCTTGGTGGAGAAATTGGAGTCTGAACCACTTCTGAAAATGATTCTTACCTGTATTCTTGCTGTGCCTTAGGAATGTGTTCATGGAGGAGAGGAGAGAGCAGCAGGTGGCCAGATAGAAATACAGGGAGATGAGTTTATAGGTGTGGGAATAAGGAAACACACTGCCATTGATTTGAAAGCCTGCAGTTCTGGCCCTGCACAGCCCAACCTGTACAGCATATAGGAAAATAACAGCTTGACTTACACCACCTACAGGCAATGGTCGTTACAACTACTATTTTTTCCCCTTTTGCATATAATTCATGTAATACTGTATCAGCACTATGGCTTTTACAGTCACAATCTGATTTTTGTTATCATTAAAGGTGTTCAGAAAAGAAAATTGAATTTGAGCCCACTGTGGGTCTTAACATTAGTGTTATAACTATTATCAGACGACATAACCCAAACTTTGTGCAAAACTCTATTTTTGAGTAAATCCGGGATGAAAGTGGGGTAGTTTTTTTTCACATTGGATAATGCAGGCACATGAATTATGCATCATGTTGCTCACGATTCATCAGCCACTGATATTGGATCCGTCATCCGTCAATCAAATGTCTGAGACACACACACACACACACCGAGCTGGGTCTTGCCCCAAACATTGAATATCCTGCCCGCTCGATAACGACCAATCAAATTCGTTTTCCTTACTCGGGTAAACTCGTGTGGCACCTCATGAAAACTCGTGGAAGGAGGTGCGACAAACAGGACAAACAGCCATTTCTGAACACCTTTAAAGGGATAGTAGCATTTTTTTAAAAGTGGGGTTGTATGATCTACAAATAGCCCCTAAGTACTTTAATTGCAGTAGAAGACTCTCTGCACTCCTCCCGTTAGCAATGCCAGCCCATAGCCCTGCCCAGAGATTTACAACATACAGTGTTGTGAACGGACCCAAAGAAACGGCCTATTTTCACGGCCTAAAAGAGGTTTTACCTGAAAAAAAATACACAGTTCCATTGTTCACTATAATTTTTTCCAGCCCCACACAGTGCAGGGAAAACTCAGTTTTTATTTGGACCTAACCAACTCACGTATCCCTCAGCCCAGGGTTAGCGTCCGTCGATCAGCAGTTGGTTAGGTCCAAATAAAAACTGAATTTTTCCTGAACTTTGAAGGGCTGGAAAAAAGTATATTATAGCGAACAATGGAACTGTGTACTTTTTTTTTTCAGGTAAAACCTCTTTTAGGCCAGGAAAATAGGTCGTTTCTTTGGGTCCATTCACAACACTGTATGTTGTAAATCTCTGGGCAGGGCTATGGGCTGGCGTTGCTAATGGGAGGAGTGCAGAGAGTCTTCTACTGCAATTAAAGTACTTAGGGGCTATTTGTAGATCATACAACCCCACTTTAAAAAAAAATGCTACTATCCCTTTAATGTAATTACATTTCTGTGACACAATGATGTGCCCTTTTTACAATCATTTTATCTAAAGTTTTTAAAATAAGAGTAAAAAATATTACAGAATAAACAAAGAAGAAAAGGGGACAACAGGATAAGAAAAAAAAGCTGCTTTAAATCTTCAAATAAGCTCTGGAAAATGCAGCAGCTTGCAGGTGGCAAACACATCCCCTTGTGGGAAGCCTGGTTACTGTTTGATTAAGTTTTAACAGAGGCTGTGAACAAATTAGCTAATACCTTGAGATTCTTCACATCCAAAAACAAAAACCTGAGAATGTGTGCGACATATGGTTTAAGAGAAGCACAAATGATTGCTCAAACAAAGCATTTCTGGTATGTG
Organism: Trachurus japonicus; assembly: GCF_045865225.1. Classification (NCBI taxonomy): domain Eukaryota; kingdom Metazoa; phylum Chordata; class Actinopteri; order Carangiformes; family Carangidae; genus Trachurus; species Trachurus japonicus. The sequence continues at coordinate 24,210,037 of NC_140919.1, forward strand.
TATTCAAGGTGGTGTAAGGAATTCAATTAGCCTTGAACTCACATTTTTTTCAAATGCCGTATATGATATGCTGGCACACACACGCACACACTCTCAATCCACACATTCACTCCTCCACACTCAGACAGACAAAAAAATGCACAAAAAAGCAGTGAGTGTAAGGCAGAGTATGTGTGGTGGTGTGTGTGTTTGGGAAAAAGTCCTGCCTTTAATGGTTCCTGGGAGGGTTAAAGAGGATGGGGGTTGAGGTAGACGGTGTATTTGGCTGAGAGTGTTTGTGGGTGTGGATGTGGTTGGTTGAAGAATGTGCTCAAGTGTGAATTGTCTAGGGAGACGCTGCAAAGCCTTAAGCATCAGTGAGCCATATCACATAACCGAAACGCACAAGGACCACTTGTAGTTAATTCTCAATTATCACGTTTGTAGAAAATCTATAAATGACTTTTTTCCAAATGAGGCTCACCTGTGACAATCAGTGAGAATTGCAAGGGTGTTGCCGAAAGTTTAGGATTTGATCACTAATAAATTTTTGATTTTGTGTTCAGTTGACAATTCTAAAAAAAAAAAAAAAAAAATAGAGGGAAGCGAGCAAACCCTAACCTTTCAAAGAACTCTTGTTGTGCATGTCTACATCATTTTCCATTTGACTGCCGGAGAAGAAAATTCACTGTTAGATTGGAAACTCTGCAGTTGGCAAAGATGAGAATGTCCAATCAGGTTCAGTCGCTGCTGCTTACATCAGCACCAAAGCCTCTCACCAAGACTCGCTTGATGGCCTATCTACGCTCTCCGCTTTCTGTTTAACTTCACACAGCATGAGGGATAACTCCATTTAGCTGCAAGACACACTTTAACAAACCAGAGGGAATGTAATGAAGAGTCACTGAGTTTCACAGCTCAGAAACAGGTAGCGGAGTCACTGCTGCCTGAAAGTGAGCAAAGGAGCAGGGACAGAGCTGTTGAATGAGCTCATCGGGAGGTGGACCACAGAGGTGAAACACCCCCATCAAGCAAGCAGTTGTTGGAGCTGAGTGAGAGCAGTCAGTCATAAATAGGACCTCACCTCTGTCAAGCTGGGCTAACCCAGCTGGGCCTGTTTTCACATGAAGGGTAGAAAGACGGAGAAGGAACCTGTGAGCAGAGATGGACAGAGTACTCGACCCCAGTACTTGAGTAAGAGTACAAATACTACTGGTCAAAATTTTTAAAAGTAGCTCAGTCGACATGTTACTCGAGTAAGAGTAAAAAGGTACTTGCTTTTAAAGGTACTTAAGTATCCATAAATTTACTTTAAGTAAAAGTAAGAGTAAGAGTAAATTTCTTATTTTTCACATCAATGAATCACTATAATTTTTTCTAGATGAATTTAAGGACCTTTTAACTCTTGTTTCTGAGAATTAACTCTTTGAAACCACCTGCACTGATGTGCTGCTTTTAGGGGTTAGGGTTTCCTTCTTTGACAAACACAGCTTGTGTCCAATAGGATTTTAGAAAAAAAAAAGAGCAAACCTGAAAGTAACAAGTACTTTTCAGCCTTCCTAGAAATTAACTCGAGTAAAAGTAAAAATATTTGTCTTGGAAATGTATTCAAGTAAGAGTTATAAGTACCAAAGAAATCTAATACTCAAGTAAAGTACAAATCCTCTGGATATGTACTTACTAAGTACAAGTAAATTTACTCCGTGTCCACCACTGCCTGTGAGTAAAGTAACTTTCACCAACCAGTGTCTGCGTGACCACCACAAACTCGAGGTACACTGAAATCGACGCAAATGTTGAAAAAGAAATGAATGCAAAGAGAAAGAATGAAGGAACACGGATATTGAAATAAGAGGATGATGGCAGAAAAGAGGTTATAAAGGCAGAAAGGAAGAGGGACAGAGCATGTGTAGAAGACAGAGAGGAGGGTGCAGACACAGGGAGGAGCGCAGTTGGGGAGGGAAGAGATGTTGGAGATAAACGAATTGAGGGAAGAGAAGTAGCTAAAATGTCGCAGGGGAAATGTAATGACGGCCGGCGAAAAAAAGAAAAGTGTGACAGAATTTTACAGGCAGGATTCCTCCGAGGGACGGACGCAGAAAAAGAATCTGGGAGAATGAGCAGCGTGTGATTGAGGGAGGAGAGAAGATTTAATGTTGGGACTGGGAAGAAGCAAATGAAAATGAGCAGAACAAGAGCTATTAAATAATGGCCAGATAGCGAATGGTCCGGATAGAGAGAGGGAGGGAGGGGGAAAAAAGAGAGTAAGAGTGTGATCCAGAAAGCGATGGAGAGGGGGTGGGAAGGGAGGAGGAGGAGGAGGAGGAGGAGGAGGATTGCAGCGGGCAGAGACAAGCTCAGAAAGGGGGCTTGTCTTCCGCTCAGCTGTGTGTCTTGGCCGGCTGTGAAAAGCCGCTCTCTTCCTGTCAGCACAGGAAGCCCACAGGGCGCCATTGTGCAAGACTGTGAGGGAGAGACGGGGACAGAGAGGGCAACGGACAGAGGTTTGAATAATTTAGTGGAATTATTGTTGAATTTAAGATTCTGAAGGTTAGTTGATATTCAAATCACACACACATCGGCTCGCCTAAATACTACCTCGCTCTCCATTTCTGCTTTTGCATATTTGCATTGGCCGACACCACACACAGCTCCTCGATACTAATAAGACTGATTTGTGTTTGTTGGATTGTTTCTCAGTCCAAATCACAAAGACAGATTTTAGCATGGCAGTTGCTCAGAGTCAAGCCCTGGCCCAAAGCCTCCAGCTCCTCTCAGTCTCCCAGTGCCTACCGGTGTATTTACCAATAAATTGAATTAGGGTGAAATTCTACCTCTGGTCTCTGTTTCACAGACAGTCTATTGTCCTCTTTTTTTTTGGGTCACAATTGGCTCTAATGGCAGTCAGAGATTAGTTGCCAAGAGTGTGCAGCGGTGATTGGTTCTCCTTCAGGGATATGGCTCTTTCAAGCTCTTTCAGTGAAATGAGAAAATCTTTTATTTCGTTTCACTTGTTTTTGTAAGTAATTGAGCACGTCACATACTCAGAAGAATGGGCTGAAATGGCTGTACACCAGCTGTGTGCACGCACTGGTACAAACTATGAATCACCTCTCCTGACTCAAACATTCGCATTAATTGGCCCAAATTGCCCATCACAAGATTACAGTACATGGCAGGCAATCTTGTCTCTATCTATTATTATTTTTATTATTTTTTTTTGTTAGTGTTCTTTTTTCATATGCAATTACATTTTTAACCAGTGTATGAAATCACTGTAGTTCCTGTTTTGACATTTTTTGGTCTCAATTTTTGCATCTATTTATAGGATGACATATTCTCATTTTCTGTTATTCAGTGTGTGGCTATGAGTTGAAGGTAATGTGTTTGGTTTATCAAGCATTGCAAAACAGCACTTCCATTATTCCAACTTGTCCAGAGTGTAGCAGCTACATATTGCCTCTGAGATCTGTTTCACGCACTCTGAAGTCAACCCTGAAGCGACCCCATTCAACTGTCACCGCACTCTGTCAACCATAGTGATGTGTCATCACACATGCGTCGGTTTTGTTTGCCAGTGAGAGAATAAGAGAGAGAGAGGGAGGAACAGATGAAGACATGCGACCAAAGTAGCAGAAAAAATTGAGCTTCACATCTGTTTATTTGTTGATGTGTTTATGCATGTTTATGGCTGTGCGTTTACTTGACTGCACTCAATAGCCTATTCCGCGCTGCAGTGGCACATCTATCCTGCTCCATTTACCGTATGTACATCTTGTCTTCCATATGCGGGGTGGGGTGATACATGTCACAGAGATGACATGCCTCCAGAAATTAGAGTAATTGGTAACATTGTGTGTGAGTGTGAAAGGGCAGGGAGGAAAAAAAACTAACTAAAGGAGCAACAAGGGGAACAGGGCTTAAAAGACACGGGAGAGGCAGAAAAGAGGTGAGCAACAGTCCCTGAGTCTGGTAACAACTCAGGGAGAGAAAGGGAGATGATAAGCAAGCAGGGATGAAAAGAGTGGGAGAGAGGAAGTGAAGCAGCGGATGAATTAAATATGCTCCTGCAAAGAACACTCATGAGAAGTGGGGCATGGAGATCCAGGGATATCCCTCTGTCTTTTTTGGCCTCTTTCTTGCTCCTTCACTTTTTTCTTGCCATAATTCCCGTTCCCATGGTGCTGGTTTGCTGCCTGAACCTCACAGCTTTTGGAATCTCTCTTTCTCTGTTTCTCTGCCTTTCTTTTTGTCTTTTCCTGCTCTCCTGTTTCCCAGTTTTGTGTTTCTCTTAACATTAAATTTACATCTTTATCCTACCCTCAATTCTTCTGTCTCTTTTTCAGCCCAGCACTCTTGGGAATGACATTCATTACATGAGGTTGTGGTAGGTTGGTGTGGGAAACCACAGTCACACACCCACAATTAACATTTACCTTTTTATTCCCTCTAACACGTCCCCCTCTCTCCTCTTCACCCCTCTTTCATGTTTCCCATTCCTTTTCTACTTCCTCTCAACTCCCTCCCAACTCTACTTCCCACTCCATTATCCTTACTCTCTCTTCTACCCTGTGTTGCCCTCCTTATTCACCCCTTTTGTCCTTAACTCTCCTATCCCCCCTTTTAAGCCACCCTTTTCTTTCATCTTATCATTTCATATTCCCATCCTCCCAGCTCTTATTTTGTCCTATATACTGTCCCCCGATTTCTACTTTCTCCTTTTATTCCTGCTGCTCTCCTCCTCCATCCTTTCTATATGCTTCTTCCTTTTTTCATTTAGTCCGCTCATTTCTCACCCCCCGTTCTTGGCTTCTTCGTTTATCTTCTCCCTCGTCTTCCTCCTGTCATGAGCCATTGCTACCACTGCTCCACCCCCAACAAATGTCAGCATGGATCATCTGTAGGGTAGCCCTACTCTGCCCATTCACCCTGATGCCTTTATGTTACAGCAATGCTAAGCCATACAAAGTGCAAGTGCCTATTTTACACATGATTGCTAATGTTAGAACAAAACACCCCGGGCAAACTTTCTTAAACACTAATTCTAACTAGCTCCCAGCTAAGACAGAGGCCCCGCTGTGTATTAATATGGTGCGCCATAACAGTGTCACTTGGCCGTATACTCTCTTCATGTTTCCCTTTCATTGGAGTCAACGGCTCCCATCTGCAGCCCTTTTCTGGCATTCAGATGTATTTACAGCCGAGGTTTGCCAAGCTGAAATACACAAAGTGTGATAGTTTCCACCCCTCAAACAAACCGTGTTATTGGCCCAGCATGTGTTCTTTCACAGATGTCACTTATCTTTACTTACCCTTATGTAATTGTTAGCTGTCTCAGGTTCTTCTTTACTGTGAAGTCCAGTATAATGAAGTTATCCTGTATCAGGTATAACAACATGATATTATTAGACCTTTTGTGTCACTATTCTGCCGTCTAGTAACACCTGACGTGAGAGTTTATCAGTTACATCATGGTCATGAAAAGTATACACACAATGACAGAAGAGTGGTGTAAACCAGCTTTGTCTGAGATGTTGTGATCTTGTTTCATGAGCTGCTGAATGGATTGGTCAGCAGAAGAAGGACACAAGTATGTAAAGGCTATAGGAAACGTTAAAGGGATAGTTCACCCAAAATTCAAATTTCACTCATTATCTACTCACCCTCATGTCAACTAAGGGCTGGGAGAAGTTTCAGAGTTATCCGTGGCTTCTCTGAGTTACAGCGGGGCTCCGTGCAGCACTGCATGTCCATATGACGGTAGCGAACGGACACCACTTTTCTTCGTCCAAAAAGACACACCAAAAACCATCCAAATACCTGCACACAGCTCGTCTGTAATGCCCCTCTTGTATTGAAGCCCCAACATGAGAAACTGTTCTGAAAAAAATTAGAAGAAAAGTGAGCCCCGTTCCCAACCGTCATATGGACATGCAGTGCTGCGCTGAGCCCCGCTGTAACTCAGAGAAGGCACGGAGGACTCTGAAACTTCTCCCAACCCTTATGGCGAATTTCCACTAGCACGGCTCGGCTCGGTTTGGTTGTGTTTCCATTACAACTGAGTATCACTTGGTGCCTCCTCGACGTGGGCGGGGTCGTCATAACACGGCTGCGCGAAACCGAAACCCTTTTGTTCCGTGTGGTGCCGTCGAGCTCCCTCTAAATCCTTTCTTCGGCAACCAGAGTCAGGAACGTCTGGACCTCCTCGACGGACCAAGGAGTGGATTTCTTCTGAGAAGCCATGTGTTCGACGCCAAACAGCAGTAAAAACTGAAGCAGTAAAAAGTGGTGTCTTGTCTTGAGTCTTGTTTTTATTTACATTCTAGTCGGTCGTCGCGTGGTTATGACGCTTTCAGTGACGACACTCATCGGCCAATCAGTGGAAGGCAGTCGGCTGACGTCATGTTTTAGTAACACTTCGGCTCGCTTGGAACCAGGGCTGAGGTGATACCAAAAGTGTACCTGGTTGCAGGTACTGCGTGCTAGTGTAAACACGCAAATAGCGCGCCGAGCCGAGCCGAGCCGAGCCGAGCCGAAGCGCGCTAGTGGAAACGCGCCATTAGTCGACATGAGGGTGAGTAGATAATGTAGATAGAGTAGAAAATGAAATTTGAATTTTGGGTGAACTATCCCTTTAATGCATATGTTTACACTACAGTTTAGCTTTAAAGCTATTTCCTCGCAGATTCATAAAAGCAACAACCCTTGCACTCCTTTTGCTTTAGTTCTCCTCCACACAATGATACATGTACAGTATGACAAAGAAATGCTTTGGTAGTATTTGCAGGTTGACACCGAAGGTAAATGGAAAAATAAATATTGTTGGTCCTGTAGCAGCTTTGCTTGTTGTTGTAAAGTTCATCTTCTCCTCTGTGTCTGTCCTTGTGTTAGCACAATTAATTCACTAAGTCACATGTAAAACCTTGAGTGTGTGTTACTGTAGTGTGTTAGAGTGGTGTTGACAGCCACACATGCATGTAACCCTACATACGAGGCCTACGCACAGACACACACACTGCTCCTTGTCACCCCCCATTATCATCATGATCATTTATTAAATGTGGCTTCCGCCAGAACAAGTGAGACTAAGAGTGAGGGAGCTCAGGGGGAGGAGGGATTGCTTTCTTAATTAAACGAGAGGAAAAAAGAGAAGGAGCACGGCGCCACAGGCTGGGCTCCTTTGAAGAAAAAACATTTATCTCATTCACTGCATTCCCCTGTTCCTCGTTTCTCCCTCTCTGAGTTGGCTTAGTTACTCTGTAGCAGAGAACAACACACACACACACACACACACACACACAAACAGACTGCAGTGCGTTGTGCTGCAGCTCATTTTCTTTGTAGAGGTGTAACATGACCATTGTTTCTTCCCAGGTCACATAAAACCATGCTCAATTATATAACATTAAACATTTCTGTGGGTCTTGAGTCCCTCTCGGCACGTGTACGCACGCACACACACACTCACTAAGTGATGATGCTTTGGAGGGTCAGTACGTGCGATATACAGTAGTGGTGCAGAGGTGAGCACCATTGCCATCACTAAGGTACTGTAGGTGCATGGGTGTGCGCAGCTCTGAGTTTGATCCTCTGGCCTGAGGCCGTTCTGGGCGGAGTTTGGATGAGGTTCTCTGGCTTCCTCCCACAGTCCAAAGACATGCACTCAAGGTTAATTGGTGACTCTACATTGCCTGTAGGTGTGAATTTGAGTGTGTAAGGTTGTTTGTTGCTACATGTCACATCTGTGACCAGTGTCAGGCTGTCAGCCCCCACCCCCACCCCCCCCACCCCCAGTAAAGTAACCGAACTCTAATACACTCATCCATAGAGTCAAAGTTGACCTTCAGACTCTGTCACCTTTGTGATATGTTTGTATTCACCCTGAAAGAGAGAAGTTAGAAGTTAAAAAAAAAAGTATTCAGCAGACATAATGAACTTTCACAGTATATAGGTTAGAAGTTTAACATTGTGAAATGAAGGAAAAGCTAACAAATAGTCTGTGATGCAGTTGAAAAGTTTTGGCTTCATTACAGTTTGGTGAAGGAGATTGTTATTGCAGTTTCAACTTTCAGGGTTGTGACTTTAATGATTTGCACTCGGCACTCGGCACACAGCTGATTTTCCAAATGTTAAAAAGTTTTTGACATGGTGAAAAAATACATTTGGAAATTAAGATGTCTATGTATACTGTCCTGGTCTCATAAGGATTGTTCTTTAGTGCAACTACTGTCTCTAAAATTACTGAAGACAAAACTGAAGTGCTGCATGAAGAGGAAGCAAGTTCCATATTGTCTCATGCTTGTAGGCATGGCCACACACCAAATAAGCTGTTCTCCTTAAAGCTATAGTGCGTAACCTCTGCATGTCTGTAAATATTCGTTTGGCATAAGCCACTACAAGAGGAGATGATACAACGCTGATTAAGCTGTTCGGCTCCTCTAACACCTTGCGGTATTTTTCAGTATTTGTTCTTTTTGTATTTGGTGATGTTGGCAACATTCCACGCTGACGCACAGGAAATAACACATTCTACTCAGTTTTACCTGAGAAGCAGAAGGGAGGGGGGAGGATAGCGCTAGAAGCAACATGATGGAGAACCCGAAGAAGCGACCAAGAGGTTCAGAAATGGATCCTACTAAAAAGAAAATGCCTTCCCGTTCGGCAGAAGAAAGAAAGTGACAAACGGTAGCGGTGGGGAGGGGAGGGGCGGGTTACACCGGGCCATACGCCATATTGAGGTGCCGGCTGTATCGTTGTAATAACGCAGAAATCCTCTAGGGGGCAATAAAAGTTATGCACTGTAGCTTTAAATTGACAAATAACTTACACAGAGTGATGGGAGATGGTGAATGGTGCGCACAAATTATTCTCCTGTTTGGCTCACGTCACAGTCAGTGTAAAGCTGTCTTGGCAGAGGGAACCTTAAATGAAATCTCCTTGATTTGCTCAAACAGAACTCCAGAGAGCTTTGAGCTCCAGTGGAAGCTCTGAGGCGATTTAAACACACACACTGTGTGCTTCGCCTCACTCCCTGCAGGAAGCATGCAAGGAAAGCATCACTGCACACAGCCCTCTTGCCAAACCCAAAATGACACAAGGATATAGATGACATATACACCTAACAGTAGAATGCGACAAGCGTCTGCCCAGTAGAGGTTGGAGTAAAACACTGCTGAACTAACTGGACAGACCGTGACACTTTTTAAAACCCATCCGTTTTGATTTTGTGGCAGAATTGTGTGCCAGAGCAAGTTTGTGTTTTTTTCCCAAGGTAAACAAAGCTAAATTCAACAGACTGAGCCATTCAGATCCTGGCTGCCCACCACCGCGTCCACCCTCAAGTGTCACCTGGCTGATTGCTCCTTTCATCTGAGAGCACGTTCCCCACAAGTAGAGGACTGGCCACGGGCGACAGCATCATTAGCTGAGTCACTCCTGTCATGCGTATGGTTATGTGCATTCTCCTCAACAACTGCTCCTGCCTGACCCCCCACATACAGGAGTGGTGAGGTGGCGGGGGCGGGGGCAATGCTTAGCAAACAGCTTCGCGACCGCAGCCACCCCCTGAAAACGGATTGTCGTGTTGATTCAGGGGAAACCACAGGGGACAACCAGTATGTAGCCGTGATGCAGAAAGAGCCAGTTATTTCCATACACATGGGCTGAGCCCCGTGATGCAAAGGTGGCAGCAACACAGCGTTTGTCCCGTGGTGGCCTGAATCTGGATAATGACATCAGCACTGAGGTCAGGAATGCCTGGGAAATGGAGAGCTCTCAAGGGGCAAATATTCTCCATATAGCCCAAGAGCAGGAATGCCTCTGAACTAGGGATGTCATGATTACTTGTTTTCACAATTAATCGTGGTATTAAACGCCACAATTAATTGATCGTAAAGATTCCTAAATACCGTCACTTTCTGAAAAAGATTATGTTGGAACCGTATCTGCAGATGTGCGCCAAAGTAAAGGTAAATGCACTTATCTAAAGTAACACTGAATTATTAGGAATTCAAATGTTAGCATGTCATTTGTATTGTGAAAAAAATGATTAAAATAATCTTAAACATTTGATATTGATGATAATGAATGACTTAAATATTGCAAACACTTCCCCCAGTGGATTAATAACTGGTCCTTTATTAAGAGATTAGTAATGTAATTACATTTTGACTATATTTGATTTTACACATTCATAGTGTTGTGAAATTTATTGATGCATAATAATCGTGATAATCGTAATACCATGATTATTTCTCTGACAATAATCATACCAAGAAAATCTATAATCGTGACATCCCTACTCTGAACACCGTCATGGATGTGTGTGTGTGTAAACACAGATCATATCCTAAGATGTGTTATCCTGAAGCAGAGTTTTCCAGCAGCTTCATGTTGCAGAAACAGTTATTTGTCAGAGTGTGTGATGTGCCTGGTTCAGACTGGACATTTACACCAATCGTACAAGCCCAGCTCTCATCAGCAGCTGATTACGTAAACAAGAGGCCTTTCTGATGCAAGGCATTGCCTGGCCTTCTGTTTATTTCTGTATTCAGCTGTTAAGCGCATGATGACGCTGCTTTAATGACGTGAGAGCTTTGACCAGCAGTCAAGGCTTTGAGCACATATATTTGTGAAATGTAAATTCCAAAAGAGAAAAATATTCAAATCAACAAAGTTATCCATACACCATCCAGTTCTCTATTTTTCTTTTATCTTCTTCTGTAATATACTGCAATATGCTATATATATTATTATTATTACTTGGACTTTGCACCTGTGCCTGAACATTACGTAAATAAAGCTGAAAATGATGCAGAGTACTTCCTCCTCAGTCCTTATAATAGCTATTATTATTTATTTATCCGGATAAATACCTGCACACACGCACACACAGAGCGCTCATTGCACTGCAGATAAAGGTCATGAAAGGTTAGCGACTTCTCCTACTGCTCACAGCCAGTGCTCAGTCAGAGAGAGAGAGAGAGAGATGGAGGTGGAGTTATTGTAACGTACCAAAAATATGGGGCGTGTGTCAAAAAGAAGAGGAGTGTGAACGATGTGAATTTGAGGATGGATTAGAGAATAGGGGAGACGGACAGAGCACACACACACAACCTGAGAAATGGAGGGAGAGACGTAAAGCAAAAAGAAAAGAGGGTAGAGATGGGAGGAGGTTAAGAGAGAGAGCGGATTTCACACAGTGGACCACTGACGGATGGTTGGCATTTAGCTCCCCACTACCTCCGGAAATAACTAATTAAGCATGGGCTGGCGTGTGTGTGTGTTTTGTGCGTGTGTGCGTGTGTGTGTGTGGAGGCAGACGGATTGGTGCATGAGGACAGGGCAAGAAGCAGTGAAGGGAGAAAAAGTGATTTTATTGGAATTGTAAATGCATAATGTTTGTAATTCTGTTAAAAGTGTTTCATTTATTTGGTGAAAGCAGCACCATCTTCACTGTGCAGCTGTCTTGTAGGTGCTACAGTGTATTTTTGTTTTAAAAAGGAATTAATTCTGTTTTACCTTCCAGCACTTATTCCCTGTATCTGGCTGTTTTTGTTCCTCTAAAAACCTAGAGAAGGAGTAAAAGAGTGAATGCGGTTGAGAAATTAGGCTTGCGCAGGGAAATGATAGTAAAGGATGTTGTTTTTTTGAGATTGATTGATTTCTTAAAGAGTACGAGATGATCAAAAATCACATGAATAACCGTAAGCTGTCTGAAGAGCCTCCCCTGTGTTAGTGTCCATATTTTATATTGTCAGATGACTCATCCCTTCTGGAATACATTTTAATGTGTGTGTGGTTTTTTTATTTAGTTTTTTTTGCTTTTTGCATGCACCCCACATAGTTCCTCTAATGCTGCTGAGTCTGAGAGGTGTGGGATTGCTTTCGTGGAAGTACTCCAACACAGTTACAGTAAGCCAGGGGTATAACCTCCTGGCAAGTCGCAGGATGATTTTGGAAGGGCATTTTCATATTTTCACCCCTCTTCCTCTCCAATATCCAAGCCAGAGTCCTACATTTCTGCCCAGTGAACATTAGCTCCGATGGTCAAGGTCTGTTCAAAAATGCAAGAGATGCACAAACATTAAAACCTCTGTGAATATTATTTATTCTTTTTTTTACCAATGAAAATTCACCACTGGATTACAGTACATTAAATCCCTTTTTCAATATATGACATGATGCCCTGTATCCAAATTTGTATCATGAGTTTAGAATAGAAAACACTTGAGAGCTACCTGCAGACACCATCCAATTATTAAAACACTGGCTTGCACTATACTCAACTATAAACACCCCAGAGGACAAACAGCATTAGTAGCGTCAGATGCGTGGGCATTCAAGATTCAAAACGAGAGCCTTGTTAGAGATAAGTTTGCAGTATGGTAAATATTAGTTGAGATCACACTTCCTGTACATCATTTTGTGACCTTTTCCCTGCAAGACACCTTGTAATGTATTCATGCCGTATAAATAACATTCCTTCCTCTGTTTTGCGTGTGTAGTTATTATTATTAGAGCTGTAACAGGTTTTGGGTAAATGTACCTTATTTTTGTTTGGTTATTTGCCTGCCTCTTGTGCTTATGTGTCTAGCATATTATAGAGTGTTAGCAATAATGTTGTCGGTTTTGTATTGTTTTTGATAGTGGTTGTTAAGACATGTAAAAAGGCCAACTGAGAACAGGAAGAAGAATCAGCAATAGCTATATAAACTCTTTGTGCCACACATTAAGTTTCATGCTGTTTTGGAACTTAACTTAGAACTGCGTATAAAATTAATATACAACTGAACTAACTAAATAAATTGCACCACACTGGATTTTAAGAAAGACCCACTGTTTGCTCACCAGATACATTACCTGACACACCTGATGTGCAGAAACCTACAGAAAGCTTTAAGTGTACTTTCAGAAGACGAGAACTTGGCCTTGGCTTGAGAGCTTGGCTAGATAACACAGAACGGCTTATTGTTGCCACTGTTTACATTGTTTATCACGATTGTAGAGTTTAACCACAAGCTTTCCTCTAAGATATTTTTTTCTCTGGTCCATCTGGTATCTCCCTCTGTAGCTTGTTTTGTCTTGTTGATTATATGGAGGTTTGCCAGTGAGTCAACAAAGACTCGTCCCCAGACAGATTCTGTTTTACTAATCAGAGGGACCTCTACACAGTTTTGATTTATTAAAAGTGCAAAATTCAGACAGGGTCTTTTTTTTAAACGACATGTAATTCAGTTGACACAGAGTTTCTCAAAGGCATCCATCTATTGACTATTGAACTCTTGTGCAACAATGAATGCAACAACAAAACCTTGGAACCTCATTAAATAACAGAATAAACAGAATGCATTAAAAAATGTATGCATGAATCACTTTTAAGGATGTGATGTAAAGTACAGTAGATGTTATATGTTTTCATTAATATATGTTGCATCATTGTCAGTGAAAGCAAATCCTGCAGTGATAACTTTGCTCCCCTACAGAGTGAAGGAATTAACCAGTCCTGATTAATGTGTGTGAAGTCTGAAAGCACCACTAGTGGTTGATGAAGAGTGCTATTGCCCCATGCATTTGGATCCTTCAAAAAGGAAAAAGAACAAATCAAAACTAGTGATGTTCGATACCACAAATTTCCTTTCCGATCCGATACTGAGTAAAATGCAGGCTGGTATCGGCGATACCGATCCGATACCGATACTTTGTGCAAATGCCCCTAATGTGCCTGGTAAATCTAAAACAATTTTAAAAAGTACTGTATTTCAAGTCATAGCTTCCTAAGGATGCAAGACTTTAGAGTAACGTATTTATTTTAAACTCTGAACTCTATTGAGGTAGTGGCCTCGTTTAGAATATAGCCGAAAATAGTGTTTCAAACACTAAAAAAAGAACATAAGTAAAATAATAAAACCATAAATTAAATAAGAAAATTATAAACAAACATATAATTTTTTCTTAATTCATTCATTTATAATATTATTTATAATTTTCCCACAGATATTACAGACTTCGTCTTCACTGTTTGTGGCACTGAAACAGCTCCACACATAACTCCTTTCCGCTCCGTCATTGACTCTACACAGACTGACTTTGTGAGCAGCTTACACGTTACGCACTTACCCGGGCGGAAGAAAAAGTAGTTCCTACCAACCGCGTGTCATTTAGACAAGATCTGAATAGTTTAGTTACTTTCCACTGTGTTCCTGTTAATGATATGCATAACCACAAATGACTGAAGTATCAAAAGTATCGATATTTTCATTTGAGTATCGATTCTAGAGCACACAGACCTGGTATCGGAAGTATCGATATTTCAGTATCGATCTGCACATCACTAATCAAAACTACATAGTTTCATGGTGTGAAGGCCATTACCAGCATGGCTCCTCCCAGGGAACAGAGTTGGAGGTTTAGTGCTGAAATCAGAGACACCGTTAGAGGAATGCAGGAGCGGAGGAAAGAGGAAGACATGCCAAGACAATTGACAGAGTTGAGGAGATGAAAAAGGACACATAAAGAGAAAGCTTTTATACCAAATGGTAGAGTGACAAAGTGCTCTGGAGAAAGAGGGGAAAAAACAGTCAGATACACAGAGATGAAAGGAGACAGGTACAGCTTTCCTACTAAACCCCACCCAAAGTGCTCTTCAAGTACTTTGAGCTACTGGCAAACACTTCTCATACACTCACACAGATCTACACACAAGCATTCACACAACGCTGTAATGTTGAAAATGTCCTGTAGTTTCACACACCTGAAATACATCCACGGGTACATACACACACCTTAGCTTTCTAGGAGAGGATTATGCACAACACGCTCACACCTTTACTATATATAGATGCCTGTGTTGAATCCACACAAACACACACACATACACACCACCTCAGTGTCGCTGCACATTGATGATGCTCATATTGTGTAAAATATACTTTTAGACTGGTTAACGCAGCTGCACGCGGTCATAAATCACACACAAATGTGACGTTAATAATTAATCACAATTGTATTAACGTGGTGACTGTCGTGACTGAATAAAAAACTGGCGTGCAAAGACTTGGCACACGCACCTCACACGTATGCCTACTCTCTTAGCGCCTCACACATACATGTCGAGTCATGTGTGTGTGGCGCAGACATGATTTTCTGCTGTTCACAGTGAAAACAAACAAGCGTTCAATAATTTATGTTGATTAAGGGAACAGCCCTGTTTCTGTGTTCCACTAACAAGCCAGACAAGGGGATGGGAAGAGTGGGAGAAGTGCATTTGTCTTCATTCCCATCAGCACATTCACAGACAGATTCACACACGTGCGCACAAACACACACACACACACAGATCATGTACTGTACTCTACTGTACACTCGACACACAAACAGCCACATTAAGCTTACTGCACACTGTACATTAATGTCCGTAGTTTATATTCTATCGTTACATTGAGTTGCTTGACGCATCCATCTGTCTTCATGATGTGGTTTTTCAACTTGAATCACTCAGCAGCAGTTGGATTGTCCACATACAAGTATATTTAAACTACAGTTACTCTCTATTTGACTTATACTCCTTTTCCACTGGCCAAAAAACCCGTTTAAAATCGCCTTCAATTGGCTTGGGTCCGATTGGCTTGCAGTGGGAACGCCAGACCCGGGTCAACCCGCTAATTTACGCGACGACGTGGAGCGTTACGTGACGCCACGTCATCGCGCCGGTCGCGTCTCATATCACGTACCAAAACAAAGCTCTGCTCTCATTCGAGATTGGGATCAAAAGATCAGACAACACTGACCAAAAACGATTGAAAAAAAAATACATTTATTATAAATACAAAGTTGCATTTTTACACCCTCTTTAATAGAACACTAAATTATTATTTTGTGTTGCTTTTTCTGTTTTTATGACCGTCAGGAAAAGCATTCTTGGTGTCACACAAAAAAGCTTTAATGGGCATGTACTGTATTTAATAAGTATACTGTAAGCATGTATCACTATTCCATTGATATTCAGGTAGAAAAATACAAATGCTTTTATACTGTGTAAATTGGGTAAATTTAACTAATCTGAGACTGCATTGTGATACTGTTGAATATTGTGTGCGTGTGTAAGATGACAGAGGAGAACCATGATTTGTGTTTTCTGTATTTTCATTGAATGCATCTTACTGTAAGCAGCAGCAGCAGCAGGAATTTTTAATTATAGATTTTGAAAAGGGATCTCAAGGAAACCCTGTTGTGTAACCAAATCACAATATGGAGATGAAATTGTATTGGCAAAAGGCAGAACAGGGCATCATTGTTGATGATGGGAGTTCATACCTGGCTGTCATGGCGCAATTAACATCATTTGTTGGAGGCATAACAGAGGAAAATAACCTTGAGATATCTGAATGACTGCAACGTGGCTGGCACAAAGAAAGTGTGCAGTTTCACGCCTTCTTCCAGGCTGTTTATGAACAATTCTTGCTAAATTGGGTTTCCCATGGTGAACCCGACTATGCATTCTGATGAGAGACAAGACGCTACAGCAGAGGGGAGGGTTTTTTTTTTTTTAAATTCAAAACTGAATTACAGTAACAGGAACATTGATACCAGAACACACATGTACTCTCACCCACCCACACACACACACACACACACACACACACACACATAAAGCACCATACATGGATATATACTTCATACATAAACTCCATATACTACACTTCCACCCACACACACATGGTTAATGTTTGTTGGTTTGAAAAGGAGACATTTGGACCAATCCCCTTCTTTTGAATATTCATGAGCACCTGCCTTCTACCAAACACTCATGAGATCACCAGCACAGCGTTACCAAAGACATGTATATGTGCTTCTGTTAGGCTTTGTACCTTTATGTGCATGCATCTGTTTGGAGTTTTGTCAAGGTAGAAGGGACCATGTGAGCCTGAACAGATGGAACAACTACTTTAAGAGGCGAATCACTTTATGACAAAGATACAGCTTTTCTTACATATATATATATATATATATTATCCATACTCAGTCATTTCTGAGAGAAGTTTATTTAAAGATCCAATAATAACTATAGTGGAAGGTGGAGTTATGACACTTATCAAGAACCAATATGTTTTCGCAATAACATATGAAAACCAAGAGAAGTTCTGCAAAAGACAGACTTTTTTGTTTATAGCATTATTAAAGCAGGACTGTGTAAAAGCATTGGCTTTTCAGTCCCTAATACTAAATGATTATTTCTTTGCTCCGAGGATGAACAACCTTGTCATTATGAAAAGTGTATAGCAGAAATGGCTGCCCTTGTGAATGATGTACAGTATAATGTGAAGTAGTGTTATATGCCTCTGTGTAATCGATATCAAAAGCCAAGATAATTTAGTAAAATATCAAGGAGCTTTATTCTTACCTGGAGCTAGAATTGTCTAATACCTTAATTTCATTGGGACCTTGCCCTTTGTTGTTCTATCCTCTTTCTATATCCTCTTTGAGCGTTATAATATTTCAGTGTGTTGCTGTCTGAGGGTAACACTTTTTTGTGACTGTGTGTGTGTGTGTGGTAGTGAAGATGTGCTCAAGGGTAGGATAGGATTTTAACAGCAGAATCTGCCTTTTAATATCATAAGAGAAGTCACTTGTTGTCCTGGTTTATTTCAGAGAATAGAACAATATGTAAACAACATGGCTGACACTGTCTGCTGTGTGAACAGGGTTAGGGTTCATGCCGCATGTTTTCTCTTCTTTTTTCTTTTTAATAATAACATTATCACTTCAAATGTTTACACTCCTGGCTGTGTTGACCACGTTGTGGATGTTTTGCCCCAGCAGTCATAAATACTTTCCAAATGTGGTTTATCTGTGTGCAGCAGTGATAGATTGGGGGGGTGGGGGTGAGGAGATGATGTGGGCCTCTGCCTGTTTCAGTTATCAGAATGCAGCTGCTGTTTGGCCCATTTTAAACTGTGGTTTGCTAATAGGGCATGCTTTTAGAAATGTTGAATTATTGGCAACATCACTTGAAGGGGCTGTTACACACATTTATTTGTAAGTAGGCTTTTCCTATGAAACATTAGGAATATTGTGTCACACTTAAAGGGATAGTTCAACATCTTGGCAAATTCGCCCATTGCCATAATCCCTAGTGAGTAGGTTAATTACCTTTAATTATCGGTGCATGTTGCTTTGAGATCCACGAGGCAGAGACGCGAGCTGCTCAGTCAACCATACACAGCAGTCCCCTGTCCCTCATCAAACTCATCAAATACACAATCCAACAACTCCAAAGCACTCTTATGGACAAGTTGTAACATTAGGAGACAGAGTTGTATAGCCAAAACTACTGTAGGCTTCTGGGCGGAGTGATTTCAAATGCGCAAGTAGTTCTTCTGAGTATTTGCTTTGTGTGTCGTATGTTACATAATTATAAATAATTATTTCATAGTGTGGTGAATGTGAGGGTCAAAACTTGTCCATGAGAGTGTTTTGGTGTTAGATTGTCTGTACCTGTACCGTTCAACTCCATTGTGTTCGCTGAGCCGCTCGCGTCTCTGCCTCGTGGATTTCAAAACAACATGCAAGGTAATTAACCTACCCCTATGACAATAGAGATTATGGCAATGGGTGAGTTTGCCCAAATGTTGAACTATCCCTTTAAGGACAGGACCTAAATGAAGACAACAAATCAACAGATCAAGGGTTTAGTCAAACAATAAAATGCAGAAATGAATCCAAATTTTGAAAAAGAAAATCAAAGTCCAAGCTGATTGGATACAGGTGTACAGTAGCACATTAGGGCAGGAGCAGGCAATCACAGAAACTGTTAAAGTAGATGGGTGAGACAGGAAGTAAAAGTAATTTCAAAATAAAACAGGAAACAATCAAAAGTCCTCACCTAATTTCCTCATGAGCACAGTCATTTTAGCGGCAGCCCATGACATATTAGGGTCCACAATCAGCTCCTTAACAATTTCCCTGATGATGTATTGATAATCATTAAAGCTTGCTTTGTTTTGGATTTTATCATTTTAGCAATACATCTAATCGTTTAAAAGGGCTGGTGCGTTGACCTTTGTGAACAATGAAGATTGATTGTACTGAAGAACAACTGCAGGTGATGAATTTTAACACAGTTCAGGTCAGCAGTGTCACTAAAGACTGACTCTTTGTTTTTTAGGCTGTTTAAACAAGCATAAGTGTACCAGTTATGTTAACAGCTAATGATAGGTATTAGTTGCTCCAGTCTGTTCATCACGCTTCCAAACACATACTGTATGCCACATTTGAGGAAAAATGTGTAAGGTAGGTACACACACACACACACACACATTCTCACACGCACAGAATACAAGCCATATCCAGCTGACACAAAAGCCTTGATGTAGACCCCCATGTCCCCCTTCCAATCCAATAATTTCTCTGAGGCCAATTCTCTGCAGGCACATTCACATCACAGAAAATCTTTTCTCTCTCTCTCTCTCTTGGTCTCTTGTGCTGCTAACTCCCTCACTACTCCCTGTCTGTCTGTCTCTCTCTCTCTCTCTCTCTCTCTCTCTCTCTCTCTCTCTCTCTCTCTTCCTCCGACACACACACAAAGCTGTGAGCCATGATTGGGGTTAAGCCTCAGGTTATTACTGAGGAGAGTGGGCTGGGTGACATGGGTAACATGGAGATGGGCAGATGTATGGTTTGTGCATTTGTGTGTCAAAGAGATGACGGGGTTCAAATCTGCTGTTTGACTAAAAGACTTCATAATGATTCATTAAGATGGTTGCTGAGAAAGTCAGTAGCAGGATTTCATGAAAAATCAAACAAGGCGTAAGAAAAGGAAATATGGAAATTAAATTAAATACACATTTATTGTGCCTCGCGGGCAATCAGTTTCATTTTGATCATAGAATTAGTGATAGCACTGAAAAAGTAATTTGAGGACAAAAAGCCTCAACCTATTAAACAGCCTGTGAAATAACATACATTACAATTTGAACCATATTTAATTTAAATGACTTAAAGCAGAAGTAAGCGGAATGTTTGTGTTAATATAAGTCTTAAGTAGTTATATCTTCCGACAGCAATCACTTATATACCCCGCATCTACAGGACACTTAAGGCCTATTCGCACGGGATTATAGATTATAGTATTACCTGGGGACTTCTGGTAATTTGTAATAATTGCAGAGGACGTCTGTGATCTTAATCCCGTGCGAATGCGCCATGTCAGTAATTTGTAAAGTAAAAATTCCCCCGCAAATTACCTACTATATTTCACCAAAGACCGACGTCCCGTGGTAAAACTAGTCCCGTGCGAATCTGCATCTCAGTAATTGAGGGGCATTTTTTGTTCTTCCCCGGTTGAAACCATACTGTATGGGTTGAAACATGGAGGCTGCGGTGGAAATTATGAGCGGCATTTTAGGTGCAAACATGGGCTCGTATCGGTGCTGGAGACCCATTCAAAAAAAGAGCAGGCTCCGTTCCATCAAAAGAGCGAAATTTCGGAGGATATTGACATGCGGCTTTTTAATAGGCCATGACGGCCCGTTATTGAGACAACACTGTTGCGAAGTCACGTTGCTGCTTTGACATTTTATTTACATTTGCTTCGCACATGGATGTGACAGCAGCGGATGTTACGACGTGCACAGTTTTGATGTCATCAGAGCCTCAGTAAATTTGAGTAAAATACAGACATCACTTATCCCGTGCGAATGCACCGCAAGAAACACAGATGTGGGGGGGTAATTTACAAATCACCCGACGTCCCCAGGTAATACTAATCCCGTGCGAATAGGGCTTTAGTGCGTGTTATTCACGCCGTAGATGAGCCAACATGACTTCTTACCGCAGAATAAACGACACAAGCCGCTCCGTTTCATTCCGTTTCTCCCTTTAAGCCTGCCACACACATAAAGATAATCGGGCTGATTTTGCCCAGATTTTCCCCCTTCCGACCACGGACAGACATCGCCCGATTATCTTAAACTCTTAAGATTATCTTATAAGATTTGTAGTGTGTGGTGTGTTAAGAGTCAAAATTCCCCCGACAATCGGCTCGGAAAACGTTAGGCGTCGATAATCATAAGTATTAAACATGTTCAATGCTATTTACGATTATCGGGGCCGACTTCGGTGGCCGTTTCAATCAAAAGTCATCTTGTGTGTGGAAAACCGACGTTGTGCGGAGAAGTGCCTGCTTGCCGAGCTCTGCATGCTGCTCGCGGCAACAAGCCACTTCTCCGCACAGGACCGGCAACCTCACAGAGAGCCACAGTGCAGCCCTGGCATTAGGCTACATGAGGTTCACACAGACATTCACGCATACACGGGAGGTTTCCTGATAGCTGATAGCAAAGACGGTAGCGCTCATAGCCGGCAACAGCCGGCAGTAGAGCAACCATGTTTAAACGATCATGTGACCGCCGCTCACAGCCCGTCATGTGACAGCGCACGGCTCCCTATTGGACAGCCACTTGACTGCTCGGCGTCCGGAGCCACAGACACACACAGATGGGATCGTTGTAAAGGTTGAAGTGTCCCGCTTTTATTAAAAAAAAAATTACATCGCTCTCATTGTCCATTCCGGAAATAGACCCGAAAGAGTAGCTACAATGACACCCCTGGTATCGCTGCTGATGCCGTGGATCTCTCTCTTTTCTGACCGGAGGGTCAAGACTCTGAAAAATCTTAATGTACTGTATGTGGTGTGCTGTGTTTGGAATATCGCAGGACACCACACACAATACGATTAAAACTGTTCAATCACAGATTTTTTATCTTCATGTGTGGGGTCTCTCACAGATAAAAAATCGGTTGAGATTTATAAAATCTTTATGTGTGTGGCAGGCTTTACAGTCTAAGGTTTCTCCTCCACTTTCTGACGTCGAATCATAAAACATGACAACCGGAGACAGGTTCACAATCACTTCTTTTACCATCGGCTCCATTTCGCCACATTTCCTCCCTCTTTTCTAACCTTCACTTTGTAATTCTTCCCTTTAGCTTTAAAGTTAGCAGCAGCTCAAACTAACTAGGCTATATGCTCACAACAGCAAGCTGTGTATCAAACGGCAGAGCGACAAGCCGCTTATTTCTACCGTGTGATATCAAGGAAATATGACCATAATAACCGATAATAGAATGCAATCTTTTTTTTCACGATCTCCTTTTATCTCCCAGCCGTATTTGCAGCTCAGTGGAAGCTAACTGGCAACCCGGAGGCTGAAATGCCACAGACGCTGTGACAGGGAGAGAGCGCTGGGTGGCGACACATGCCAACCATAGAAATTCAAAACATAAACATGATTTGCGGTCTGCAAAAAAAAAATAATAATGTGAATATCTTGGCTGTAGGATTGTTGTTGGTGAGTTCAGTATGTTATACGAACATTATTCCTGAGTCTCTGTGACATATTAGGACGGTTTTACAGCCAGTTGCTTTAGATTTCTTACATATTGTACCTTTAAATGTCACATGGTCAGAGACATCAGAGGTCTTGAGAAACCGGCATCATGAAATGAGTAATGTAGCACTGTAGCACTTTGAGATTACTTTATGAAAAGTGCTTTACAAATAAAGACTTTAGACTTTAGACATTTATTGTCCCTTTAGGGAAATTCTTTTTCACATGACCATTTACATTTCTTTTCACGAGACACATACAAACACACACAGATTACAACACATTGCCACACATTTTACACTCTGGCCAGGTTATCTTGGCCTTTTGTTAAGGGTTGCTATGACGGCCGGTATTAGGCTTCTGTCGAAGCGAGCCCTTCTGCACCTCAGTGCCCTGTATCTCCGTCCTGAGGGGAGGGGGATGAGGTAGGTGTTGAGTGGGTGTGTGATGTCCCGTTCTATTGAGATAGAGATGCGTGTGATGGACCTCTTGTGTAAATGTGATAGGTTTGGTGTGGGGAGCCCAATTATTTTGGAAGCTGTGTTGGTTATGCCACAGCCAAAGCTTTATTATTATTGTTATTAAGAATAAGACTGCATAATTAGTATTTCAATGATAATGTACAGCACCTCAAAATATATATATATATTTATTTTTTGTTTTTTTAATTATTATTATCTGTTTTATATTATAGCATAAATCTAAACATCCTTGTATCAAAGTCCACATATTGAATATGTTAGACAATAAATCTATTTTTTTTGCTGCCTTTATATGCTGACATGCTATGTTTTCAATCAGTGCACATGTTTTCTGACATAAGCAAAAGTTTTTAGATTGATACTGAATTACTATTACTGAACTACTATTAATCATTGGTAATAAGATATCCAACATCGATGTCTGATTAATTACTTTATACTTGTGATTTGGGCTTGTTGCTATTTTAGCTTGTTGACACACCAGCGCCTAAATCGTTTCCGTCATTTTTTAATCTCAATCATCAATTATGACCTAAGGAACAGTTACAGCTCAAATCTGTTGTTTGTTGATATCAGAAGAAAAACCTTTTTAAATCCTCCATCCTGTGTTTCTTTAAAGTTTGTTTCTTCAGTGAGTAATACAAAATAAAGGTCTGACTGGTACTGAGTAACTTCTTACGTAATAGCATTTACTGGCAAGAATTGCAGCACTATGATCGTGCCACTTGCATGAATTGACACAAAAGGTAAAAACAGAAGATTATGACGTCAAAGTGATGTAGAGAAAAGCAGGAGATGGGTAGATCATCACACTAGTGGGGAGGAAAAGAGGTACAGAGATGGAGGCAGAGGTTTGTGACTGCTACATTAGCCTCTGTGCTTGTCTCCCTCCAGCACCATTAGCATATCATTAGAAAACATCTGAACTCACAGATGTTGGACTCTTAGCCTGGCAGGCTTGCTGAGAAGTCAACTCACACTAACACACACAGGCACAGGCTGACTACGAATCCAGTGCACTCTGAGGGTGAGCACACACACATACACACACACAGTGTGAACCCCCAGATGTTTTAACGTTGGCCCGTGGCAGGATCAGAGATGTGGAGAAAGGAGCTGGCACAGATCTGACTAAGAGATCTGATGGAGAGATGCAGACAGAGATTCTGTGTGCATCCAATCAGTAAAAGCATATTACGTACAAAGATTTAACCTTTACAGACTCAACAGCAAAGTGAGTCCAATTTTACAGTTTATGTGCACAAATGCATGCGTTCAGATCTATATTTCTAAGCATATAGGTAAGCATTTGTGTTCAGACACTCGTTGTCAAGGGAGTTTTCAGCCATGTGCCAGCTGGTGTGGACAGTGCTGTCAATGATGTGTCAAACAGTCTGTATTTAGTCTGTCTTGCCAGAGCCCGGGCAGAGCATTTAGACAAGGTGTGTGAAGATGCAGGACCGTCACACAAGCAGGTAATCATTATCTGACAAGCATCCAGGGATGGCGTTTAATGGTTTTGGCAACTAGCCCAGCTAAGTCATTTGCCTGTCGCCTTCATAGCATCTCCACAAGGACTCATCAAAAACAAAGCGATAATAACATGGGGCATGTGCAGACTGAAACACAACATGTGCACTATGTAGTCTCCTTGTGAATGAGTTGGATTTATAAACTACATAATGATTTCAGCAGTGACTTGTCTCTGTGAGGTATATGCTGTATATTTAAAAGACTTCACAGAACAAACATCTTTAAGAGCAAAGGAGGAGGACAGACATTCAAACACAAAAATATTGATTATGATTGTGATGATTATTGTGTTATTGGCAATATGCATAGTTCTGAACATCATATTATTTAGGAATATTAGACATGTACGTGACATTATTTGAATGACTTTGACAATGTTAATGCATTCATGTAAAATGTCAGCATTATTCAGCACATATACAAAGTTCTCAATCAGGACAGGGGCATGTTGCTAGAGATACAAGATACTTACAGTAAACAGCACGCTTCATCTGAGGAGGACATTCGGCATGTTGAGATGTAATTGATTGTATGTATTCTATACAGTCTGTGTGTGAATTTAACCCTAGATTTCTAAGTAACCAGCCATATTAGTGCTTTCAAAGGAACACATCACAGGAACACACAACAAACATCATTCCATCAGTTTCTTCTCTTTTATCATTATATCCATTTGATTTGATTTTCAAAGTACATACAGTATAATGATACAATCTGTTGTATTTTTTGTGTTGACATACTGTAGAAAGCTTAGAAAAAAATGTCCCTGTGATTTTTTCTAACAGACACTATATTACTTTTGATCAGTCAAAATAAACACAGTGAGAATCCACTCCACCGAGCACATCTATACTGTTTGTGCATGTTAATCAGAGTATGTGTTTGGTCCTATTGGTCTTAGCCTTAAAATGCAGCAAAAAGTTGTGTCTTTTGGAGACAATGACGAGGAGTCCCCCTGTCCCCCTGTGGCTTAATCTGTGAATTACTAGCTACCTCACAGTTCCAGCTGCCTGTAATTTAGCCTGACGTTAATTCTTGCCAGTCGTCATATTGATGCTGCACGCTGCCACTCTGTCACTGAATCAAACCATAATACCATTTATTTACAAGTCACGGTTTATCGGCACACAGGGCTAGGATTTGACAGGTCTGGGAAACTGAGTGGAGTCTGTAACTGTAATAAGCGTTCACGCTCAGTCAATCATCAGTGTGTTCACAAAGACCTTCAAAACTATTCAAAGGTGTGTGAAACTACAGGATGCAGTGGCTCTTGGTTCAGCCTTGCACTGTAATAGAACAATCTGCAATGAATTGTTATGACACTCTTTTATTTGCAATGGAACTTTATAATGGTCTTTCAAAAACACAAGGGCACATCAGTTCTCACTTTTAATAGAGATGCTTGTTTGCTGAAAATAAAGCTGTATTTTACCCAAATCCAGGAACGTTGCAGATTTATAATAAAAAGGCTTCTCAACCAGGACGAGCATGGATTTGCATAACAATGAGAAAAACAACACCCATGACTCTTTTGCATGCCCACTGCCTTCTGTTCATTACTGTTGAAATATTCCATCCATCTTTTCAATGACAAAATCAGCCTGAAGTCACAGGGGCTGAACAGTTGCTGCCACATGTTACAAATGCACTGTTCACCATTGACTTGCATTGATCCTCACCTTACTTAGAGTAATGCAATGAGTCCCCAGCTGCAACCTCACAGTGTAACGCCATCAATTGATTTGTATCTGCTAATGTTCTTTTTGTCGGTTTCCAATAAGATACAAGATAGCTGCTGGGTTTATGGGAGGTTGGGTGAGGGGGTAGAGGAAAAGAAAGGAGCGTTGAAGGTATGGCAAAGAGAGATATTCTTCAGCAGAAATAAGGAGAAAAGAAGCGATTTTTCTTGGCGCAGTAGGATGAGTTGGAAGGGGAAAAAAAGGCTTCAGGGCAAAAAGGAGATGAAACGATAACGGTGACGGAAGGATACAGAGAGGGCTGGTGGATCCTGATATTACCCTAATGATGAACTGAAGGTAGTACAGGAGGGTTAAGGGAGGGATGAAAAGTTAGACGAATACAGTTACTGTAAGGGGATGAGTCACAGGGTGAGTGGCTAAGGTGGCTGTAGGAAGAGGAACATGAAGAGGGTGGGAAGGTGGAGAAGGACATTACAGTAAGATTGATGAGTCATCACACGCAGGGTACAGAGACAGAGAAATAGAAGGATGGATGGATGAATAACAAGAGATGAAAGTGGAGGGGAGGAGGGTTATTCTTTCTAACCTTAAAGCAGGAGTGATGACAAGTTGGCAGGATGACTGCTGGCACAACATTACAGTCGCAACACACCCTCGACACAAAGTGTAATGAGATAGATAGATAGATAGATAGATAGATAGATAGATAGATAGATAGATAGATAGATAGATAGATAGATAGATAGATAGATAGATAGATAGATAGATAGATAGATAGATAGATAGATAGAAAGAAAGAAATAACTGCCATATGTCACCATATTATAAAGAGAATCATTTTCAAAGGTGTCTACCAGTGTATTTTTTTCATGCGTCCTATCTTTTTTAAAGATCACTGGCTCTTTATCTATCCTCCAAGGTCTCTGGCTATTGTCTGCGGGTGCTACAAGGTCAACTGCAAGGGCTAGATACAGATGACAGATACAGATAGGTGCTAATGCTGTGTATTGACTTATACAGTGGGGAACAGAAGAGTTAGCTGTAATGTTGTTGTTCATAGCACAATAGAACAATACACAATCATAATGCTTTGGATAGATTCACAGATGTGTGATCTTCAGTTCTTTGAAATCTGTAAATCTTTATATTTATCCTTTTAGAACTCAAAAGGAATTGCTCGAAAAAGACTAAAACTCCCTTTTGGCTCATTGGATGGTTACATATGAAATCAAGAAAAGGGTTAAAGAATCTTGAACATAACATGCTCATTACTTTTGTATGCTAGCATGTTAATTGCTGCTTAACAGGTCATAATGGTTTGTTGACTAATCCTGGTCCAATCCTCCTTTCCACTCTGCCCAAAATTACCTTCAGTGACTATGAGAGGTAATTGCAAAGCACTTAAGGTAAAATGTGAAATGCATGCAGTCCGTGCACTTGCTTGGAAACATAACTGACATAAAGCACAACTGAAACTCGATGGGAACATCATTAGCATTGCATGTGTTTAGTAGGTATGGGAGTTCAAGTTGTTCCGATTCATCCTGAGGGGAATGTGAAGGCAAAATCTAATGGCAATCCACTTCTAGGGTTGTTACCTGAAATAAACTCTAAATATCCGATTGATTTTCTTCTGGATTAAGAAGGAAATGAGTGTTGGTTTCTGGGCTCAATAACCACGTCTCTTTTCACTACATTTCTGACTTGGTAGTGAAAGGTACAGTAGCTGTTTCAGTCATGATCCAGGTTTGGCAGCGTCTTATAGGCAGTGGAGATGCTGGCATTGGGCCCAATAGTGCATGTCATGTTTGAACTCTGGCCAGTAAAGACTTGTCATTAGACTTAATTTAGTTCTACAAACATCTACTGCTGTAGCACCACAACAATGATGTCATTCAACACATTTTTCTTTACCATGAACACAGTACAAAATTGCATTCTTGCAAGTGATTTACCAAGAAGTATCCAGCTGAGAGGTGAAGATTTCCTCTTTAACATCACCATCAAAATGCCGATTCTCACTCAATATGGTTTGAGTCAGAGTACAGAGCTAACATCAGGGTGTCAATTACCACATGCCTATAGCACTCTCTGGTCTTTATTACCAAGTTGGTATATCGACTGTGAACTAAGTAATTGACTTTGGTCAATCCAGCAGACAGGGAAAATGCCTGAGAGCAATGGGCATATTGATGAATGGATTTAGATACATTGGAATCAGATATATACTTTAGATGTGGTGTGAGGTATTGGTGAAGGAGCAATATTTTTCCTCTGTGGTATCATCCATAGTATGTAGCAAGCTCAAGAGTGTGCAATGTGCATTTAGTGTTGTGACCACTAATTCGAAGTGTCCAGTCAAACTGTGTGATGAGAACATGTACAGTTGGTCGTGCCTTAGCAGTGACATTATTTGTTTTTGGCAGTAATATGGAGTAGTTTCAATTCACTGAATTCCACAAAAGATTTGTTTTAACCAAATGTCTGTCAGGTTAAATAAAACCAATCTGTTCTCAACATTTTAAGATAAAATGCATTAATAATGTGTTTATGTTTAGAGGTAATGATCCATATTTTGCAATCGAAAATGTCAGATGCACAATGTGTAATACTGATGATACGAGACAAACAAAACACAATATTTTTCTTAAAGTGCATAGTCAAAGTGCTGGCAGAGGTTGTGTGTGTGTATGTGTGTGTTGGTGTGTAAATGAATGATTGCTTGGTTTTTGCTTGCGTATTGATTGCTTGAATCTCTCATTTAATTACTCACAATACCAGGCTCTGGGAAAATCCTCTCAAGGATAAATATGGATTCAAATGCATGTAACAGACATACCTGGTCTGGCATCAGCCACAAGCCAAGTTCATACAAAGGACATGCAGAGTTTTAGACCAGTACTTTCTCACTCTTTCCACCATAAAATGATTAAATCTAATTTAGCTAATTTGGCAAATGCTTTTATCCAAGTGAAGGACATCAGTAAGCTTCAGTGCATCATCAAACATCAGTGTAAATAGTAAGTATGACATCTGTTTAAGTAAGTTAGTGCTAGTTAAACTTGTTAAGATAGGACTGATTGGAAACGGAGGCGAAGGGCCGGCTTTTAGTAGATATACACACGGGTCAAATGGTCAGCTCCAGAGAATCCACAAACACACACTAGTGTCTGGACAATTACTGTGCACCAGTTGTCTGTCAGTGATTGTCTAGAACTTAATTTAGTTTTCATATTAAAAATGATAACACTAAAACATGACCTTAAGTTATTCATACAGAGACCTGGGAAATATATTATATGAAGATAACTCATTAATTTACAGTCTGTTCATTATAGAGTAATTCTGCAGTCATTTTGTGGTAATTCCCAAGAAATAACAGTCACATAGGCTGTTAATTATGTAGTAATTTTGTGGTGATGTAAAATTATTGCCAAGAAATAAGAGGCAATGAGGGTCAGAGTGCCAGGGACACAGTCCACTGTCACTGCCTTCTTCTTTCAGGTGTATTAAAGCACAGTATACACTCATTCCTTTTTCTACACTTATCCATCTCTGTCGAAGACACTAGCAATGATGTGTAAACATTAGGAATGTGTTTGTTCCTTCTCTTCTCTCTAAAGCTCTGAACATTTACTCACTAAACTTTACCCTTGAAGGACTATTATGGGAAATATCAGATTCACTTGGCTAACCTTGAGTAGCATGGTTGATATGAGCTTGCATATGACAGGAGTCACCTTGAGAATTATACTATTCTGCTGCTTGCTTTGTTTCCTATAAAAGCACATAATTAAAAGGTTTCCTCTCACTGACGTGGATTACGGCTGAATAAAATGTTGGAAGTTCATAATTTATATGCTTTCCAAGAGCGGCAGAACTGACATATCCCTCTAAACATCCCTTTAAAACCCACAGTCCACTGTACAAGGACAATATTCCCATGGAGAGGCCTCACAAAAAGGCTATGTGAGTGCGATCATGCAAGCAGAGCTGGAATTAAATATATATATATATATATATATACTGTTTGTTGCCCTCATTCATTAGGCTTATATAATTATGTTGGAAAAAAATAAATGTGTAACTGTGCCACAACCCTCAGCACCATTACTTAGCCCACTCATAGTAAAATCTTAGGTCCCAAGTTGGACTGTACAAGCATGAGAAACCTCACTGCTAGGACACAGCAGTACAAGTCATTATCACATTCAGCGAGCATCCATAAATAAGTAAGAGAACTGAGTGAATCAACTCCCTTTACAAGACATTTTGCTCTGAATTTCACATCTGCAGCAATGGTAAGCTAAAAATAAGCAGCTATGAATCACCATTACAATCAAAACAAACAATCCAACAAATTAAAGTACAAGCGGCTTAACACAGGTTTACTAAGACAAGTTGAGGAGAAATGGCTTAAGATGAATTTCCCTGCTCATCTGAGAAATGTAGCTGTTTTTTGTGAGAAGGTACAACCAGGACAGGCTCTCTCAAAGTCTTATGTTTCTATTGAGGACTATGATGGATAAAAGGGGGGCATTTCACCATGCATGGGAAAACATAATTAAGCTTGTGCAGAAGCTGGATCTTCAGTTAGGAAAAAGAGTCCCAGTGGTAGCAGCAAATAAGCCATGCTGCAGCTGAGGTGTTATTGTGATGTCCACTTAAAATCACAGCCACTCACTAAGCTTTGATGTACCTGTCTGAAGCATTACTGATAAATACAGTCACAGACCCATGTTGACTCGAGAATGAAATCCCATAAAATCAGTTCCACATTTGACTTGATACATAATACATAAGTTTGTATTTATGGCACACACACACACACACACACACACACACACACACACACACACACACACACACGCACACGCACACGCACTTGCACACGCACACATTAATATGCCATGAAGGCCAGTGAAGTCGCAGCCTGCACTGTACTGCGTAAGGTGATTCTACCAATTAGCACATCTCCCACCTAGAGACGAGTAAACAACGCAGTGAAATCTCCTGGCGTGGTGTTTGTTTATTAGGGGAAAAAAATGCTTTACAGACTCTATGTCTCATTTTGGAGCACGGTGTGAGAGCAGCGAGGAGCCTCGTCCTCCTCCTTCCTCCCTCCTCCCCCCTCCGCCCTGCTGCCTGCATCCAGCGCAGTCTGATTTCAGCACCATGGACAGAGTCTGATGGGGAAGTCGAAGTGGACGCGGGCTGCATTAAGTTGAAAATGACGAGTGCTGGGTGGTTTTAGTGGCTGTTCAGTGTTCACACAGCCTAACATGCACTTATCCTGTTGTCGGCTATATCCCATCCCACCACTGATCAACCGGTGCACGCCGATCGCAGGAAAGCACTGTGCAGCAGATGTACCTAGTGTTCCTTAGTTGGCTGTATCATCTGTGGTTTCATAAAATCAACTTTAATTGTAACTGGAGGCCGACCCTGTGTGCGTGCTGGAGGGCGAACAGGTTCCAAATCATATTTTAAGTAAATTAACACCCTGCCAGAAGGTTGTTTAAAAAAAAAAAAAAAAAAAAGTATGGTGTAAAAGCGTTGAAGTGGCGTTTTCTTCAGCCTATTTGATTTCCTCGCATGTTCTGCAGTCGACCGGTAAAACCCCTCAGAGATGGACAGACCGCATCTCTCACTGGGACAACCGTGAAGCATCCCTTTCGCTTTGCCATCTGGAAAAATGAAACTGTGCTCTCCACCGTGTAACTACGCGATCCCAGACCGTCTGTCAGTTTTACCGACCTGCTACCGGCAGGCGAGATAAAACCACTGTGAATGGGATACGGCTATCACACAAATGTACACAGAATGTATCCTGCTCCAGGCTACCGTGGTTTTCTTTTTTTATTGTCTTAAGTTGCAACACCTCATTATTTCGGGCATATGTCATTCAGTGCAGCTGTGAACGATCGCGCTTTTTTTTTTTTCTTGGTTCACCTTTTTTGTTGTTGTTTTTTTCTCCTTTCCTCTCCGCGGCCAGATGTTTGTGATCATGAGGTCGTGACGTAGAAATGATTTTAGCGGGTCCCTAGGGCGCCATCAGCGTCCCGCAGCTGTAGGCGGCCTGAGGTTTCCCCTCTACTCTCCTGGCTGTCAGCTGGCCCGCCGTGCTGCCGCTGCCTTGGTGGGACAGACAGATGAGATTCAGGTTTGGCAGCGGAGCGAGTGGCCGCGATGCGTCAGGATGGATTGGGTTTGTAATGCAATTAGGCGCAGGCGGAACGTCTCTATCTGTCTCTCATTCTCACTTCAGACAGCATCACCGCTCAAAGCACAACACACCAGGAGTCTTCCTTTTCCACTTTAAAGCGTCGCTCGTTTTGCGCACGTGCATTTACCTTAAACGCAAATGATGTGAGGGAGTGGTGACGGATTAAAAACATGAACACAGTTAGGTTAAGGACTGCACTGTGAACGCGGAGGGGCACCCTGACCACGAAATAGTGCGCGCAAAGACTTCCGCGCACACACACGCGGATCTTTGGGAAAAAAAAAAAAAAAGCTTCTCACTTGTCCCCAGACTGAGCCTTATCAATTGACTTCAGCTGAATTCGGTGTTACAGCAAGTTAAAGACAAGGAGGAGAAAAGTGGGAGATGGAGAGGAGGGGACCGTCTCACTGAGAGAGAGAGAGAGAGAGAGAGGAAAAGGGGGTGTGTGGGAATGAGAGAGAGAGAGACGGGGCGCGCATGTCCAGTTCCTCCATGCAGACTGTTCTCCAGCTCTCCAATCATTCTAGCGAGTTTCCCCACTCTTTCCCTCTCTCTCTTTCTCTCTCCCCGTCTTTACATGTGCACCGGACGCACAGCTCTCTCCTGAGCGGACACTGCAGGGGGAAGAAACGAACGAACCCACCATGGAATAGGAATACTGCTGGACACACCGGGGGGAAAAACTCTCATCTTCTCATCTTTATTCCCCTTTTTTCTGACGCCTTTTATTCCCCCACTCTCTCTATCTCTCTTTCGCATCACCCCCCCTCTCTCTCTATCTCTCTCTCCCTCTCTCTCGATGTCTCTCAACAGTTTCTGAAGGGATTGAAGGAAAGGAAAAAAATGAGGATTATTATTTTTTCTTGGCACTTTCTCGGGGTGTATTCCGCCCTTTGGGGGCTGGCGACGGGGGCTTTCCCCAGCTCAGTGCAGATAGGTGAGTTGGAAGGGTTGCTGATTTTACGCACGGACACTCAGATCTGCACACTACACTAAATATTAGTGGGTTTTCTTTAGCGGACACCAGTCTCCGAGAAAAAGAGGAGGGGGTTGCACCGGGACCCTTCAGACACCAAAACACACACAAAAAATCAGTGTCGGACACAAGAAATCCATGCAGAGATAATGGAACAGCAGAACACACAACTCTAGAAACATGTTCCCTCTGGTGCATTTTTTCCCTCTTGTTTTCTTTTTTTAATTCAAGACATTTTGCATGTCTGTTGTGACTCATATGGTTTCTAAATGCACACTAACTCTTTCACTCACTCTGTCCTTTCCCTGTATTTGCGTGTATTTTAAAGGCTGTTCTGGGCTCATGAATGTTTCAGCAAGCTTTGTTCCCTTCTAGTCTTCTTCACTGTTTAGACACTGCAGCAGTCTCTCTCTCCCTCTCTCTCTCCTCTCTCTTTCTCTCTCCCTCTCCCTCTCCCACCCCCTCTATCACCCCCCTCCCACCCCACCCCGTCTGCCCTTTTCCAGTTACCCTCCTTGTGTCAGTGCGGGAGAAGCCTGTCTGTCAACCTTCCTTATAAGTTAACAAAATCCAGATCATCATTGGTTTGCTCAGAGCATATTGACCACACATGAATGAATCTCTCTCTCTCTCTCTCTCTCTCTCTCTCTCTCTGTCTCTCTCTCTCTCTCACACACACACACACTTGTGCAGGCATGTGTGTGATAATGAATGCACTGCATCACTCCTTGTGGGGGGCAGCTGGGAGGTCCTATAATGAAATTCAGCTCCTTGACTCTGTCTCGCTACAGCTGCCAATAAACTTAATACGCTAAATATCTTCTACTTGGCACACACACACACACACACACACACACATTTCCACTGTTTTTTTCAAACGTGCATGTGCAAATGTAGAGTGTGGACATGTAATCATAAACATGCCCTCATGCTGTTCACACTGCAAATATGCATCCTCACACATGTACAACATGCCTGTGCACACTTTTACATGGACCGCCTTGTGTGTGTCCACACACTCAACATGAATGTATGCACAAAAGCATATGTGCTTGTGCAGAAAAACACACATCCACACTTTTCCTCTCGCCCACTGACCGTCCTCCTTAAACACTGAGGATATACATACTTGATCATTCACTCAGCTCTCCAGCAGTTCACTTGAGGAGTCATTTGCATATCTCTGCATTGCACACAAGTGTAATATCACTGGGGGCACAAACTGTTTCTTTTTGTCTATGTGTGTGTCTAGGAGAGAGAGAGGGAGAGAACGACAGAGACTGACAGATGAAAATGTTTGTGAAATTTATTCAGGAAACCGGTGCAATACAGTGTCATATTGGGACATTGGCCTGTCTGTGAATGTGTATGTGCTAAGGTGCAATTCTACCTTAAAACAAGACAGCCACCATTGTACATCAACTTTGTGACCATAGTTGTGTTAATTAAACTTAATCAGATAATAGAAAGGATAAACATACGCGTTGCATTTGTCTCATACGTGCACAAGATGTGTGTGTTTAGTGTTTGGCTTTGGAGAGTGGTGTACATTGTTGCAAAGTGATGCTTCAGAGGGACACAGGGAAAAAAAGTTAAAGTTTAACATGAATGACACACATGCAGAGACACGGAGTGACATGTTATTTAGTTGTGACTGCTCTGTTTAATATGTTCTGCCCCAAACTCCTCCCTTGTCATCTTCTCTCTCTCTCTCTCTCTCTCTCTCTCTCTCTCTCTCTCTCTCTCTCTCTCTCTCTCTCTCTCTCTCTGTGGGGGCTTCACAGTGTTCCAGTGTAATTCAGCTTTATCTGAGTCTTACCCAGTTAACCATGGGCCACACCAGTTCATTTAAGTCCAACACCTTGTATGAAGTAATGCAGAAGTTTGGTATTTTGTGGAGACACAGTGGTCAGTTACATGCAGGTGTCAAGCTTTTTTCTGTGAATCTTCGCTCTCTATACACTGATCACAGATCTGTTGCAGTTCTTCTATCCTCTCAGACTGGCCATGTCCACCTACAACACTCTGAATCATATTACACATGCATGTTGCCAGTTGTCTTTCATTTATAATATAAGTATTTATAAGTGTTTTATTTATTTATATATCCAGTCTAGTTGTGTCAGTGCTGCACCTGTGTGATTAAGCAGACATCACCAAGCTTTTCTCACATAGAGATCTTTAGAAACCAGATCTCTGTCTTTCTCAAATTTCTTTCATGCTCCTTAACTCTCCTTCTAACCCTGTCTTCACTATTTCTTATTATCTCTTGTCTCTCTTCATTCTCACTCTGTCAGGTGCACCATATTGAGGTATACTCTCATGTTTAAAGGCCAACTGACATTTAGCACTAACCTCCCTCTACCTTTCTTTTTATGGCCCATGTGCCTCCTTTATTTAGCTGACACTTTTTGATCTGGTCTCCCTCCCGCCCGTTTTTCTTTTATATCCTTTCTTACTCATTATCTCTTTGACTGCCTTCCTGTCAGCTCAGTTGTTTCTTGTCTCTCCTCCTCTCTCTCTCTCTCTCTCTCTCTCTCTCTCTCTCTCTCTCTCTCTCTCTTTCTTTCTGTCTTTCTACAGTTTCATCAATGAAATACACACATTCGTAATTGTCTGCAGTCATGTTTATGTGTGTGTGTGTGTGTGTGTGTGTGTGTGTGTGGGAGAGAGCGAGGACCTGCTGAAAGACAAATTACCTTTTGTAACAAAGCTAATGAAGATCTTGGCTTTCTTCTTTTCCTCCCCTCCTCTGTTTTCTCTGCACTCCTCCCCTATCTATCTTTCTCTCCCCACATTACTCTACCTCTACCCGTCTCTCTCTCTCTCTCTCTCTCTCTCTCTCTCTCTCTCTCACCACACACCCATCCGACCCCGCTCCGCCCTACAATAACTCACTTCCTTTCCTCTCCATCATGTTCCTCTCCTCCTTGCCCTCTCTCTTTGTCCTTCTCTCTAGGCGGGTTGTTCATTAGGAATACTGATCAGGAGTATACAGCGTTTCGACTAGCTATCTTCCTTCACAACACCAGCCCTAATGCTACGGAAGCTCCCTTTAACCTGGTTCCGCATGTCGACAACATAGAGACCGCCAACAGCTTTGCCGTTACCAATGCATGTAAGTAAGCAAACACATGCAAGTATCTTTTTCCTCTTTCTTCCTCTCTATCTTTGACTGACTTTCTCCCTCCATGTTTGTTTTTCATCTTCTCACTCCTCACCACACTCTTGGATAAAGTGGTTTAATTAGCAACTCAAGTTATTTAAAGGATCAGATTGCAACCTCATTATCTTTGTCACGCACGATACAGGAGCTGAGTTTTATGTGGTGGACTATGGTTGGAAAGTGGCTTTTCTGCAGTGGCTGCTGAACAAATTGTCCCTTTGAAATGTTGATTTGTGGGTACTGGGCAATGTCACTGGGTAGTTTTGCCAACAATTATGGCCAGTGCTGCTTCGCAATCATACTTTTGCTCGTCCATATGTTATCCACATCTATTCCCACTTAGCATTATCCGCTCCATCTGCAAAAAAAATATATCATCCATCACAAAATATTGCAGGTTGTTACAACTGTAAAATTAGACGTGGAACATTTGCAGACAGTGGTGAAAATGGGTCCTTTGTGTTCAGAACGGGAGGGTAGGTACTAGGGAGGGGTGGGGGTAGGTACTTGTGTTCTCTAATGGGATGGCTATGAGCTATGAGAGTTGAGATCTACGTAATCCTTCATGTGGCCTTTCCACCTGGAAGCCTGTGACCAAGACATGGTGATGCTTTTATTGGCAAGTAGGTGTTAACAAGGCTTAACAGTTTAGAACCACTGACCCTAGCCACAGGTGTTAGTGTGTGCGTGTGTGTGTTAAATATGAAATTATATTTTGCCATACTTTTACTTTTATAATGTCATTAAAACCAATATGAATTTGTTTAAAGAGCAGTTAGGAAAAGTCAGCCATCAGACTGAGTTTGAGCATGTCTCTGCAATACAGTATTTTATGCACTGGTCTGTTTTGTGTTAGATCAGGAAAGAATAAGAGAAATCAAACATCCCATGCTGGAGTATTTCTTTTTTGAGTTTGTGCTTATTTGATGTGCTCACTTTTCCATATGAGCACACAGCTGGCTGGTGGAAGGGATAACTTTATTCCTTCAGAGTGTCTGGTGTCTTTAGGTGCCACTTGGCAAAGTTTGGTTGGAATGAGTGCGATGTACTGACAGTTATCTGAGTGATCTCGTTGCCATAACAAAGAGGAATGTTTAGCAACAATCACTGCAATTTTTTTTTTAACCTCTCGGGCCTGTAAGCTGTCCAAACTTCTTGCTTCCGATGGCTTTTTTATTTTTTATCTGTGACTCACTGACTTTGCTTTGAGTGACACTGAGTTAAAGCTGTGCAAATGTAAATGCCTTGTTGTATCTCTGTGTGCGTTCTTGTGTGTGTTTATGATTGAGATGGCAACAAACTCTACGGGATACCTTTTGTGTAAGTCTCTTGCTCATCTGCCTCCTGGGGAGAGAAGTGAGTGCTGTAATGTCATTGCATGAGAGGGCTCCAAGGTTCAGTTGTTGCTCTTAATAGGTTTTTGAGTAAGTTGATGTTTTTTCACTTTCATTAAAAAAAAAAAATGAAACATTGCAGTCATGGACCTGAGCAGTGTGGGGTAGTTAGGATGATTAAAGAAGTTCTGTGGTTCCTTTGCTGCAAAATGATCATGGTGCTTGGTGTTTTTCATCACTGTAAGCTGACAAAAAACCTTTTGTGCTGTCCTTGCAAGCTGGTTTTTCTTCAAGGGCATCCCATCATATCGTACCCTCTTGTTAAATCAGTCCTATGGTGTATCCATCTTATTTTAGGGAAATTTTCAATAGATTGTAGTGGAATGTTTTACCTCCTTATCTCATTAAACTTTAACAAATTGACCACTGGGGCTGTTGACTGCAGTGTGAACTAAATCAATACAGTATAATACAACAATACAGTGCTTCTCCTTATGGTATTATGTCAATGTGTTTAACAAGATTCTTTAAATATCTCCAGGTTGTGAACAAACGCTGACTCAACCTGTCCTGTTGTCAAATAAACAAGGCCACTGAACAGGGCAAAGAAATGGTTGTGGGACGATGAGCTTCACAATCTGAAAGGTTTTCATCAGCAGGCAGTAGCTGTACATTGTTTTATGCATGAGTAAAATGAATTTAGACATCTTCTATCCCCAGAAGGCATTATTATAGGATTTAACTGCAGCCAAATGCAAGTCACATAGAGTCATAAATCAAACTGTGTAATGTAATTTCCAAGTTTGTTGTTTCCTACCCCCTGTATTGTCACCCCACATGAATGAACAGACAACCTACAATGATTGGAAAATTAATAGTCCATCTGCCTCCTCCCACCAACAAATACCATCACATGCTGCATCTATTTCTGATCACCGTTAAACTGCGTGAGTGGGAATAGGAGCACTCTGAATTCACATCAGGTGCCCTTATTATGATGTGAGGGGAGGGGTATGAATTGTACTGGTGTTGAGGAAATAGGTGTTCTGCCAGGAAAGCTTTGGCACAATCATTTCTGAGAGTTTAAAAAAATCCAGCAGATGTTTTAAAGTCTGCATGAATCCCAGCTGACTGAGATCTGTTACAGCGCGTTGCCAGAAACCAGGGTCGGACTGGAAAAGAAATTGCCCCAGACCGAGAATTATCCACTTTGACTGGGGTGTGGCCATGCTCATATCCTGAATTAGGGGCACATAGAGGGTCTGTAAAGAGACTGGCACTTCTACACCTCCTCCCCAATGATGCTACGGTCCGGGAATTGTCTTATTGCCAGTCTAACCCTGTCAGAAAACTTTCTGTCTACCGTAGTACAACTCTCATTTCTATTTCTACCACAATATATCCACCGATGATCAGTGGCTTAGATATAATAAAATCGCACTGTGGAATGTACCAGACATCTACAGTGTTTCCATTTGACAGAATGGTGCAGCCATAAAAAAAAAGCATGGGGTCTGGGTTTTTAAGATTTCTGCAAGTGTAAACATCGCGTATAGCTTCAGTGAAGAGTTGAAACAACATGATACAGAATTTATATGTGACACTGTCAGATAGTGAGAAATAAGAGGATTTTTCTAATCTTCTTAAGGGAAAATAAACCTTGGAAAGGGTATGTTAAAGGATAAGACCAACAATATTTTTTTTATTATTATTGTCACACAAATCACATTTAAAGACCCAAACCCAACAATGAATTGATCCCTGCTTAATATTGTCTGTTTTTCCAAAGCAAGATGGCTTCTTTCAGTGTGTGACAGACCTCAGCATTACAGTAACAAGTCTAACTGGTTAACAGACTCAAAGATCGACAAAGTTAACACAGTTCATCCCAAGGATGACACGCACGCCTGTGCTTGTTCCCTTATCACCACGCACACACTCAGCCACTGGGGTTCATTTTGAGTTAGTCCCACATGTACAGTAATGTCCCGCTGCTGCAAATACTCATCCGTGACTGAAAAGTCCTGAACAAATACACAATTTATTCCTGTTCGAGTGGAAGTTACAGTGCCCAGCTGTCTGAGGAAATAAAGTAGCCTATTTAAAAGTTAAACTGTATTTATGTAAGTTTTTATGACCCAATTTTAAAGATAT
The DNA here is from genome assembly GCF_045865225.1 of Trachurus japonicus. Lineage (NCBI taxonomy): Eukaryota > Metazoa > Chordata > Actinopteri > Carangiformes > Carangidae > Trachurus > Trachurus japonicus. The sequence continues at coordinate 24,249,975 of NC_140919.1, forward strand.
ATGTCTCTAGTTGAAACACATGGGCTGAGAGCTCAGAGCCACAGACAGGAGAGTGAAGTCAGCACTTACACATATAGACAACACTTCATCCGTGTGTGTGTGTGTGTGTGTGTACACTACAGTGCAGTACAGTATATATACCTGTGTATGTGTGTATTTACAGCAGTATATGTGTGTGCATATACTCAATATTTCTTATTGTATTTCACTATAAGATTTCCTTCAGGGTTTTCTGTTTCTATTCAGATATCAACTGTGCTGCTGCTTGTCTTGTCTCTTGTACCTGTTTGTCTGTTTCCATTTCCCTCTCCAGAGTTTGTCTCTGCCCACATATCATCTGTCCATCTTTTTTTCAAAGGTGTACAGACACACACACACTAACACTCACACACACTCATGGAGGCACTGAGCCATAAGAGAAGGAGTGTTTGGAGAATGAAGCTGTTCAACATGAACCATCCTCTCTCTCTCTCTTCGTCTCTCCACAGGATACATATATCCACCTCTCTCGCTTTCTCAGTACCTTTATTCTGTCCATTCCGACTTCCCGCCTGTTCCATCTCTCTCGCTCCACCTCTCTGGCTCCCACCCTCTCCCTTGTCGCCGTCATCTCCTCAGACTCTGTCTCCCTTTCCTCTGCTCCTCAGTTCTTCGTCATGTGTTGCCGTCCACCCCCTCAACCCCTCCCGCCCAGGCGTGGTGAATGGATCTCTAAATTAATCCTTGACTCTTGCTCCGGGTGGTGAGCAACGCTCCAAATTAGAATAGAGAATTCTGCTTCTGACCTTGGCCAGTTCCTTTCTATTCTAGTATTCAGGAAGCATGAATGGATCATAAAAATCCCTGGTCCCATCGGGTTTTTTTTTTTGTTGGTTTTTTTTACAATTCACAGAGGCACACAACCCATTTTCTTCTCCCAGGGTCGCACATCCATATATCCTCTACTGCTGTCAATCTCTCTTTGTTGTTTCTTGTCTGTGTCTTTTCTGGTACATAGATATGTGTATATCTGTGTAAATGTGTAGTTGTGTCTTACTATCTTGCATCTGTATATATTTATGTGTGTGTCTTTTTGATGCCTCAGTGTGCAGAGGCACTCTATTCCACTGGGCCCCACTGTACTGTGTCTCCCTTCAGCGGCCTATAGAAAATAATGCACATGAATTAGCATGACCAAAAGCTGCAGTGTGTGTGTGTGTGTGTGTGTGTGTGTGTGTGTGTTTTTTGTGTGGAATGTGCAGTCTGTCCATCCTGAGTACATGTGTGCACACCCCTGTGCGTCACAGAGGTGCATGGGCATGCATGAATGTGGCTGTGCATGTACCGTGGAAACAACCCTACAGGGACAGCATGTGATGAAGACAGACAGAAAGTGATAAGGTGAATTAGAGACGGAGGAGAAAGAAATGGAGAGGAAAGGATTTGTAACAAAGAGGTTGTTATGATTGATTTGTGGTGCCAGAGCTGAAAGACATGGTGATGTGTTGCCATGGCTGTAAATTTGATTCTTGCTATGTGCTTTAATGCATTTCATATCCAAAATATTAAAAGGATTCTATTTTATTCCGTTATATTGCATCATGACATTACAGCACTTATTCTAATGATGATGATGTGTGGTGTGGTGTGGTGGTTTTGATGGTTGATTATTGCAGTCATGCATAACCTCATTTGTCATCTAGAGTTAATATAGATTGTGCCTATAGTGAATCATTCACAAATCAATACTGTTTATGTATTATTGACTGCCACAGATTGCATTTACATGTGGACTGCGCCTGATTATCTTTGCAGCCTGATTGAGTTAAACTGTTGGAGTCAGAATCTCCTTGAGGTGTCAGTCATCTTGTCCTCTGTGTTGTTTGGAGTTGAGGACAAAATTAATTAACATGGAGCTGTGGTGGAGATTCTGAATGAGGTAAGGGTTTTTAGACCTGCACTCATGACAAGACCAAAGTTCAAATCTTATCGTTCTTCATCTTAGACTACTTACTGTATTTAGGTTAATCAAACAGTGTAATTAAATATTTATGCTTTACCTCAGTGAAAACTTGACTCCCATTATTAGATGTTCACCTTTTTTAGAGACATCTGCTGTTCTCAAACACACCTGAGGACCAGAGCCTGGGCCATAATAAATCATTTTGGATACAGTGTAGCTGGGCAGCAATCAGTGTGTAACTGAAGGTTAGATTGAATCTGTTGACTCTGCTGGGTACAATCAAGGAAATCAGTATGTCATAAAAGCAGTAGCCTATCGAAATTCTAAACATCAGCATCATCATTATACAGAGGAGGTGGGAATGGGGTCAACGCCATCATCTCTTTACTCATCACAGTTTCTCCTGTGAAGTGGAAAAACAAGGGTGGTTCCACCACCAACACACAAAACACAGAACTACTTTCAGTTCATTTCAATGTGATGACTTAACATTGGGCTTTATAATAGTGTTTTGTTGCCGTCCTCCTTGGCTGAAGGTTTAAAGCCTGCTTTACCAGCCCCCACCTTAGATAGTATACTGGTACATCATTGCAGAAAGGAGAGAAGCTAAACTATTGCAGTTAAATAAAGATTTTTAAGTGTTAGTCCTTTTTCTTGTCACGTAAACACAAGCCGTTACACATAACCTGCCCAGTAATGCCACACTTCAGCCACAAATATTGGTGGCAACCACAACACTACATGGGCCACAGTGTACAGGACAGTGGAGATATTGATGATGAAACAACATTAAAGCAGAATTAAGTGATCCGGTTGTTTTGGCTAACTTCTTGTCAGCCGATGGAGTTAGCAGTCCCCGCCCTCGTCCCTACGTCACCACATTCACGCGCATCCCTTGGCTGCACACACAGAGAGGACCGCCCCTTTATGCCGTTCTCTCTCCTCATTGGATAAAGGTTGTAGGATACAAGGAAAGTTTTCTCCTCGGCTTACAGCAGAGCAGAGTGACTGACAGACCCGTGTTTCAGACCAAACACTCTATACTATATAAGTGATTGCTGTCGGAAGATAGAACTATTTAAGACTAATGTTAACACAAATATTCCGCTTACTAAGAAAGTTGAAGAAACTCTTCAGTCTTCTCCTTTCAAACAACACACCTTCAGGAAAGCAATCTCCACCTCAGACCCTCTGTTCATTGCTGTCACTGCTCTCTATGGATGTATGAATGTAAACACAGCCTGATCACATACAATGAAAGTGTCTCATCATGTTGCGAGCCTGTGGTATGTGCAGTTGGACCCACTGGGCTCTAATTTCGTGGCACAGCGCCATGTTCTGATCTGTGCACAGTACACTACTCATCTTTGTTACAGGGGTTTAAATATAGGTTACTAAAAATGAGCGTCTTTATTAGTGGAAAAGGGGTGTGTGTGTTCTCAGTATGTCAGAGCAAATCTGGGTAACAATATCAGTAACCTCCTTCCAGACTACTTTTGCATCATCAGCCCATTGAGGTCTGTTCGTGTTACTGCGAGCTTGGACCATGCCGGACCAGAACATCAGTTTGCTCCTGGGACAAGTTTGGCCATCTAACACCGCTGTCTCCTTCTTCCATGGTGTAATGAAACTTGCACTGCGCCTCGTCCACGTCACATTTAAAGGCGAAGAGAGGAGCTCATTAGATTGGTGAAGAACGGACTCAGCTGTGTTAAACCCACTCCACGCCTTCTCTCCTCCCTCTTTGCCATTTGCGCGGTGGGAGGGACGGAGGCGGGCTTGCACCGCGCAGTGCATGAAAATTGCAAAGTGTGCCTGGACACACCCCATTGGCGTGACGCAGGCGAGGCGCAGGCGCAGCGCAGAATATTAGCCATGCTGGCTAAAGCTGCCCTTTTTACTGTCATTTGATGCAGTTGATTAATTGGGACTGTCCACGCACAATACAAAAAAAAAAAAAACCTTTCTTAAAGGGATAGTTCACCCAAAATTGAAATTTCACTCATTATCTACAGTACTCACCCTCATGTCGACTAAGAGCTGGGAGAAGTTTCAGAGTCATCCATGCCTTCTCTGAGTTACAGGGGGTCTCGGCGTAGCAGTGCATGTCCATATGACGGTTGCAAATGGATGCCAACTGTCTTCGTGACAAAAAGACACACCAAAAAACATCCAAATAACTCCATGCTGCTCGTATGTAATGTCCATCTTGTATTGAAGCCCCGAAATGCGAAATTGTCCCGAAAGCTTTTTCAAGCTTGTTTGTAGCGGAAACTCCTCTTCCCGGTTCGTCAAATTTGGACGAACCAGGGTCTGTCCTTTTCCCAGTTCGTCCAAATTTGACAAACCGGGAAGAGGAGCTTCGAGAAGCTTCCGCTACAAAACAAGCTTGAAATATAGACTTATTTAATTTTTTTCGGGACAATTTCGCATTTCGGGGCTTCAATACAAGACGGACATTACATACAAGCAGCATGGAGGTATTTGGATGTTTTTTGGTGTGTCTTTTTGTTACGAAGACAGTTGGTATCCATTTGCAACCGTTATATGGACATGCACTGCTACGCCGAGACCCCCTGTAACTCAGAGAAGCCACGGATAACTCTGAAACTTCTCCCAGCCCTTAGTCAACATGAGGGTGAGAAGATAATGAGTGAAATTTCAATTTTGTCAACATGAGGGTGAGTAGATAATGAGTGAAATTTCAATTTTGGGTGAACTATCCCTTTAAATTACAAGGTTCACAATAATGCAATAACAAATTTCAGTGGCCTTCATTTAATTCTGTCAATTTTCCAGTGTGTCTGCACAAACTGGCCAATCACATCTTGAGGCTGGTTGACATCATTGTTCACAACAGCTCTTAGTGCTGCATGCTATTTTTCAGGAATTCATTTTCAGTGTCTCTTAGCACTTGGCTGCTCATTAAAAATGCCAAGTGGGAACACACCCTTACATGTCTTTGTTCCTGCACTGACAGGAAAATAACTGCTTCTGTGGTGATTTAGGTGTTAATTGAAAGGATGTTAATGTGCTGATGACTATAAAGACACACATGTAAATACACACACACACATCAATGCACACTTTCAAGGAGTTCATCAGCACTACAGTACATGTTCACCCTATCCAGGGTGAGAGCTTTGATCAAATAGATTCCTGGAGCACCCTGCTACAACGCTTCAGCACCCACGCACACACACACAAACGCATACAATTTATTTTACAGGCCCACCCTCACTTTCTTTCTCTCTCCCTCTCTCCCCCTCTGACATGCAGGCACATTGATTTGCCGGCCTGGTCCATACGTTCCAGCTTCCTCTCATACAGCCTTTTCCAGGCTTACCTCTTTCATTAAACGGCTCAGTCATCTTGTAGATGATTTGAGACACTCAATAATAGCACTGTACCATCATCTTTACTGGTGACGTTTTGCATGGTTATATGTCTTCTTAATGGCCACACTGAGGGAAATAGAGTCAAATGATATCTGAAACCCTGGCAGGGCAAGGAGATTTACACTGCAGCAAACCTTCGTTTATTCGTGTTACTGGCACACTGGAAATGCCGGATGACTGTGACAAGGCCCTCAGTGCTTTTCTAGTTATCTGGATGCATTGTCACATGCGGGATGATAGCATGTTAATTTCAAACTTCCCATCCACAGAATGTCTTTATTGGAACATTATTTTCTCAGTCACCAGTTAGTAAAAAAGCTGTAATTTGAATGCTTTATTTCAATTTCCAATTCAGCTGTCAATGTAAAGGCGATTTTTGTGACTGGAATAGTCATAATGAAACAGAAGAAAAGAACAACCGTACATACAGAGACTGCAGCTGAGTTGATATTTTTTCAATGCGTACTGCGCCTTACGTAATGTTGTGAATCCTGTGCCTGCAAGCTCTGGAGATGGCAGCTCCACTGATCAAGAGGTTCAAAGCTGCCTCTCGAATTTAATGGCTCTTATTTCATCCAGTCAAGCTAACTGTCTGAAAACCACCAGTTTAGCGAATCAGCTGTGCTCACATTCAGAGCATTTTGTCTGACATACCTTGTAGAAGTTCCTCTAAATTCTCAGTCGTAAGTGCAGAGCTGCTAAGACGAGGTTATGGTGGGAAAGTACAGAGTTGAGCTATGCCACTGGATTTTTTGTAGTGTTATTGAAGCAAAGTTATGTACTGAAAAAGCAACAAATATACATATAAACTGTAGGTCTTATCATGAGTCCTTCTGAGTCAACCTTTTTCAAGATTGTTTTTAATCTTAGCTTCACGAATAACTTTTAGGATTGTAGAATTGTAATGGTTAGGCTGACAAAGCCATTGCTTTTAGACTTCTCTCATAATAAACGCTTAAAAGCTCATGGTAATGCAATGCGTGGATTACTGTCACAAAGCGCAAGCTGCAAAAAGGAATAATCAGATTGTTTAATTTCCTGAAGCTTATTGCACATGAAGGAAATCAGATTCTGCATAGAAATATCTTTTTGTGGTCATTCAGCATTTGAGTTAATCGCTGATATTCCTCTTTTATTTCAGCAGCACTGGGGTCAGTGAACTCAAAACACTTCGGGCCCTCCTATAATCGATTATAATGCACACTACAACCACTAATACTGGCAGTTTAGCAGTTCTATACTTATACTAATATTAATTTTAAAAAACTATTGCTATTGCTATACTAACTATTATTACTATTATTGTCATTATTATCATCATTATTATTATTATATAGGCTACAACTACAATCATAATAAAACATACTAATTCAGTACCAAAGAGACTGATATTTCAAAATGTAGCTACATTCAAATTTAGTTCCTTCTGTCAACCAAAGTATCAAATACACTCATTTCTATCAATATGTATCTCTAATATCTCCTCCAAAGCTGCCTGTCATAGATTCAATTCACCAACAGATTCTTGCGTGGAGATCAAATAGATTATAAAGTTTAGCCGAAAATACGACCAACAACTGATAAATTTACCACTGCCTTTCAACAGAGGTGAATGCATATGCAGACAAAGGTGTTAACAAGACATTTAATAAATGGTAAGGGCCGCTGGAAAATGACTTTCATCTCCGAGTCCAGACCACAGTCCACATCTACTGGAGGCTAGCATCTCTCCTCCTACCTGCAGCAGCAGCAGCTGTGCTGAGCATGGAGGTTTAGTGCTTGCTTATGCCACAGTTTTACATTTTTACTAGTGCTGGCATTAACACCATTAGCAGCGTTAACGGACATTAACGGCGCCGTTAATACTGCCCAGCAGCGCTAACTTCAACAAATACCCACCTTCGAGAGAAGCACGAGTTTACTCTTGTTTTGCTTTTTTCCCCTCTTGCTTGCGCCTGAGTCGTAGGTTCTTTTCGAAGCCGTGATCACGTCTTCACCTGCAGCTGCTTGACAAGTGCCTGCAGCGCATCTGACCAGTGATTGGTCAGATCGACACGTGACGGCGCGTGCGGTGTCAGATTAGAAAAAAAAGGTATCTTCTCCCTCTTCTCCTGCCTCGCGCTGACAGCTGATCTAGTAGCGCGCACCACGGCTGTGCTGTGCATATGCGCATCCTTTGTGCAAAACGGGGCCCCTATTGGAACGCGGGGCCCTACGCACTGTGCGTGATCTGCGTGTAGGCAGGGGCGGCCCTGAAACACTTCATGTGAAAAGAAAACCGAGTGTCAAAAATCTTAACAAGTTCATTATTTGTCTGTATCTCAGAATACAAACTAAGATTATAGCTGCTGCGCAGCAATGGGTCGGGTCCGGGCTAATTTTGGCTAATTTTGGCAAATTCTGAGCAACAAACAGGAGAATAGGAAGACAGAACAGTTGACCATATAATGTTCAATTTGCACCAGTTGAGGATTGAACCCACAACCAAAGACCATTGTCTATCGCACTGAGCTAATTGACAAGTGGCAGTTTAACAGTGGCTTCACAAATTGAGTAAACCATTCACTGTCGTGGAGGCAGATTTGAAACCACAGTAAAAAGAAAAATCAGTTTTTGAGGTAATGATATGTACTTGTTTAACATCTACTATGAGTCTAAGATGTTAGGAGCCTTCGCACATGGTCCAGTCCAAGCTATTTGTTTTTTTTAAATTTAGAGGCTTGCTGTGATGCCACCATCAGTACAACTGTCTTGTATTTCATGTTGAGGACATTTGACATTTTGATCTGTCATCATCATCATCATCACCCTTGCTGGGTCTCGAACTCACAACCTCTGACACCAAGAACCAGCTCCTAACTCGCTGAGCTAATTAGCTGGTAGTGAGACCTGCTGTGTAGCTTCATTTATCCACTTAGGTGAGTCAGTGCCCGGGCAGCTGTTGTGATGAAATGGTCAAAATGTCAGAAATTCAGTTATCTAAACAATAATCTGATAATACATAAATTGAATCTTGACAGCATGGAAATGTTGGTGATTTGTTTTTAATGATACGTGTTTTGCTTCATAAGAGAAAATCTGATGTTTAAAAATTCCAGTCTCACATTGACTGCAGTTGTTCCCATGAGAGCAGAATTCAAAATGTTCTCAAAAATTCAGTTTTTGAGATAAAATTCTGATATTTGCCAAACTTCATCAACCATGACTCCAGAATATTCTCATTTTTTTTCAGGAAGATTGAAAATGTATTTAGCAAGAATTTGATGGTATATGTTTACAGTACTGTTTACAGTCAAACGTTTTCATGCACTGTAGGCTCAATTTTTGCTTAATCAAAAATCCGAGAAACAAGTTTTGTGGAGGACAGTCTGGAGATGCTCTGTAGCAAGTTTGGTGTCAATTGAGCAAAAATTGTGGGAGGAGATACATTTTAAAAGTTTTACAGTTATTGAAAAAAACAGAGCTGGACTTCATAATTTGTAATAAGTTTAAGTGGACAAAAGTTTCAGCAGTATTGAGGCTACATTGTGGTGAAGTCAAAACTTTAGCATCTACCGTTGGTTTGGTAGGATTTTTTTAAGTTTTTAAATTTAAACGCTTATTGTGCCCCCCCCTAGGAGGGGGGGGGGGGGGCACATGTCCTTGGAGTTGAGTGAATCTGGCATGGGTTTGGATGTTTCTGTGAAGTTTGGTGAGTTTTCACCCATGGGAAGTATGACTTCCTTGGAAGAAGAAGAAGAGGAAGAAGAAGAAGAAAGAATTCCTAGGAATACAATAGGTTCCCGGCAGCTTAGCTGCCTGGACCCTAACAAGGCGAATTAGATGAAATAATAAAGTTGCAACCAAACACAGCACATCATTCATGACAGCAGTAGCCACAGTCACAGATAGTAGTGCAGAGGATCTGCTACATTTTACAGTATCTTTTTGAGAGGGAAAAAAGAGAAACAAAATACACAGCTACAGTAGATGCTTAAAGGAGCATTATCGCAAATACAGCAGTAATAGCATAAAATAAGCTGAAATATGCAAAAGATAGGTCGGGGGGAGCCATAACTAAATTTACAAAAAAAATCGCCAACAGTATAGTGTTCGTGGGGCAAATGCAGAATTTGTCTTTGTTATGATCCAAGCCGGCCCGGCGCTTGCTGCGTTCGATTGCACTCGGAACTCGCAAATCTGACCTCCGAACCGGAAAAATGCAACAGTAAATTGTAATGTAGCATTGTTAGGCTGCTTACAGTCACTGAATCGCTCGGTAGAACACTTTGTCTCCACGTCCCGTGTCTTTCTTCAGCTGTCCTCTCAGCGTTATTAACGCCTTAACGCAAAATGATTTTAACAGCACATTAACCACGAGAGGCTGCTTCTCTCCAGACGTGATCACACAGACGTGTGTGTGTGTCTGCAGTTGCATGATCCGGTCTGAGACATGAAACTCATGGACTGAGGAGTCGTCCCACTGCGGTCTGCACGTCACACCAACGATCATACATTTGTAGGAGGAAGTTGCAGTCACTGTTGTTGCCGTTGTTGTGGTTGTGTTGTGGGAGGAGGAGGGAGGAGGAGGGGGGGGGGGACTAAACGAGGCTGCTCTCTCTCTCTGACAGCTGCCCACTTGTTTATATCTGATATGTTCCGCCTGGCTCCATCTAGTGGCCGAATTAAGAATTTGGATTTGCGATAATGCTCCTTTAAAGATCCCATATTATGCAAAATGCACTTTAGAGCGGTTTTCTATCAATAATATGCATCCCCGGCCTGTCTACAATCCCCCTGGTATGAAAAAAGTTCATCCTCTCCCTTTTTTGCTTTCTCTGTCTTTAGAAAATGTGTGCTTATAGGCTACAGGCCAGTTGAAGATAGTCTGTCGGTGACGTCACCGACAGACTCGACGCCACCCCCTAGGTTGGTGGCACCGCCCCAGGTGAAGGTTTGCCACGGCTGAAGAAATTTTCTAAACCGTGCCATTTTTTTCCCCGCTTGTTAACATAGCTCTGGTTAAACAATGGCGAATGTACGACCTGCAAGAAGCGGTTGCTCTGTTGTTGGCTGCACACACGAGCGCCAAAGTCATCAGATATCACCACATTTCAATCAATAAATGTTTTAAAATGAACAAACTATGCAAGTCTGGTCGCTTTTCCGCTGTCGCCCCCCTCCCCTTTATTTACGTAAATGTGGTGATTTCAGTACATAGCCCAGCTCCTCCTCACTTTTCATTCAAACAAACTAATGCCACTGCCACAGTTGTTAAATTTCATCAATGAGACCAGCATTAATCTCCTAAAAAGAATTTAACCAGCCAGCGGTAAACCTCTAAAAGCATGCGGGCTCGTTTTCTAAATCCGGGAGGAGGAGATGTCCGTGCCGGCAGATCAGCTCAGTAGAGCGGCTGCTGCTGCTGTGACAGCCGCTGCCACGGTCCCCGGTCGGGGCTCACACAGACTCTGCACTTCTCCCAGGACAGACATCGGAGCAAACTGACCACAGACTCTGGATTAAACTTTATCGCATGAAAAAATATTAAAACTGTGACGTGTTAACAGTGCTAAAGCCACAATTAAAACAGGTTTTTAGCAGCTTCTATGGCTGTTCGTTTGCCGCGAAACGGCGACAGCCGATGCTAATTTCTGTTAACCCGTCTATGAGGTTTCACATTATACGTTAGCATTAAGCTAAGCGGACTTTATGCTTAGTTGTAATACTGGCTGTGTGTGTTTTGAACGTTGTTTCAAGCCTAGTTTGGGACTATTGGGAGCTACATGAACCATGAGACCGCACTGGCGGCGACGTCAAGAGCTGTCGCCACGCTGTTATATCAATCGCTCTGGCCATAGTGATACATCCACCCATAAACATTAGCCCATGCTACAGTTAGCCACATACTGTCCCTGAGGCAAGACCCGCCTTACTAGGCTTCTGATTGGCTGAGACGGGCAGGCAAGGCTGTGACAGACGGAGCTCATTAACATTTAAAGGTGCAGGCACAGAAACAGCTTGTTCTCAGCAGAGCTCATTTGAGCGACTTTTAGACAGCTGACATTCAGGACCATGGATCAGTTTGGGGCAATACATTTCGAATACAGTTTAGTTGGACGTCTGACAGCTGAGTGAAACTGATTAAAAAGAGTATAATATGGGACCTTTAACACTGGACCCAACACATTCATTCTTAGCCTGAAAGAGTTTCAACACAGGGTATCAGGTGTTATCAAACACAGCTCCTCTATCTTCATTGTATAACCTCAGTCATTCCAAGTGTAGCTTGTTTGCCAATTCTCCCAACGATCAATCATTTGGGTGCACAGTTCACCTTTCACAGTTGTAATATTAATGTCTTTGCAGTTACCATTCCAAACACGACGACAGTCATTATTCCATAACTCCTATGTTTTGGAGAAATAGACTCTTAGCTTTTCACCGTCTTGATTGTCTGCATTGGCTTCAGTTTTGTGCAGTCACACACAAAATGTAATTTTCTCTTGACATTATGTGCAACATGCACTTGTGGTGGAGTTCCTTACCACAGTAACACGTTTCACGTCCTCTCATTTTCCTTTAATGACCAGTGACGACTAAACTGCTGAGCAGTATTCACTGTGTGCATATGTATTGTGGCTCTTGTGGAGTGCTCTAAGTGCTCCCTGAAGAATCGCCCTGTTGCATCATTCTCTTCTTGCCTCAGCAGTAATGACCAAAAAGCAAGCAATAGTGTTAGAGCATGCAGCATGTCGCAATGAATCCGCACATTTTTGCTCCAGGTAATCTGATTTCATTTGGTGGTAAACTCTTTCTCAGTGTGTCTCACTTATTTCATTTAAAAACTCCACTGTGAGGGAGGAAAACTGAAACCTCACTCTCAGCCCCCTCTCACTGCACTAGACACAGTGTGAGAGGGGTTTTCAAGGGCAGTAAATGTTCTTGCTTTTGCAGCCAGAACTGAGAGCTGTGATGCAGGTAGTGACTGCAATATTTAACAATATTTGTCAACTGTTATGACACATTTTTCTCTTTAGTACCAATTGTGCAATATGAATGGGCTCCTACTGCACAATTTCTAGCTCTTCACACACAATGTTACACATACAGTATCACATAACTACATGTGACAGGAGTTACATGTCGCTTTGGACCCAAAGAGCTTATTTAACCTGTGTTTTCAGATCCCCCTCAGCTCTACAAAGCTTTTCAGTGTCTTTCAGTATCTTTGTTTTGTTTTCCTGGTCTGAGACTGTATCATTTTTTTGTCACAGCAGGAAGCTTTTGTGGGTTTTCAGCCTTGAAGTGCTACTTCACACTCCTTAACCAACTGCCAAACAACAGACACTGTTACAGTAGGAATGGCTGATGAACACAGTGGAGGATTTAGCGGCTTAAGAACCAAATGTTTCCCTCACTAGTTAATGAAGGCCAAAAGGAGGGCTAAAAGGAGAGCGAATATTTAAAGGGATAGTTCACCCAAAATTAAAATTTCACTCATTATCTACTCACCCTCATGTCAACTAAGAGCTGTGAGAATTTTCAGAGTCCTCCGTGCCTTCTCTGAGTTACGGGGGGGTCTGCGGGGGGGTCTGCGCAGCAGTGGATACCACTTTTCTTTGTCCAAAAAGACACACCAAAAAACATCCAAATACCTCCATACTGCTCGTCTGTAATGTCCCTCTTGTATTGAAGCCCCGACATGGAAAATTGTTCCGAATAAAATTAAATAAGTCTATGTTTTAAGCTTGTTTGTAGCGGAAGCTCCCAGTGTCTCAGTTCACTGCTCTTCCTGTGTCCGGCGGAACAATTTCTCATGTTGGGGCTTCAATACAAGAGGGACATTACAGACGAGCAGTATGGAGGTATTTGGATGTTTTTTGGTGTGTCTTTTTGGACGAAAAAAAGTGGTATCCATTCACAACCATTATATGGACAAATACTGCTGCACGGACCCCCCCGTAACTCAGAGAAGGAACGGAGGACTCCCAGCTCTTAGTCGACATGAGGGTGAGTAGATAATGAGTGAAATTTGAATTTTGGGTGAACTATCCCTTTAACACACAACTCAAAATGAATAATAATAATGCTGCTCTGAATCAGCTGGATGTGTAAATAGGCAACCAAAACTTAAAGGTAATATAAGGCTTCAACTTAGTACAGGGTAGTCAAGTGGCTCTGTCAGTCACATCATACATGAGCACTAGAATACGCACTGCATTCAGACATGTCCTAAGATGCGTTTACAATAATTTCATCAGGAATATACTTTCATAAGAGTAGTTAATGAAGAAGTAACACAACATCCAAGCAGTTAAAACCAGTTACATTCAAGAGCAGAGCAATTTGTGATCCATGTTTAAATTGCCCAAAAGGTACAATTGTAGTTTTAGTGTGTGGTGTAAAATGTCCCAAGTGTGTGCAGTACAAACGCTAAATGCAGTTTTCCTAAAATTACTCTTTGCATGTGGGACTTTGAAGCATCAGCCAATCACTTGAATGAGTCATGTAATTACTATGGGACCAGTTAAAAATGTCTCTAAAGACATTTCAAAACAACATTGATCAAACCACTCAAATTCAAATATAGGCAAACAGGCAGTGGAGCTACTTCACTGTGGATGTGGTGAGTTTTTAGAGTTTAAAAGACCAATGATATCACAAAGCAGTGTGATGTTTCCTTTTTTATTATCTGTTGAGAATGGAGCAGAATCAAGGACAGTTTAAACAGTTCATGAAAACTTGTGGTTTAAACACAGTCAATCAGTTCTGTTTGAAATGATTTCCAGGAGGTGATCAATTAGCTCAGAGAGAGGTGGGATACTTGAGGCTACATCCATACTACTACATTTTCGTACAGGAGAAAATACCTCTTTGGCTGTTTCCTCCTGCACAACTACTCTGGAGTTTTTGAACACTAAAAAACAGAGACACAGAGACATTTGAAATGCTGATGATCCTGTTTTTAGTTTGAAAACTCCGTGGCCTGCATTGTAGTGTGGACAGGTAAAAGCAGAGATGAATGCAAACTGGATATTATGACCTGAACACCCACAGTCGCTCCCTAATTGGGTCTTATCTGCCTCGACTAGAAGTGGTGAAAGCCACATGGATAATGAATTGCAGTCGTTACTGACCTTGTTGTTTTTGCTGTAGCTGTTGTTCAGATCAAATTCAGCATTTTAACGCTGCATCTGTCTCTGTTGTTCCTTGTTCGTAGTATTTTTTGCAGCTCATCAACTGCAGAGAAGACAAATCTGCTTCCTGTGTACACACTGGCTCATTTATGCCCAGAGTACATGGTTGCTTATATATGTACATGTGGTAGTATGGACATTTTTGATACACAGAGCTAAAATGCTAGCTTGGACAGAGACGTTCTCAGAATGTAGTAGTGTGGAAGTCGTGTCAATGGGCAGAGTGAATGGCCATGTCAAGTCCTGTCCACCAGTCCTGGACTTTAGGGGTGTGTCATACTTGGCGCACAGGTCAAAACAACCATAAATCTAATGTAAGATACCACAACCTACACTATAAAACCTAAGTAAAACCAATAAATATACATACACTCATCTGACAAATATCATCACAAATATATTTGGACTAACAGAGCCTGTTGGCAGTATTTCCTTCTGATGTTCATGAACTCCAGGTGCACAAAAACTTTTAGTTATTATAGTGGAAAAGCCAATGAAACAGCATTTAGGGAATCTTACTGATACTAAAGCTGCACTGAAACTCATATTAATGAAATTCTTCTTTATGTGTCTGCAGTTCCTTGAAGCTAGATGAGACACAGTGAAACTGTTTTATTGCAGGTCTTACAGGCTATACCAACCCTGAAGCTGGTTGAGTTAAATCCTCCCACAACAAACTGCAGCGTTTTGGTCTGGTGCAGCCAAGTGATACTAAAGTAACAATCAGAAAAAACAGCTTCATTAACTTACTGAGGTCAAGAAGGAAGGATTTTGTTTTTTTCTCTTTGTGGATATGAATTCCAGGTCAGTGCTGAATTCCCTTTCATATTTGTTCAAACCTCAGTTGTAATGAACAGTGAATAATATTATTAGACCATTCAGCATGTCTCACTGGATAATATCCACATTCCCTCCAGGTAATGTGACTTCACTCGGATAAAAGGCAGACTGTGTCTCTTAAACACACAGGCTGACCCACACCTACACACACGCACACACAGATACAGGCCTCTGTCTGTCAAATGTGTTTCATTAAGACCCCTACTTTCCCACTGGGCATGATACAGTAGCTGCACTGTAAACAGAAAAAAATGTCTGTTTCCTCTGTGTTTGTTTTTCACGCTCTGGCGTTTGGAAGATGAAAAGCATGAGATGAGATGACAGTGGATTTTAAGTGTTATGCGTCGCCTTAGCAAAACACAGGGGTATTTATACTGAATGGAGCCATGTTCGCAGTAATTGCCTGTGACATCTTTTTGTTGTTCTTCACTCTCTCGGCTTAGCTGCTGTTGTTGTCATGTTCTGATCAAAGGATTTCCATTTGTAGACTTTCTTCTCTTTGCCTTTCATTCCTCTCACTTTGCGATGTTGCTGTGGTAAAGCACACGCATGCTCTCGCACATACTCACAAACAAAACATGGTGCTTTTCTCTTGTCTGATTTTCCTCTTTTCTTCATTCCTCACCTCCAATTTCCTTGAGTCATGCTCACCCGCTATCTTTGTTTTCACCTCCCTTACAGCATTTCCTTCCTCCTTCCCTCTCTCTCTCCCCATCACACTCACTCACACAGACACACAGACACACCATTCTTTGTGTGCCATTGCTCATTACTCATTAGCTGTTAAGTTTTGCAGTGTGGGTAAAATGCTTTGACGTGTGCATAGTGGGTTTATTTAAACTAAAACTGACACATGAGCTGCTAAAGCAGGACTGTACCAACACCTGTGTTGTTACATCATACACCTACATCTACTTGTCTCTGTGTTTGTTTTGATTTCCTTGTGTTAAACCTTGATTATACTAACGATTTAATGTCATGTTTTATATTTTAAATGACTCATTCACTGCATTTGATTTCATTTTACTTTTATATCACTTCCTCTTAATTGTAATGGTCACCATGCTGTTGCGGTCTCTCTCTCTCAAACAGAGACACACAAATGCGCACAAGGGCTTGTACCCATACCTGTGTGTTTGTGTGTTTCCATGGATTTATGATGTGGATGAAAGGAAGGGCATTAGTTAATATTGATGAGTACTGCCACTCAGTTCTTCTCACTGTGGCTCACTTAGAGATGAGAGGCATGACCTTTACACACACACACACACACACACACACACACACACACACACACACACACACATGCTCGTGTGTGCACCCCAGCATACATACATACATAGTACATACAAACAAATCACATGCAATAAACACCCAGTAAAGCTTCAGGCCATTCACTGCTGTATTTATCTATTTCACATATGATTTGGTCTGCATTGGTTAAAACCTGCATTCACTCACAGTCAACATTAAAATTCTCTCAAACCTTTAAGCCAATGTCGGCCTTGGACCAATTCATCTCTAATGGCACATTGGTATTCAGCAAATGTAATAGATTCATAGGTAACCAGCAGGTAATTCATCACACTTACAAATAGAGATAGGAAGCAAAAAAATGCTATTAAACTGATCAGAGCAGTAGCAGAGCTCATGTGAAGAGAGAGAAAGACTCTCATGGAGGGAAGTAATTCATTAAGCATTTTCTGACAATCATCATGGGGGCAGGTGCACATAAAGAGGTAAGAAGGGCTGGCATACATGAGCATACACACACACACACATGTACTCAAAAACTCACCAGTGCCCCTCAAGCAAGTCATTTAACCGCTGTGCTGGACTGAGAGCTGGCTGCTGTGTCTGTTTGGACATGTTTCTGTTTGTTTGTTTGCTGGCATTAGAGGTCAATTTCTTCCTGACAGCATTGGTATTTATCTCCTTAAGCTCACTGCTTTACCAGTGTGTGTTCATGTGTGTGCGAGAGAGAGAGAGAGACAGAGAGAAACAGAGAGTGCATGCGTGTGTGTGTGTGTGTGTCAGTTTCAAAAGTCACATCACGGTTTGCCCACTCACATTCTGGCTTGTCTTGCTGAGGTAGTGCATCAAATCACACGTACACACACACACACACACACACACACACACACACACACACACACACACACACACACACACATATATACACACACAATCGATCTGGCTCTTCAGACAGTCACAGTGATGGATGGACACTCCCTTGCTTCTATTTTTGCCTGCGTGTGTGTCTGCTTTCCTACCTCACAACTATGGGAACATGGAGAATATCCCTGTATCAAAATACAGAACACAAACTGGTCTTTGTGTCTGTGCCAGTAGGATATTTGCTATTGTCTGCATTCCTATGACGAGTGTGTGTTTTTCACGCCCAGCAGGTTTTTCCTGGCCGAGCCACATCGTTCTTGTTCAGCCTCTGCTGCTTCTGAGACAGCAGCGAGGCTCAGCACCACCACTCGCTGCCTCACAAGGAGGTTTCTGAGTGGTTTTACTTCTCTAATCGTACAGAAACACGTTGGAGCAAAACCCAGTCAGCAGTGATGGCGAGCCGGGCGTTGCTTCAGACTTTGGTGCTTAGATATGCAGTGTTAATGGTCCATAGAGGGTCTTACTGAGATTTCACCTCAGCTCATGATCCAAGGCAATGCATGTATCTTTTTACAATGATAGATAACCTACTGGCTGGGTGCAGGGCTCCAATGTTTATTTATTTATTTTATTTTATTTTTTACTGTTATTTAACCATTGTGTCAATACTGTTAGTTAATTAAAGCATCTACTATTGCTTTTGTCACTGTGCTGCAGTCAACTGCAGATTCTCAGGCTCCTTCTGACCTTCCTGTCCTTTTTTATCCTCTGTAATGTAATTGTCCTAAGAGCTTCCCTGCACCAGGGACAGTTAACTAAATATTATTTTTTTCTGCTGACCTAACCTCTCTGAATGATTTGAGAAGGTCAATTTGAGGTAAAGGGATAAGCTGCAGTTAATGATCACCGTATTCCCTCCTTTGACCCTTCGCTGTCCAATATTAATAGAAATATTTCTTCAAAAACTGTGTCATTGTCATCGGTTACACTAAAGGACACTACAGATTTTCATTATTTTAGTGAAGTGTCCTCTCATTGGAAAGCAAATTAAACCAGCAGCCAGCAATACAACTTGATTGGAGACCAATTCAAAAAAGAAGTTAGAGTAAGTGGAGTTTGCACCCACTTAATTAAGGATTGGAGAATTTGATATTATAAGATCAGTCATGTCAAACTGTGTGTGTCAAACACGGTTAGTCTGTGTGATAATCACAGTGACATATTCTCAGCCGTTGCATCTGTGATGGCTCAATTTAGAGAAGCATCGGTTTGGGAAATGTAAACTAGCCGAGCAGCCACATTACCTCTTGGCAGTGAAAGAGTTCAAAACAAGGTCAAAGCCTTCCCATCTGGGGCCCTTTTAGTTGGAGGAGTCACTAGAGGGTGCTTACTAAATGGGATCACCAACTGCCTGGAGGACCCCACTGCTGTTGTTAGCCCGCTGCTCCCCCCGATTCTCTAAAGGTAGAGGGCACTGCTCGCTGTCCGTTTCGCATTAATCGAGCAGCGTCTGACTGTTGTGAGTACCTATACGTTTCTAAAAAGATATATTTGTATATTCAGGGTCCTGCCTCTCTCTCTGTGGCCTTTCTGTGTCCATCCATCCATCTACCCGCAGTGCATACTGCATTTTAATTCAAGTAGCTAAACATCATTCATTAGCAGCTATTATTGTGTGTTGACTGAGCAGCTAGAGGGAACCACTTCTCTCCGAAGTCCCTGATTGCAATAGCTGTCAAAGTACAGTTGGTAATTACACATATAGGACTCCCATAGGTAAATGTCAAACAGTGTGGGGGAGCATGTTTGGTGTGTCAAGACGGAGCCCTTTACTGTGCTCTGTTTAATTTTCTTTCTTCTCTGAGCGATGGAGGTAGGAGGAATATTACCTCAGACAGATTATGGTGTTTGTAAGGCAGTAGGTGAGACTCGAAAGGAAAGATTTGGGTCAGGAATGTGTTTGGTGTCTGCTTGAGGATGGAAGGGGAGGGACCGGGGAGGGTGAGGAAGGAGGAGAGCAGGGGGGATAAAGTCAAAGAGAGGAATGAAGACGAAGGCAACTCTTCTCAACAAGATATACAATTTACAGCTGTGTGTCTGTTATGTATAGATCTCTATTTAAAGATATGTTTCCATTTTTAGATAATCACGTCTCTCCTCTTGGTGGAAAACAAACAGTGTTTTACCTGCTGCGTGATATAACACACATCGTTGTCTGCTTGACGTTCTAGAAAATACAGTTTCGTCTTGTCTGGGTTGTGTGCATGAAATGATAATTGTGTTTTTGAGGCAGTGACAGAGTCATGAAAACACTCCCAGAGATGAAGAGCAACAGCTATGACAATCAGCTCTTGGTGCAGATTATTACACTGTGTCTTATCCTGGCAGTGGTATTCAGACTGTGAATTACTGGCACCGATGCTCATGCACTTAAACTCTCTCCCCATCTCACTCATTCACATGACTGCGGACATGCACGTACACACATGTCCTACTCTCTCGTCTCTCATTCTCCCACAGGCTCTAGTCCTCACACACACACATGGTCATATGCTCGAGGGGGATAATAGGATGATAGTACAGATGGCATACTGGAGTAATATTCTCCATATGGGAAGGTAATTTCGTCAGAGCAGTCGTCTGGGGAGAAGGAGAGAGGGAAATTAGATCTGCAGTGGGAGAGAGAGACGGAGGTTCTGTCGTACATGGCCATGGGATCATGCAGGACTGAATTTAGTCATTTAGAATAATTGCTGTTTTTATTATACTAAGTAGATAGCAGTAAATGTAGTTATAAAAAGCAAGATAACAGAACTGTAGGTGTCCACTTTTTTATTTTTAATCTGTGTCATGTTTTAAATGTCTCTCTTGTTACTTGGCATGTAGCTGTGCATATTTCATATCAATAATTAACGCTGTGAAGTTTATGACTAGACATTAGTAGTGCTAATGCTGGTGGAACACTGACTCAATTTAATTCAGTTTTATTTGCATAGCACCAAATATACATTATCTCAGTGTGTTTTACAATGTGAGGTCATATAGAGAGAAATCCAACAGTACCAATGCACTTAGTGTCAGGGGGAGGACAAACTCTTTTTAGAAGAAGAAACAAACCTTCAACAGATGGAGATGAGGGCGTTTAGGGGCAAGTACAATATCTTTAGTTTTGTGTCAGTTTAGACATAAAAGTCACCATAACTCTGAATGGAAAGATTTACTCAATACACTTTAGCACGGTTATTCTTAATTCACATCGACTGTCTCAGAGATTCAGCCCTCTTGTTGTTCCAGTAGGATATCACAAGACTAAGGCAACTAGCATAGAAATGATGTGAATGCATATTTGAACATGTGATTAATTACGTTACAGTACATTATTATAATTTGGCAGATGACTCATGTTGAGTGTATAACATCTGTAAAGGAACAATAGCTGGAACACTTTGGGGTAAAAGCCTCCCAAATAAGCAGTTAAAAGTGTGTTCAGAGAGCTGCAGTTTGTTCAGGGCTTGGCGATGGGAAGGTTCAGCTCCTCTAACTGGTGCTACAGGGAGGGAGTGGATGCGGGCTGCGACAGGGAGAGCGTAAACAGAATAAGACTGATGACTTCAGTTAGTGTGGTGGTGACGCTGGTGCATTCCTGAGCTTGTGCCTCTCCAGGGTGGGTTACAGAGTCAGCACCACGGACAGCGCTTATGACACACCGCTTCCCTCTTCTTTGAAACTCAGGCATCAGCCAGGCTCACAGCAACTCTGCTTAATTCAAGTGTTGCTATTACCCAAAATATCCATTTTGCAGGGCTATTCTGTTTCAAACTGCGGGAAGGATCAGATTTAATATCCGCACACAGTTTCATTGTGCAGTGGTATTTTCGTCACATTTGGCAAAACCATGATAAATCCAAATCCCAGTTAAACTGTGGCAAAAAAAAAAAAACTGAATTGCCTGCAGGTATTTTCTCTTTGGTCGTCCTTCATTTAAATTCCAACACAGGCAAACAGAGATGCAGACCTGCAACCAGTTTCATGATGATAATTTTCTAATTGTTTTAATTGCATCTACTGTATATGTGAAATTAATGACACAAATAGCCTGCCTTATGTTGTGGTTCTTTAATATGTTGTCATTAGTTCTACTTTGACAAAAGACATTGTACTGTTTCTTAGTACTAATGACTGTAATGTAGATCATCACCTGCATACAGATGATGCAGGTTTGAATCAGAATAAGTGAACCTTATGTGGGTTAAATATTGTTTTACATGGCATTTACATTACATATTTGATACCATGGTCTGATAAATGCATGTTTTTCCATAATGTTTGGACACCTCAGAATACAATTTAAACAACACTAAGGAACTTTTCAACCTTCATATAATATTTTCATAACTTTTGTGATGGTACAATGACTTACAACAGGTTGAATGACACCTCTGTCATGGCCTGAGGGGGTCTGTATCACCTTCACTGGCACTAAGCAACTTTGAGGAGCATGGTAGGACCCCGGCTCTCACTTAAGTTTCACTTTAACTTTCGCGAGTCACGACGAGGAGGGAGCAGCAATGCGGCACCTTTCCGTCGGATTGTGTATGTGTGTTTACTGTGAAATGATCCGCTGGTAACAGAAATTTAGTTTGGACGTCTTCTGTTAATTTCCATGCACCGGGAGATCAGGATGTTTACGGCGCTACGCGCTGGTGCTCATGGGAAATGGAGTCTTCCTTCAGGCAAAACACTACCGCTTTGGGCCACTGGCGCCGCCAAACTCGACCAAAATTGAAAGTTCTTAAGTACTGCTTTAAAATAAAACCAAAACGTGTGTTTGTTCAGTTTTGCCCCATCATAGGTTTCTTTTTTGGTGTGTCATTCAGAATTCTTTACCCACCCTCTATATAAATGAGCAGATAAACTAACTTAGCTTTACAGTATAGCCTAACCTCTTTTAAAACATGCAGGCGTTGTTTTTGACAGATGACCATGATGCAGAATAATCGAGCCTGTGTTTCTTGTCATGTGTTCTTAGACGTGTTCAGTGTCTTTACGCTGCATAATCTGAATCACTTCCAGTTTTGTAGAAACAGCTCGAAAAGACTTGAGGCTATATATTGTAGGATCTTTTTATAGAGCAAATCTATTTTTCATGAGCAGACTTCCTGGACTTTTTGAGTGTTTGCCTGCTGTGGATGCTAACGCTGCCAACTAAGAGAAAATGAGAGATGGGAGAACCAGATACTGTGTAGACGCATATGACACTTAACTACATATCCAGCTTGAGAAAGATCTCTTTCGTAATTCATTGTAACAAGAAGAGATATTTTCTCTCAGGCCGATTATAGGTGACAATCTGTAGTATTCACTGAATTTACTGCTCCTGCGTTTGCGCTCGTCCAACCATCCATCTGAGCGTTTGTTCCTATCCTTCCACGTGTCTTTGTGCATTCTTCTTCACATTTCATGTTGTGTGTGCAATTATTTGCCCTGCTTGTTTGTGCTTATCTGCATACAAACAGCTTAGCCTGGAGACGGAGAAAAAGTGAGTCATTATCAAACATGGCTCCTGGATGCTTGATGTGCAGATAAGGCCCTGAATGTGGATCTGCACATGTGTGATGATGTGAGTATAGCATTAAAGCCCAGCGGTGTGTGTAAATAGCCTGGCTTCTGTTACAGGGAAATTAGTGTAGCTGCCCTACACCAGTGAATGCATGTTACCCCGTAACATAGAAACACTGTAGAAATTAATAAATTATTGATTTTGCCCTGAAATTAAGATGCACAGAATTATCTGGATACCAAAAAATGCAACAACAAAAAAAAAAGCTGGTGATGCTTGTTTGAGTAGAATTTGTTTGTTATGTCCTGATCTCAAGTAACCCCTAGCTGTGTGATCCTGGCTAAATAATGGCAGATCTTTTGTTAAACAGACTTGGTCAATAGTGAGACGCATCCTGCTGACATCCAGCACAGTGTTCCCTTTGTCCCTGTCAGTGGTTTGTCCCTAGTTTCCAAGCCAATTACTTGTAAATTGATTACATACTGAACTCACAGGGCTAACCTGCTCCAATTCATGCATTTCTCTGGACTTTCATTTATTGGTTCCTCATGCATGTCTGAACTGTGGCTGTACCTTTAATTAAAAATGGCAACATCAGCTGCTGCTGTGTCTTTACTGAAGAAAAGAAAACCTGCCCATCATGTCTCTTTCAGACTTTCTCCGTCAAGGAGAAACGTGCTTCAGACAGCTCTCAAACTAGGGCATTCTGGTGCTGTCTGTCTGTGATAAACTTTTTGCATTGTATTCATCAGGCAAATCCTCTGCATTAGATTCGCTAAACAAGAAAAAAAAAGTCCCCGAAAAACACAGTGAAGGAAAAAAATGTAGAGCAGAAAGCTGAGTCCACATCTGTGTATTGTGACTCATACTGCAAACATAAAAACCTGTACAATAGCTGCAGAGTGTTTATTCATCTTGCGGCATTGGTATGCACATAGGCATTTAATCACTCAACATGTTTTTTGCTGTTATGATTTATAGGCATTTAAAAGCTGCAGGGTTTCAGCTTCCGGTTTATCCAAACTGGGGAGGTGCAGCGCTCCCCCCTCACTTTAAGTTCATGAAGGCTGAATTAGCTGCTCCTACGGTGCATATTCATCACTGCTGTTCAATCTCTGCTCATGCTGTTCATGTCCATTTTCTTTGGCAGCTCACAGTATGTCTGCTCTCTTTGTTACTTTAACTGACATCTGACTTTGCCTAAAATCACATGATGTGCAAATGTTCATTGGGGAAAAGAATTACTTTGATTTTGATTTCTGACCTTTTCCTAATTATTGTTAGCCCTGCATGCTAATCAGTATCCCACCCGACACAATGACTGGTTTCAAACAGACTTCAAAACTGCCTTTTCTGTATCCGTTGCGCAATCTTTGAAGTTGGCTTTTCCACCCTCCCTAAACAGATTTAAAGCAGAAGTAAGCAATCCAGTCGTTTTGGCTAACTTTCTGTCAGCCGATGGAGTTAGCAGTCCCCGCCCTCGTCCCTACGTCACCACATTTACGCCAACCTTGGCTGCACACACAGAGAGGACCACCCCTTTATGCCGTTCTCTCTCCTCATTGGATAAAGGTTGTAGGATACAAGGAAAGTTTTCTCCTCTGCTTACAGCAGACCCGTGTTTCAGACCAAACACTCAATATAAGTGATTGCTGTCGGAAGATATAACTATTTAAGACTTATATTAACACAAACATTCCACTTACTTCTGTTGCCCAACAGTATGAAACGACATGTTCTTGCTTCACCGATTAATTGGAAATTGTTCTGTTTGCTTTTGTGATTTATGTTATTGTGCACTCGGCCCCATTGAAAATGAGGGTCTCCCTCAATGGGTCCCGAGTTATAAATAAAGGTTTTGAATTGAATTGAATTATCTTCTGTTACAAGTTCTCCAGGTTTTTTTTTCTATTATGACTCTTTCCAAAAAGTTGGAACTACTGTATGGCCTTTATCCAAACTGTAAATAAAGTCTCACCCATATGAAGATGAGCTGAGTACTCAAGAATTCATTGCTCCATGCTTTTTCTGTCCTGTATAATCTTCACTGGAGCAATACAGACTGAATGCCTTGTCCAAGGGCACCTCAGCAGAGGTTATTGAGAAGAGTATTAATTGCCCCCCACGCCCCACCCCCCTCTCGGAGCTCCACTTGAACCAGCCATCCTCAGGCTACAGTCCTTTCCAGTTTACTTTGACATTTAAACATGTTTTGCATGGTTAATCCACTAGTGCTTCCCCAGCATTTCGACTGACTATTATATCACAGTAACCTCAGGGTACCGGTTTCTTGTTCCTGGAAATGTTTGACCACCATGCTGAAACTCAGCTTGTAACTCTCCGGATGAGAGCTCCAGCAAAAGGCTGAAATTTAAATTGAGATGATTTGTAAAGGAAAAGGGTTTGAAGAGTGTGAGGCAACCTTTAGGGGCGTTAAGACTTTTGGAGCTAGTTCATCAATCCTTCACTTAGAAGGGCAACATAAATCTGTGCTCGTAAACCAAGGACAATGTTCAGAATAGATTAGCTTGGCAGTTAATGTTTTAGAGGTCAATTTCAATGCTTATGTGGGCAGTGAATTTATTGGATACATTGCTGAAGACCGAGCAGCGTTCACCCGCCATGTGTGGTTCGGTCTGGCGAGGCTTAGTCTCTAGAGAGCTCTTGTTTGTTTCATCTTGACTTTTTGTTGGTGTGTTTGCAGCACCGAAACATTAAGTTCAGCCAAGGTTATGGTGGACTGTCTCGAGGGAAGAGGGAAACTTATGAGCACACTTCGATGGTGAATAAGGCAGAGTGTGTGTATGTACTGCATGTGTGTCTGTTTAGCTTTCATCAGCAGTGGTTGACTTTTTGCTTGGGGACAAGGACTGTTCACTGTGTGGCTGCCCTGCAGTGTGTCTGTGTGTGGAGGGTCCTGGAGGGACTGAAAGTCTAGTTACACTCGAAGGAAAAGGGAGGAGAGAAAGGTCTTGTTCTCTTACACACTGTCTCCTCATCACTTCCTCTCTTATTATACTGATTATTAATCAGTATTAATCAGTGAGTGTGTTATGTATGTAAAGTTTATTAAAATCAAGGCAATCGCAATGTTTTCTAAACAAATAAAATAGAAAGGTTAAACAATATTACCAGCAATTACCTGCTATTTTTCACAGTGTGAATAAATGTTCATTAAAAGTAAAAAGAAAAGTAAAGTATTAGTACTAATAGTATTAGTATTATTTACAGACATAGTTATATTTGTGTTGTACATTTCTTACCTATAATAACCATCTAACACTATCCATAAGTGATGCAGACGTCTGATGCGCTTTTGACTGCCCTTGACCTGTTGATGGTGTTTGAACATCGGACCTGACTTGCATCTGTGTTCTCTAAATGATGAGAGATCTTATTGAGGTCAACTTGATTTTGACCAGCCACTAGCTACCCCATAATCCAGCAAATTATGCAAGATTATTCAGTGCTCTCTTACTAATTAGTGTCGCCTGTCTTGCTAAGCAATGTTTTGGGGGTTTTGGGTTGTTTTTTTTTCTCGACCCACTTTCAACCCACTAAATTGTTCTTTGGAGCTCATTTAAGTCCTTGACAAGTACATTAGCATTAGAAATAACTTGTCATAACCAGACAAGTTTTGTTCACACGTTTTCTTTAATGATTAATGTGTTGGTTTTGGATTCCCAAACCTTCTGTCTAAGACAATCTGTGTTTATCCAGGCTGAGAGCTCAGCAGATACACATAGTCGCCACAGTCTGGTGGTGGGTTTGAGAGGATGCAGATTTGGTCACAAGTTTTGACATTTGGTTGGTTTTGGATATTTCACAGACACATGAGAATGTTTGGTCTTCCTGAATACTGATCATCCTTCTGGTGCTGATTGTACACACAGCCAGGCTGTCCTCACATGCACATGTGCTACTTTGGCTTCTGATTTCAATGCCGTTCAGTAGGGCTGCACAAAATTGTAAATTTGTTATAAGAGACTGGAGAGAAAAAAAACTATATTTATAGCCAATTGTGCAATAAACCAATAAGTGCATAGATAATAGCAGCCTCTTCTAAATGGTGCTATATTACTACTATATTGTCACTGTAAAAGTATGTGCTTCCTATTTTATTGTGTGAAAAGTGGTGAAAACTCTTGCACTTCCACACCCGTCAGCTGGTGTCTACACTGTACAAATATATATCAGATGTATCTAGGCCATTTATTTCACAAAGTAAAAAAGTTGGTAAGGTAACATAATGGCGCTGTTCATGTTGAGCTGATCCAAAGTCAGAGATGCTTCACTGACACCTGTGCACAAACACTAAATCCACCCCGACCAGCAGGTCAGCTGGAGAACGACGATGCAGAGTCTCAGTGTCTGTGGGAGCAGGAGGCACACCACTGAACTGGAATAAATACAAACAAATGCGATTTGGTACTCCTAATTAAATAGCTGCCTTTGCCCATTCTAAGAGAGAAAGGAGGCACCTTGGGCTTGTGTCCACCAAACACCACACAGCTAGCAGCAACACTCAGCAGATGCTAGAGGAAAACGCTCGTCATGGTTTCTACTGTTGCTATGAGACGACTGGTAGCACAAAGCTCTTTGGGTAAAATTGGTTTTTAACTTTAATCACACTGGCACGCTGAGAAAAAAATATGCTCAGCTCTAAGCATCTTTTTCTCTGCAAACAAGGAGGTAATAAGGCCAGTGAAGAAATCCTCAAAACACACAGCTTGACTGTGTATGCCCGGGCATTTACAGCTCAACCACAAACTTCAAACATCTGGGAAAAAACAGACAAAACTTGTTATAATTATAGTAAATGTTTTTAATCATCAGACTAGGTTAGACTCATTACTGCTTTAATTTTGTAAAGATAACATGTGCATATTTTAACAATAAATAAAAAAGCAGAAGAGGATGTTTTCATGAATCTGTGTGTGGAAAAAAAAACTATATATGGATGAAAATTCATCAGTCTAAAATAAATGCTTTCAAAGTTTAATCATAAAAATAAAGTGATGTATGTCCTGAAGGAGGCTTTGCTTATTATTATTGATGCGTACATCAAAATTCAAATAAAGTAATGTGTTGCATTCAACAGCAATGGATGTGCACAAAAGCAGATCATTATTTTCTTATAAAGATTTTAGCTTTGATTAGCTTGATCAGAGTAACTTAAAATAAATGGTGTGAATAGGAAAGCATCCTTATTTCTCTCTTTTACCATTGCATAAAAGCGATTTACAATATGTCTCTCACTCGCCCGCATTTTGCAGTGGAGTTGCAGTGATGTGTGCCTGATCTCTCTAAAGAACACTTCAACATGAGGACCTGAGGAGCCAGAGATCAAATCACTAATCAAACTGTTTGTGTACCTCCAAGCTTGAACCACGCTCTCACAAGACGAGCCAGTTGAAATTTAATTGAATTGAACTGAGTTGACCAAAACATATCAAATCAAGTCTGATTCGTAAAGAGAATCGGCAATGAGCGGCTGGAATAAAAGGAGGGATGGGGATGAAGAGAAGCAAGTGGGAGAGTGAGATGGATGGACCCAGGGAGGAATGAGGAATAGTTAGGTGAGGAGTGAGACAGCAAGAGAAATGGGTGGTGGGTTGTCATTTCCTCTGTTAAATTACTGCTCTGTTTATCTTGTGAGCTCACTCAATCACTGTGGACCCACTCAGCTGGAAGGACACACACACACACACACACACCTACACGAGGATGAGGACATATTTTTATTACTTTTTAGGACATTCCATCTCGTAATATTCCTCCGTTCTTTGTTGTTGTAAGGATTGAAAAGGATAGGTGCAACACACACACACACACACACACACACACACACACACACACACACACACACACACACACACACACGTACACACAAGTGTGGTTTTTGGCTGGATGTGTTTCTTTCTCATCTTTCTGGTCCACTGGGAAACCACATTCCTCCTCAGTTCTCACTCAGTATCTCTGTTACTTATTTTTATCGTCAAAGAAGAAGAGGCAGGGTCAGAAATAAAATGAAAGTGATACCGACAGAGAGACATATTGCATTTTTAGAGCAACAGCAGGCAACAATAGTTACATTATAAGAGAAGGTTAAATATTTTTTTTTTCCCTGGGAGATTCTCAATCTGTTGCATGGTCTGAATCACTTAGCATCACTCAGTAGTCAGTGGTTTGTTCTATTATTGTACTGCAAAAAAAACTTTTAAGATGGACAACTTTGTGATCCCCCAATTTCCTAGAGCCGAAAATTGGGAATCAGACAAAAACCTTCTGTTGTCCCTAAGCTACTTCTTGGACTTGCTGCTTGTTAAATAGTGTCAAACTGAGTTATTGTTTTCATGTGGAAAGAACACCAGATGCAGCAGTACCTTTGGCACTGGACACTAATCCAAATCCTCACTGCGGCATTAAAGTTGAAATGAGTGGAAATTCGGTCCAAATTGCAGCTGCCATTTCCAGATAGCCCTCCCAGAGTGCATCAGTTGTTTTGGGAAATGCACAAAAAAAAATGACATTTTGCAGTTTGGGTTTAAGTGACGACGACCTCTACTGTAGCTGCTGCAGGAATGATAACTCCTGTCAAGAGAAGGAGCTAAGGTGCAAGCTGGGTGCATGCAGAGAGAGAGAGAGAGAGGGGGGGGGGGGGAGAAGGGGTTAGTGCGGATGGTTGGGTCAGTAAAACATCAGTCTTTGCCAGAGCAGAGAGCTGTTTGTTTCCTGTGTTCATCAGTTCACTAATGTGAGGGGGGATTTTTGATCCACATGAAGAACTGTACCATTTGGTGCTTACTGATATCTCCGTGTTCCCAGCCCTCTTTGCCACATGCACACTTCTGTATTAATGCATCTACTTATGCCCTAGTTAGCTCTCTGTGGGATTACAGCACTCTTAAAGAGCAATCACACAGAGGCACATCAAAAATGGAGGCATCTGCTCCCCCCAAAAAATGCCTATAGGTAAAACGCGTCGAGCAAAATGCCTTCATGCACCTGGGGGCTGTCGGGCCACTGACTGAGGGAATTTGAAGGGCTATGCTCGGCTGCAAAACTGTGAGGAAAATAAAAAGCACATCACAAAGAGAGGAGTGCATGCCAAGTGTGCCATACCACAGGAAAGCAGGTTTCTCTGTGTGAAGGGAGATGAAAGTGCAGCACTTACATATACAGTATGAGACGAGCATAGTGAGTGAGTTTTCTCCTCCCCTCCTCACTTTCTTCTCTTCTCCTCCTTCTCCCCCTGTCTGCTGTGATGAATGGTTTTGATATTGGCCGTGTGTGTCTGTTTCTGTGTGTGTGTGTGTGTGTGTGTGTGTGTATGTGTGTGTGTGATGAATGACTGTGTTTGTACCGGACAGGCCCGCGGGGCTTTAGCTACTGTTAGTAGTGCTTAAAGATGACTCGAGTAAAAAGGCTCTCTGTCACATCTTTCTCTCTCTCTTACTCTCTCTCTCTCTCTCACTCTCTCTCACACACACACACACACACATATGCACACACAGATTAGCCCTGTTTAAAGGGCTGTGTCCTAGGGGTATGCTGTGCAGCACTGTGACAGGTGACATGTCGTTTCTCTCTTATCGTTTCCCCGCCTCTCTCCCTCCTTCTATCTTTTATCTCGGTGGCTGCAGACCTCATTGGTGAGGCAAACTTTCTGCAGCACATTGTGATTATTGTATATGTGCCTCCAAACATGTGTGTGTGTATGTGTGCATGTGTGAATGCATTTTTACTTGGTGTATCATGCAGCTGAGCAGATATGCTTTGAGCCACAGTTTTGCCCTGAGCCTCTTTTTTGCAGGTTTAGTATTACAAGATTTATAACACGCCTCAGTGAGCACAGGTCCTGGGGACATTTCTTTATAATGTTGCCATGATAATGAGCGTTGTTTTATTCCCTAAAGGGCACGAGATTTAGAAAGTTGGAACGCTCATTGTAGCTGCTGCTTGAATGCTTAACCCAAATGTTCTTTAGCCATGATGACATTTTTTTTTGAATGCCATGAACTAGTGAATATTTTAATGTCAGTGTAATGTGTATGGTTAGGTATCCATTGTAAGCAGCCAACTCATCATTTAAAGGTTCTGATTTCTTACGCATTCATATCTACTCTGATTTACAGTTAATAGTAGGGAGGTTAAGCCCAAAAAATAGGCCTTTGACTTCAAGTCATGATGCAAAGGTCCCCTTTGGCATGGAAGTACCTTAGGGTCATACAAATAAATCTGTCCTAAGACACAAGTAAATAAATAAACACGTTTTTAAAATGCCTTTTTTTAAATGAGAAAACACATGCTAAAAGCACATTCCATTTAGAATGTCCATAGAAAATCATGCAGATCCCCTGATGCCTTCAGCTCCTGGATGTGATCTACAGCTTCTGAGACAACATGGAGCTGCTTGTGTGACAGGATATTGGGTTTTATTAATGTAAAAACATTAATACAACTATACTGATACTGATTTGTTGAACATCAGATGGAGTGCAACAAATATAGCCTACAAGTAGTTAAATAATAAGATGTAATTCATATCACAGTGGTGGCAGGAAAGACCAATTAGCCAAATATTGTGTTGGTCAAAATATAGGCCTAACTAGTTACTGCTTGTGTATGTTGATTTAAAAAAGTTGAATTTACATGTATGACATGTGTTTGACCCATTCTGGGTCATATTAGAAGTCAACTTAAAGTCAAAGGAAAAATGTTTTTTACTGTTCTGAAATGTAAAAATGGGTCACATTGGACCCTGTACATTATTTAAGGCTTATTATAACCTGATACTGAAATCATTTTACATTGTGCTCCTAAAGTAAACTAACACATTTTAGTGTAGAGCGCCCTTAATAAGCAATGTTCAGCTTTTATGTACATATAGGGAAGTTTAGGTTTGCAGCTCCCACATAAAGCATATGATTAGGACTGACTTATTTTACCTGCACAGTATAGCTGGCTAAGATCCTCTCTCAGAGTAATGCTGAAACTGGTAAGCTTCATTATTTTGGTAGATTTTTACTTTTGTGAATGCTTGTTAATGCTCATCTTATCAATCTCATGATGTTACAGTATCTTTATTTCTTATTTTAAATTAGCCATAATGGAATGTCATGACTGGACTTTATGCTTCTTATGTGAGTCCGCCCTACAGATTAAAAGCATTAGATCCCTGTTCATCATTCAAATTGAGAAACAATCCTGAAAAATTGCAATCATGTCACAAATAAGCTGTAGATAACATCCAGGAGCTGAAAACATTGTAGTTTATATGGACATTCTAAATGGAATGTGCTTTTAGCATGCGTCTTCTCAATTAAAAAAAGGCATTTTAAAAATGTGTTTATTTTGGATACAAAGTGTGATCTCACTTGTGTCTTAGGATAGATTTATTTGTATGACCCTAAGGTACTTCCATGCCAAAGGGGACCTTTGCATTATGACTTGAAGTCAAAAGTTGCTTAACCTCCCTACTATAAGGCTCTGAAAAGGCGACAGATAATCCTGCTGTTATTAAACTATGGTCAAGTGGCGCTCCTGTGCATGGTGATGCACACCACCACATTCAGCGCCAGTGACGGTATTTTTATTTATTTATTTACACAATCTGGCAGACATGCCTGCTAAGCAAAATGGTGTCACTATTGTGTCTATTTTTGGGAGCTTTAGTCCAAGGATTCTCTGCTTGTGGTTAATTGGCTGAAATCATCTGGAAATGTTGTGACAGGTGTATGAGCTTCACATGCAGCAGATACTGTGGTGAAGCACAGCAGCTCAAGGCTTGTCGGGGCGCCACTGGTTATGAAAGGCCCTGCAGTTCCAGGAAGCTTCACACGCAATACTCAGTTTCAGCAGTTTTGCGGGTATTACTTCTTTTGATGGAAACGCAACAACCGGCCCTAACTCTGTCAGTGTGTGTTTGTGTGATTGTCTGCACTAGACAAGCCTGATGTTCCAAGTAATGTGCTGAGCTAAGAGATATGAGCTGGAGATACTAATGAGATGTCACCAAAATGTGTTCATTTCCTCATGACTTTACAGAAAAAGAAACAGAAATGCTGATTGGTCGTATCCATGGCTCATTGGCCTGAGATGGTACCAGTTACAACCAACATTAATGTTCAATCACTTCTGTGTGTAATTTCCTTCCTCCCCGATTTTCTTGTCATTCTTCATTTTCCCTGTTGACTAATGCAGAGAAATGCCACACACTAAATGTTACGATGTGATTTTTGAATAGTTTTAATGTGCAGGGCCTTACACTACATCACCACAGGGTTTTAAAAACTTGTGCAGAAAAATCCAAAAATGGCTACTTATAAAATGTCAATTTCACAGTCTTGCCACCCATTAGGGGTTTATAGAGCAGAACACCTTTTCGCCTCAAAATATTACTTCTACTTCAATGATTTGTCTATGCCAGAAGAATTTATGCATGTCTTAAATGATCAGTCAAGGAGGTTCTGGGGGTGAACGTACCAACCTCCTCCCACAACCCAAAGATTAGAAGGCCACAATAAATAATCTGTTAGTGGAAATTATGGTTGTTTGTCTTTATCAACCTCGTGATAGACTGTTAACCTGTCCAATGTGGACACCATCTACTTTACCACAATAATAAAACAAAATGAAATGTAAATTATTATCGGCTTAGTATCCCAAACATTTACCACATACCTATGATCTTTGTTGTCTACTTTACTTTCTAACTGTTACATTCTCATTTCATATCATCATTAGCCTAGAAATCTAGACGCACCCTAGCGGTAGCAAAAATATTTGCTCTGTAGGTGGGTCTAGAAACGAGCCATAGGAACTTTTTGAGTCTCAAACACTGTTTGTGTTCACCAATCACAGCGCTCTATCTGTTTAGAGAGCCGTTGGGCGGGCTTAACGCCATGACGACATACATTTTAATTGTCTTGTCAGGCTAACGTCATCCTGCTCTTTGCTCTGATTGGTCGTAGCGCTACCCTATTGCGTGCAGAGGCAGAAAGACAGCCTTCATCCCACCCCTTGGATTGAGCCGAGGTCTACCGGTTGTTGCCAGACTAGACATGTTAATGATATAGTCTGGCTTGTCAGGCTATATCATCATAGCTGTAACTTTAGAAAAAGTACCCTAAACTCAAGAGCTGCTTCACAGGTGATGTGAATGATTTTCATTTTTAAAGGATTTTTTTTTCCTAACTTCATTGCACAAGGGAGGAAGCTGTGTGTCAGCAACTATTAGCATATTCACTAACTGTGATAGCACCAAAGGCCATAGAGGTAACTGTGTCTCCCCTCCTGGCTACCTGCCCTCATTTTCCCCAATCAGTACTCTTATTCTTAGAGGCTTTATTCATGCAGCCTCGGGGCTCAGCCTGGAGGAGAAGTCTGGGGAGAAGCAGGGAGGAGGAACAGGTGCAGAAAAGTGGAAAGATATAATCAAAGAGAATGAATAAGTGACAATGGAGTGAGCTAGTCTCACACTGGAGCCGGTCCCCCTGCTGTCTCTCACCTCTGACCCTATCTTCAGCCCTGTATTCAGACATACTAGGTGCCAAAAAATAATTAATTATTTAAAAGAAAAAGAAAGTATCTTGGATGGGCTTTGAGGCAGTACTGTATGTACGATCCAACACATGCGCTCGCACACACACACACACACACACACACACACACACACGCAGATGAAGAGCTGTTTGAGCACTTAAGGACTAATTCCCAGCGTTCTTCTAGTGCCTTTCTGGCCTGCAGGGCAGCAATTCCTCACTTTCTTTCTCTGCCTCTTTGTGTATATCTACCTTCAGTATCCAATTTCTCCTCCGCTCTCTGCAGTGTCAGCTTGGCAGAAGTACGCTCTCTCTCGTCAATGTCAGAGCCCCTTGTGGGTTTTGGAACTACTCTCTTCCTCTCTTGCTCTTCCTCTCTCTGTCTGCTTCTCCTTCTCCTTTCGCTCCCTGAGAACAACTGAAGCCCCCTTCTCCCCTTATCTCTGCGTGAGGCAGTTTTGTGAAAGGGGGATAGATAGACAGACAGGAGAAGGAGGCAAAGAGAGGGATGAATGGCCTCATTCACGGGCACAGCCAACCAAGACACCCACAGACACAAGCCCAGCACACAACACAATCACTCTCAATAATCATTGCCCTGTTGATGAAGCTATTGCGGCTCACTTATCTTGTAAACTGTGGAGAGGATCAGATATGAAATCCATAAGGTGGCTGAACTCCCCGACAGACTACTGATTGTCAAGCTTAATCTTTTTTTTTTTAACAATATCTTTATTGTATTTTAATTTTATAAAAAAGACATACAAGAACAAATTACAGAGAAGTGTGTAAAATGTACCAGAAGTGTACAAACATACACCATCAGATCAAATTTTTCATACTGTACACACTTGATCCATACTGTACAACCAACAAAACGAAACAAAAACATGGCGGTCTGGGCGTCTCCCCAATGAAGGCACATAATCATGAGTCCACAGAAGATACATTATCATATAGCCCAGAGACCAGGAGGAGAAGAAACTGGGCCGTGCAGAGGGTGCACCTATACTGTTCCTGTCCATCAGGCGCAACAAATCATTGCCCTTCATATAATTGATGAAATGATCCCATACATTTTGAAATGCCTCCTGTCTGTCCTTAAGAGTGTAAGAATTTTTTCCAGAGGTAAACCAGAAGTTAGTTCCCTAAACTGTCAAGCTTGCCCCTGATGCTGACCCTTTACATTCCTCTAATTTGGGGAAGTTGAGACTATCTAAGAATGCCAATGAGCTCTGGTCGGCCTTGGAAGCCGAAATTTCATTGTATAATAAGTAGTCCTTGGGCCAAGACCCAAAATTTCACATCGGTATCACCTGGGAGGGCAAATTCTAGTTGTGATTTTTTTTTTCCTATAGGCTACACCCCTAGATTACGTTTTGATATGATAGACCTAAAAAATAAAAAAAATAAAAAAATAATAGTAATAATATTTCCAGCGGGTTGTTTCACACAAACAAAGCAGGTGTAAAGGCAGATATCAGATATGGGTCACTTCTGATAGAAAATGTAAATAGACAGTCAAAAAAATCGGATTAAGGCAACAAATTGGTATTGGGCATGTGGTGGAAATTTACTGTGATCGGTATTCTCCTTCTCTATAGAGAATAAACTTGGGTGCATGCTACCTCTCCAGTCTTGTTCTCCATTGGCGGAACCAAAATTTCCATGACAAGTATCAAGGCCTGTACTGTAAAGATGGCCTTCCACATATAACGGGGGCCTGAATCTGATCTGACAATATCCGATTCCATGTGTATTTGCCCCGTTTACACATTCAGGTCCATTTTCCAGCATGGGTGTTTGCTCTGGCTCGAAGGACCATCAAAACTATGATGTGTGATGTCCAAAAAGAGTGTTAAATGACTTTTAATGTGTTATTGGCCGTCTGTGTTCTTTTTGGAATTAATGACAATCTGCCTAAAGGGGAAAATAACAAAATGCAAAAAATATAAAAAAGCTGCTCCTATGAAAAGGTTATCATATTTTAATTTACTAATATTGACCCTAAAAACAATTAGTATAGGTAAGGTTTTGCCCACTCAAGTGATACCGGTATCTGGTCTGGCCCAAGGACTAAAGAGTTCTTGATGAATCTTAGAACAGGGTTTTTTAAAGTAAATAAACTCCATAATTTTAATTTTTGTCTCTAATAATGCCGTTTTTTGTTTTATTTTTTTAGATTTAGAGCTAGTTAAATTAATTATCTGGCCTCTGAGGAAGGCTTTGAAAGACTCCCATCTAGTGCATGCTGATGTCTCGTATGTATTAATCATGAAATATTCATCTATTTGTTTTCCAAGAAAAGTTATTAGATCTGGGTCCTGTTGAAATGTCCATTAGGGGGGGATCATGTTGTTATATACCTTGTTGTGTAGTAATATAACTATTAATGAGGAGACAGGAGACCGGGAGCTTCTAGCACGTCTGCATGTATTGCACTTCAACTCAGGACACAGGAAACATGACGTCACATCACAACACATGCCACAGGGGCGTAACCGTATCCCTGTAGGGACAAACTTAGGGTGTAAATACACAACATATCCCTTCCCCTTTACTTTGGATGTACCCTTTAATAAAGTCAAACATTTTACTATCTCTGTATTCTCCTTTAAAGTCTCTGCTTTAAATACACAATATATAATGAACTTTTAATAAACATGTCAGTACTATAGAACAAGTACCTTAACTACGGATGAGAGGGTTAGACTACCTCAATCCGACTGAACCCTGGGGAATATTCTGCCCCAATGTGAGGGTTAGTCGATATACTATAATGACAGTTTGTCAGGAGGCCGTTCTGTTTCTTTCTGGGGTAAGTACGACCCCGAGTGGGTAAGTCAGTCACAGTGTCTCTCGGTGAGGACTGAATGAGTCCTGGACTGGGAGTGATGCCTGACACCGGCACCTGAGCAGCTGGCTTAGGTGTGCCTGGAACATGTCCATCTCTGAAGTTGGCTTCTGTGGACTCTTCAGGTATTGATGTTGCTCTAGATGGACCTCCGGCTCAGGAACAACAGACGGTCCCTGAGATGAGTCATCACATGAACCAGAAGTGTGGAGCAATTTGATCAACATGTCTTCTCCAGACGAGATGATCACTGGTTTCCACTGTGTATGACACAGGACTGTTTTGGCCACAACTGTTGCAGGTGTCCACTTAACACCACTGGTATAGCTCCGAGCGAGCACCTTATCTCCTGCTGTGAAAGCTCCTGACTTTTGCTTTTGCTCGTCTTTCCATTTGAGCTCTCTGTCACTTGAAGGTGAACGACCTCTTTAGTCTTCTGTGGTCTCAAAAGGTCAAGTCGAGTGCGGAGCTGTCTCTTGAACATAGACGAAGCGGGAGACACTTTTGTTGTAGCATGAGGTGTATTTCTTCGTATGACAACAAAAATGCACTGAGAGTCGGTTGAGGGACTGCGTTGCTTTGAGGGACTTGAGAGCTTGCTTCATAGTCTGTACAAATTCTTTTCCGCGAGCCCATTTGTGGCGGCGGTGGTGATAAGGCGCTCAGACTTAATGTGCTGAATACCGTTCTCTTCCATGAACGTCATGAACCCTTCAGACACTAGCTGTGGGCCGTTATCACTGACGAGTTGTTTGTGGGAGATCCAAGCGGCTGAAGATTGATCTTAGTTCTTCAATGGTCTTCTCGGAAGAGGTGCTTTTCATTATAGCGACTTCTGGCCATTTTGCTATGGGCGTCGACTACCACCAAGAACATGTGGTTCTCCAGTGGTCCAGCAAAGTCTACGTGGACTCTTTGCACGGTTCTTTCAAAGGCCAGTCCCACGGATGTAACGGGCCGCCAGCTGTGGGAGGTTTCTCAGTTTCTGGAGCAGTCAGAGCAGGACTTTGCTTTCTCCTCTATGGCAGCATTAGCCAAGCCCGGCCACAGAATAACTGCGTGCGTATTTACTTTCATTCGCACCACCCCACAGTGTCAGTATGCAGCTCAGCAAGCAGTTTCTTTACCTCTAAGAGGTGGTGGGATGATGACGCGGTTAGCCCCACAATAAGCATCCAGGACTGGATCGAAAGTTCATCACGTCTCACCAGGTAAGGCTTAAAGCTGGGTAGTCATTTCTCCTCCTCTCCCCCGAGCGATGATATCCATGACCTCAGACAAAACTGGGTCAGTTGCGTGTGTGTGCTTCTGTTACATGAGCTGAGGTGACTGGAGCAGCGGACACATCCTTGAAGTAAAAGATCTCCGCTCTGAGTGGGCTCAGAGTGTGTGACAGGCAAAGGGATTAGCCTCGAGAGCACCGTCAGCATTTTGATGTTGGTCTGACTTCCTGTACTTGATCTCATACTGGTGGGCAGACAACAGCAGAGCCCACCGATGCATACGGCTGGCCGCAGCGATGGAATGCCAGTATGAGGACCAAGATGGAGGTTAAAGGTCGATGGTCTGTCAGTAGCGTGAATTTCCTTTGCGAAGAGATACTGATGGAACTTCTTAACTCAAACACTATAGACAGTGCTTCGCGCTCGATCTGCGCATAATTGTTTTCCCGCTTTGCTCAGCGTCCTCGATGCAAAGGCAATCGGTCTCTCTTCTCCAGATGGCATGATGTGCGACTACGACTGCACCCACTCCATAAGGTGAGGCATCGCATGCCAGCTGAAGTGGCAGCTGGGGTCAAAGTGGGCGAGAGCCTCAGATTTGGCGAGGGCAGTCTTTACATCTCTGAAAGCTGTCTCACATTTGTCTGTCCACTTCCATGTTGTTGTTTTGTTAAGCAGTTCGTGTATGTGGCTTAAGTTTGTTGGCGAGGTTAGACACAAATCTGGCATAGTTATGTCAGCAGGCAAGGAAAGATCTCAGCTGACTCACATTCTTGGGAGATGGAGCCTCCACAATAGAGCCTTCACTTGTGACGGGGCTTTGATGGAGACCTGTGCAGTTCAATTACATGTCCCAAGTACTCAACAGATGGTCTGAAAAACTCACACTTGTCTTTCGGACTTTCAAACCATACTCCTCCAGCCGTTGTAGTGTTGTATCCAGATTCCTTAACAGTGCGACTGCTCATCTGGGTCCTGTGATGAGCAGGTCATCCAGGTAGCACTGAACCCCTGAAAGACCGCTGAGGATCTGGTCCATTGCTCTTTGGAACAGTGCTGGAGGCAGAGGTGTGATCCCGAAAGGGAGACCTCTGGTACCATGTACAGTCCTTTGTGTGTCACAATAGTCAGCAGCTCACTGTGACTCACGTTTCCTACGTGCATCTGAAGATATGCTTGAGACAAATCTATCCTTACTAAACTTCTGTCCTCCAGCAAACATGAGAAGAGGTCATCGATGTAGGGGTAATGGATACATTTCTGTTGTCAAGCACCGGATTTACAGTTACTGTTAAAATCACACAGATTCTTGGCGCTCCGTCTTTTTTCATGACGGGAACGGGGGCGTAGTCACATTCACTTGTGCTTTACAGGTTCCAGAACCCCACTCTTCACTAACCTGTTTAGTTCTGCCTCAACTTTTGGTTTGATGGCATTACGGCACCGGTCTCGCTTTTAGGCACTTTGGTGTGCTGCGGGTTTGATTGTCAGCTTAACCATGATGTCTTTCATGCTGCATAAGTTCCCATCAAACACATTGGAATGCTTCTTTAAAATCTCGCGTAGGGGGCTTGTTTCACCATCCGAAACCATGAACACTCCTTGCAGTCCAGCTTGATCTTTTTTAGCCATCGCGACCTAGCAGAGCTGACGGTTTCCTGAGATGATTACAAGGTGAAGAGTCGCTCTCTGCTTGTTGTGTTCCACTGTCACATTCACAACTCACAACACTGGAACAGACTCACCAGTGTATGTCTTTAGTTTCAGCTTTGTCGTCTCGAAGAGCAAGGTGCTGCAGTTTCTCTTTGTACACAACTGTCAGATACCATGGATACGGTTTGTACCAGTGTCCACCTGCATCCGCACTGGTTTATTCTCCAGAAGTGGTGTGACCCCCTTTCTTCCATCATCAATCATTGTCCATAACAGATAAAACACGTTAACAGTATCTTCAATCGGACTCATCGGAGGCACACTCACTCTGTTCTATCCTGTTCATGTTCCATTTTGTTCACACGTATTTTTTTGTTTCTGTGGAAAGCCACCTCTCCTTTTGTCGTTGAACTGTTATGTGTCTGTGTCTTTTTATTTCTGCAGGCACGTTCGATGTGGCCCTTCTTACCACAGTTTCTACAGTCTAAGTCCTTACACCAACACTCTGGTGCCTGGTGCCCTGCTTTTCCACAACGGAAGCATAGCTGGCCAGATGCTGCTTTCTTGGTGGATTCAGTGGACAATCCCCTTATGCACTTGGGTTGATGCACTTAGCTGTTTGTGCTTCTTTGGCAGCCATTTCTCCATTGATGTGCTGATCTCAATAGCTTTATCCAGTCTCAGATTGCTTCAGTCAGTAGCCGTTTCTGGTAGCCTCACTGCGTAAACCACACACCAGCCGGTCACGTATGGTATCATTTAGTTGAAAGTCCAAATTCACAATATTCAGATAACTGTTTCAGTACAGCTACAAATTGTGAAACAGATTCGCCCTCTTCATGGTTCCTTTTATGGAATCTGAATCTCTCTGCAATGATCAGTGGCTTCGGGGAGTAGTGGTTCTTTAATATTGTCACTATCTTCACATAGGAATTCTCTCCTGGTCTTGGCAGGTTGCACTAGATGCGCAGTAGGTTGAATGTTTTTCCTCCCCATAACACTTAAAAATGTTGGTACAATAACATCACCTTTGATGTTGTTAGCAAGGGCAAAATATTCAAACCTTTCCGTGTATGAACTCCATTGTTCTGTATTTTCTTCAATGGTCCAATATTTCCGACCAGCGCAGCCATTTCTGAATGTTCCTTCAGCAATTAGTCTGTATCCTTTTCTGCTCACCTTTTTTTTTTTTTTTTTTTTGTCTGTTCGTCAGTGTTATTTTCGTTTTTCCTTTTAACTTACTGCTTTTCTTTATGTCTTTCAGTTGCGTCACACAGTCCTTCCCCTTTTTGTTCGCTCCGGTCTCTTTTCCACCGCGGAGATTTCTCCTTCCCCCTTAGCAACGCTGTCCTCCGGCGCAGCGCGGTCCCGTCTACACACCGGAGCAGCTAGCTTAGCACCGCAGGTAGCCACAGCGTCGTGTCGTACGCGCGCTAAACTCATTAAACTCGGACTTTCTGCCGAAAAACAACAAACGTGAGGCGTACCTCGTCGGCCAGTTTTGTTATATACCTTGTTGTGTAGTAATATAGACTATTTAATGAGGAGACAGGAGACCGGGAGCTTCTAGCACGTCTGCATGTATTGCACTTCAACTCAGGACACAGGAAACATGA
This sequence comes from Trachurus japonicus, assembly GCF_045865225.1. Lineage (NCBI taxonomy): Eukaryota > Metazoa > Chordata > Actinopteri > Carangiformes > Carangidae > Trachurus > Trachurus japonicus. The sequence goes on from NC_140919.1 coordinate 24,291,904, forward strand.
CGTCACATCACAACACATGCCACAGGGGCGTAACCGTATCCCTGTAGGGACAAACTTAGGGTGTAAATACACAACACATGTAGCTGTCCTGAATCCAGGTTATTTGTGGCGTGGTCTGAAATTAGAGTGCTGTCATAATTACAGTACTTTAGCTTCAGTCAGAATTAAGTTATTGAAGAAATTTGGGTCATAATTATTTGGTGCGTAAATATTAACCAAATTGAGGCATTCAGTGTAAAGCGTACCTTGGACTATCAGGAATCTGCCAAATTTGTCTGATATTACCTTAGTGACATTCCGTGGATTGGATCTGAGCCAAAGTCATGACCCCTCTTGCCTGGGAATTGAAAGGAGCTGAAAAAACTGTCCCCTGCCACCTCCTCCCTATCTGGAATCCTCCTTCATTGCCAAATGCGTTTCCTGCAGAAAAATAATATTAGACTGTACAGTATTGACCCCTTGCACGTGATGTCACGTTCCACTCGCGGTAGCTACGGACGCCATGATGGACGGCAGAAGAACAGTGGACGTCAATTTAATTCAATGGGCGCATTATAGTTTTGTGACATACCGTGGTTGTAGGGTTTCCCCTCCTTTTCCACTGAGCTGGTTCCAGTGCTGGTTCGGAGCCAGAGCCTGACTAGCACCGGTTCTTTGCCTTTCCACCGCTTAAGAACCAGTTATTGGTTCTTAAAACTGGTCCCAAGCACCAACTCCTTGCGGTCTAGAGCTAAGAACCGGGGGCTGGCCACTGGCAGCAGGGTTACATGAGCAACAGGACCAGTGTGAAGATATGCAGACACATTATCGATGCCATTATAAGTTAGTTTATCTACAGTGTATAGTTGATGTAAACACAGTTGAAGCTAACTAGCTGAGCTACATGCTGTGGCTAACAACAGCTAACGCTCGTATTAAACATAGCACCATCACAACGTAGTTGCTGCCAGCCGATCACGGCGATTACAACGAAGACGGCTTCCTGTTTTCTTTTGTTTTTCAGCCGGGTTTAATCAGAGAATGATCACTAATTAGACAGACGTCGGGTCAGGACCTCAACACCCACAGGTCGGACCAGGTTTTAATTTCCAGGTCCGTTAACTGTAGTTAGCAGCAGCAAAGACAGGAGCAGCTGCTGAACAGGGAGTGTGGTACTGACTTGACGTTAACTCCTTAGCGGTGGAAAAGGCACAGAAAACTGAGATATTCTACAGCAAATAACAAAAAAACAAACAGAATATTGCAACGGATGAGTAGATATTCTATTTTAAATAAGTGATAATGCTGTGAGGTTGTAATGTGAAGTGATCGAGCCACATTGTTGGACGGCACCATACAGTCTGTATAGACAGTACATTATCACTGAGCACTTTCTGCCGTCCGTCATGGCGTCGCCTCTCGCGTCACGTGATAATTGTGACATAGCTGCAAGGGGTCAATATCTTTCTCCCCATTACTTGCTTAACTTTTTTGAGTTTTTGCAACCCTCTGCAGTTCCAAGAAGTGAATTTAATTACTAGCCCACTGGACATAATATCTAACTAGGAGTGGACTACTCATGAAGTAAAAAGGAATATCTATTATTCGCCAAAACAACCAAAGAGCCCCTTGAAAAACAAACAAAAACCTGGTGTTCCAAAGCCCAAAACCATATACGACTGTTTTAGTCATTAATAACGGTTGCTTTGGTGTCCTTGGCTGAAAATGGTTGGCCACAGCTTGAAACACACTCTTGAATGCCGTCTCATATTCATCATAGCGAGCATATGCTCTCCGGACAAATATCGATCTAGGCTTTTAGCTTGTCGTCATAACATTGCTGGTTAAGACGGATGACAAGTTGTTAAAAACAAATAGTTGTTCATAAGCTGTAGCAAGTGATTTGTACAGATATTTTTTTATTTAACAGTGCTGTATTACTCTTTTACAAGCATCATATCTGACAAAATTCCCTTCCCACCCTCTGAGGTGCCAGCATTTTTTTTTTTTCTGAGAAGTTGCTCCATTGTGCCATAATCCATGTTATAGTGTAAGGGTACAAATATGAAATCCATACAGTGACTCTGCTCTCTGCCATAATGCTATTGATCCCCTCTCTTGTCTTTATAATGCTCCCTTGTAATGGTGCTCAGGTGCCACTGTCAATATGAAAATGTATCTTTCACTATGTCACAAGAGGAACCTTTACACTAGTGTTTTCACCCAGAAATGTTGTTGTTTAACAACCATTATTGCAGGTGCAGCCATCCTTTTGGGAAATGCTATAGGTATTAGTTTAAAATGCATTCACATAATCCACAAAACCAGGTCCTTGACAGTATTTTACATTGTGCATTGTCCCAAACTGGGCCGCACGGCCATGACAAAAGAGAGAGATGCACCAATTAACTCAGGTATTTGTTTAAAGAAAATTAACATAAAGAGGGACAACCTAAACTAATCATGGTGTGTGTGGTCTCCTAAGAGTGTGTGTGGGGTGGAATAAAGGAATCAGAATGTCAACCAAAAACCAAGAGGTGTCGCAGGCAGGAGAGAGAACCATGGTGCAAACGCCGCTGACGAGCCTGCTGATGTCAGAGGAGATGGAGAGAGAGGAAGCAGGGAGGGTCGTCACATGCGTGACTTTTAGTTGGTCCTGTCTGCTTTATTTCTGAACTCCTGACTTGGTCTTTTGTCTGTTGTCACAATGCTGCTGCTTTGGAGAGCTGAGAGCAGCTATCACACACTAGAGAAAATAGGCAGTGTTACCCTACCATCCACCGATAGTGATAGTTTCTATGCCAATGAAATCACAGAGGTAGAGAGAGCTCCACACTTCATTGAATACTCAGCAAACAAATGTTACCCAGAAGCCCAGGGGCATTACAGACATTTGACAACCAGTGGCTCACTTCATGAAGTGGCCACCTCTAAACAGCAAAGACAAAGTTAGTGACCAAGCTGAAAGTAAGGGAGCTTCAAAGAGACATGCCATCCAGGATATTGGGGACTTAAAACAAAGCTAAAAGGTGTAGGAATGTGTTCATTATGAATTCACAACTCAAAATAAAGGCTAATAATGCTCAGTCTGCTGAATATCTAAATTATCAACTGCTGCTAACTTGTGCATCTTGTTTTTGTCCGCCAAAAAGCTGGTTATGTAGATGTGCTCTGATTATTGTGGAGGACAGAGTGCAGTTTTTCCTGTCTGTTGTATTGTGTTTCATCAAATTTTAGACAGTATGAGAAGAATAAAGTAGCTGTGTTCTTTTGTTGAGCTGCAAATTGGGTCTCAATTTCTGATAGTTCTAAGCTAGCATCACCTGGATGCTGGTGAAGCTTACTTAGCCTTTTCTATTTCTTAAAGATGAAGCCTTTATAGTCTTTTGGCTATTGGAATTATACTTATTCCTATTTACTGCTTTTTAAAATTTCTGAATCTTATTTTGAATAAACAAGAGAAGTTGCTTTGTGTTTAGTGGGAGACCTCACTATTTACCTGCTAGTGCTAACTGATCTGAATCTGCTGTTTCTTCATCATACAGTAGGCTATCTGACGTGAAATAGGCTAGGCTATATGAAGATTTTGGACAAAAAATAATAGAAAAAAATCATAATAGAAATAATATTGTAATATTGTTAAATTGTTGTTGCGGCTATTTTTGTATAGCCTACATAGTACATGAAGTAGGTAAACATTGAATGGTTTGAGACTGACACTGTCACCCCATCCATAATTTCATGCAGAATTAGTTTAATCAGGGAACTCACTTACCATGTGAGAGTACTGATATGTTTATTTTGGAAGAATGTAGCCTACTCTGTTAGTGTGGTGATTTGACTTTGTTTTTAACATGCTTGCTCCAGCGCATGGAACAGCAGGACCAGCCTCAAATTTGTATGTGCAGTAGGTAAAATCTATTTTACAGGAGAGCTACTGTATAGTCACTGTGGAAACTCTGCCACCTCCTGCAGGATGCTCCACTGTTGCTGAAAATCTCTTGCAGAGTTGAAAAAGAATATACAGGAGTTGGCATTTGTAATGGCTTAGATGTAAAATGTCAATGTGAGGCATTGGGTGGTAGATTACTCTTTAATTATATAGCTCATAAACCTTATATTCTTGCCATTTTCCTTCCTTCGCCCTCTAGCTATCCTTGTTCTGCATTGTAGACAGCTCAGGGCAATGTCAAGAAAAAAACATCTTATTGCTTTTAAACTAGTTTGTGTTCTTCATTTATTCAGGTGATTCTTTTGTCTTGTCTTTTACCTGTTGATAGTATTTTGCAGTGTTTCTATGTGGCTGTCTGGAGTGTCTCTCTCCAGAGCTAGGGGATTGTTATTCAGACTAGTGGGTGTGAAGCAACTGCAGCATCAGGACAGAAAAGTGTGAAAGTGTGTGTGCGTCTGTGTATGTGTGTGTGTTGGAGGATGGGGCCGTTATACTAGATTTGTGTGTTTGCACAGAACAATGCGTATAGCTGACTCTGTGTGTCTGTATATGTTACTTTTTATGTTGTGCTGTATTGCGGTGAATTTGTTCTTGCTGTCATCTGAAACACAAACAAGCAGCTGGTCTGGAGACAAAAAGCACTATACTGAATGAGGGTGGGAAGGGGAATACAGAGGAGAGCTGACATGGAAAATGACACCAAAGGAGCAAAGGGAGCTAAAGATATATAATGTGTGAAGGACTGTCTTACATCAACATCATATTTTCTTCCCCATAAAACAATTTAGACAAATTTGAATCCAATGTTTGCATGATGGAGAGGGCTTTCCAAATCCACAGACGCAAATACAATGAATCAAAGAGAGGCAGGGATGGCTGCAGAGGAAGATGCAAGGTGGATGCATAGGCTGGATATACTGTGTTGAGTAATGCAGATAAAGAGCGAGCAGTTAAGAACTTGAGAAGACAGGAGATGGTAAACAAAAGACCATATGTGGAGTTGCTGAGACAACAAGTGAGGTGAGGCAATGAGAGGTAGAGGTAGAGGAAGTCCCAGGAGACCTATTGTGTCTGATTCTTTTACTGTGATGATGATGCACCATGCCGCTGGTCCCCTCCTCTCATTAAAGCTTTATGAGGCAAGCTTAGCACACATTTTATTACAATGACGCCACTGTCTGGCACATTCCCGCCTTGCGGTGGGTTGGTGGTGGTGGTGGAGAGCATTGCAGAGAAACAAGCCCATGGAGACGTACATCAGAAAGAGGAACATGGGAGAAGCTGAGAATGAGCAAGTCAGAGAGATGATGCCAGGATCAGAAGGCATAGATAGAGAGGAAGGGAATAAGGGAGCGAGAAGGGAAGAGATGGAGGAGAGCAACGGAGAGAGAATGAGCAAAGTGAAGAATACTCTGTTATGTGCTCTGGGCCTGTGTGTCTGAGTGTATGGTTGCAGAAGTCTTGGTGTTATTTAAAAATAGAATGGTTTGGGATTAAGGCTATCAATATTTCCTTAAGTTTTGATGAAGACCCAAGAGGTGTGTGGAAAAATACGATTTCCAGACAGTGATGTCACAAGCTGCATCTAGGCCAGTAGTTAAAAAAAAAAAAAAAAGTTATCGGTTGGTAGGGGATGCGCATTGCCTTTCTATTTTTGCTCTGTTTCCCAAAAACAGCTGATGCCGGAAATGCAAATTCTCTTAAAAGCAAAGGGACGGGCATTCGCCATGACACTTCTGTCAAAGAAATTCAATTGTTTGTTGATTTTCTTTTGTCGTTAGACAGTGTAAGGACGTAATTTCTTCCAGACAAGAGCTATACTGTAGGTCTCATCACTAAAGCTGCCATCATGAATTGTCTCAGTGTTTTTCTGTCTGAATATGTCTCAACTTGCCACAACTCTTGTCATTTCTTGTTTTTTTAGATTTTAGATGAACATTTTCTCTTCCCTTGTGAAGCACTTAATTGCGAAGCCCACCTCATTGATTTACTGTAAACATCTTTGTGCATTCCAGCTATTAGACTGCTGTCTAGGTAAAATATAGCACCTGTCATTAAGTAGTTTATCACACACCACCTCATCTCTGTAGCCATCTATCATGTCGGTACGTGCAATGACGTACCAAATAAAAAAAACCTGGAAATGCCATAAAAATCATCTCAGAAGACACTAAGTAAGTTGACTTTGAGGACACCATGACTCAGCTCTTGCTGAATGACGCATGCTAAGTACGTAGAATGCTAGTACTCTGAATTGAAGACATTTAGCTCCTGTCATAATCGGAGACTAAATCCCTGCCTTATCGCCTCCTGGGTGCAGAGGCCTCGGCTTTGTTTAATTGCCACAAGCCAAACCGTCAAAGCTGCATCTCCCTCAGTGTTTACCCCCACTGAGGCTTATAGCTGATAATGGAATTGCTTTGAGTCCCAAGAGGAGGGAGAGAGAGGGCGAGAGAGGAGCAGAAAGAGGAGGCAGTCACATACAGTAGGAGGAGAGGCAGATGAGATGAAGGAGAGGGGATGGTGGAAGCTGAAAGAGAGAGGATGGATTCAGTGTCTTTCCCTGAAAAGAGAAGAGAGAGTGAGAGGTATGAGATGATATGACACACAAAGGAGATCAAGAGAGGTAGAAAAAGAGAAGAAGTTACAGGGTGATGGCCGGCTGTTGCCAAAAGCAAAGTCTGCAGTCCTCTTGTCTTACTATTTACTCCAGTGTGACGTGTTACAGGCTGGAGAGTGAATTATGACGCAGGATAGAGCTCAAGCTCAAAGCATGCCTGCCTGAGAGAATCTAGCTGAAAGGATGAATGGAGCTAAAGAGAGAGAGGAGGGGACGAAAGGGAGATGAATCATTAGATAAAGGAAGGATAGACATTAAATAGTGTAAAAAGAAAAATGAGTTCACACACTCTTGAAGTTGCTTAATTCTCAGAAAGTGACACATCTTTGTTTGGTTGATCTGTCTGAATATGCAGGACTCCCCGACTCCTTCGCACCAAGTACTTTATTTATTTTTCTTTTGGTGGAGCCAAAAATGGTGGATGAATAACAAACCAAAGCAGAGGGAAGACTTTTGTGGAAGCAAGATAGCGCAGGACGTTGGTGCCACTCTGTCATGGTTGAAAGCTTCAGGGCGTTTGAAGACTGAGTTGCAGCGTTGTAGCGGAAAATGACTTCACATTTGAAGTGAGCTCGCTACTTGGTCAAGGGTTTTGTATCTACGTGTGTGTGTATGTGTGTGTGTGTCCGTGCATGCAGGTATCTTAAGGATGTTAAGCTCCAAGCAGGTGGGGTTATTTGACTCTAATTTCCCTAACAACTGTATGAGCTGCCATGCCAGTTTTGGCTAGTGGGAATGATTTTATGCTCGTAAGAAAATTTGAAAATTGCTTGCAGACGTCTTGTAGAGTAGTCTGATTTCCACACATGTAGGCTTAGACTTTATAACTTCACATGTGTGTGTCTGAGATGGGAGAGAAGGAGGTGTCTCATGTTGTTTTTGATAAAGTAAATCAAAAGCAATGCATGCATGTGATGTCACTTGGCAAAATACATTTAATCTCAGACGTTTTTGGGTAAAATAGTCACACTTATGGAGGCTCTCTCTCTCACACACACACCACTAAGGGAGTGGTGTGTGTGTGTCTAATTAGCAGTGAGGAGATGCTGACACATGCTGAAGCTGTCGCTCATTAAAATGGTTGACATGTTTAACCAGATTCCACAGTGTGAATTTATTTAAGGACCATATGTCTGTCTCTGTTCCATCATCTCGTTTGCTCTTTTTTCTACTCTTCTACTTTATTTGCAAAATCAATTCAAAGTGTTGCTGCGTATGCAATAAATTAGTTTTTTTCCTAATTTTCTATTTTACATTTTATCTCCTTTTTTCCCCTCTTCCATCCTCAACTCTCAGTCTGTTCTCAGTATTCAAGGGGGGTCTTTGCCATCTTCGGCCTTTACGACAAGCGCTCAGTGAACACGCTGACGTCGTTCTGTGGGGCCCTGCACATCAGCCTTGTGACACCCAGTTTCCCCACTGAAGGAGAGGGCCAATTCACCCTGCAGCTCCGGCCGTCCATCAGAGGGGCTTTGCTGTCGCTGCTGGACCACTATGACTGGAGCCGATTTGTCTTCCTCTACGACACAGACAGAGGTAAGTGTACTTAAACTAAGAATACAAAGAGCTGGTGTTACTAAATTACAGCTGACAGTTTGACTGTCTTTGCTTAAAAATGCATCATTTTCTATAGGGCACTGGAAGAAACGTCCACAACGATCCACTCAGTCTTACTGCTGGACCTTGAAGCGAATCTGTCCTTTTAGAATATGAAAGCATAAAATAAAATAGTCATTATCAATCAGTGGAGTCAGGGACTGAGGGAGGGAAATGCAGTGAAATGACTGCAGTGAGTTGAAGTATATGTTTTAAATTCAACCAGTTGCCGTCAAAGTGCTGCACCAGCAACGCTTTGTTGTAACCAAGACTTCGCCTTACATTACCTCATCTATTTTCTACTCTATTTCCCTTCCTCGCTGGCTTTAAAGAGAAAGGTCAGGGAGGAATTTAGGGGAAAGTATGCAAAATGGGTTGGAAGTTGGAACACAAGGAAGTATTATAGTCGACGCTCATTGTATACCAGAAATGTCCAAATGATTAAAACTGGAGCAGCATTGTATTCTTATGGCAGAGATTCATGAGCTCTGCTGTGATAATAAGAGCTACTCTCACTGGGCAGATCTGCTGTTTTCAATATCTGGGCCCACATTCAGTTCTCAGTGATGCCAGATGAAAATAGATTCCCAAATTAGTCTGATTCAGAATACTTTTTGCATGAGGAATTTAGCCATTAATTTGGAATGACACACAGAGAACAATATTAGCTAACCCTAATATCATAAATTCATAATCATATTGTTAAAAGTCTATTTGCCTGGAATTGCCTGGGATTATTTGGCCATAATTTAACACCCAAATGCCAACTTGTTTTCTGGAAATGGTACAGACATGTTGCCAGTGGAGCTGCCCTATCCTAATGAAAAGATACAGCTGCAGGAACAAGGGTGTAATTCTGTCCTTTTTAGCCAGAAACCAGGGTTTGGTCTCAGCTCTCGCAGCGTTCACCTGCCTTTAATTTAACCATCCCATCATGCAGTGGATGTAAGTTACTGAAGCGGGCACAGCTGATGCCCTCAGCCCCTAACCACTGTCATGGGAACGCTTGGCACGTTATCTCTCTCTCTCTTTTCCTCTTACACACACACATATGTGGACGCACACTCACACAAACAGAGACTAATTCCCTGCCACAGGGAGAGAAACACAGGTCAAACATGACGCAGAGTCCCCAGACCACAGAATAGTGGCGTGTTAGGGAATCAGTGAGCTGCATGGTGTGTGTGTGTGTATCTGTGAGAGTGTGCAGTTGTGTGTGTCTGTGTGCTGACTGTGCCTCTGCCAGCCTCCCTCTGGTCCAGGTTGTCTGGGTTAGAACCCAGGGGGGAGCAGAGGGGGAAAAGAGAAAGGAAGAGGGGGAGAGCAGGAGAGACAGGTTAGGAGAGCTGAGCCGGCGGAACGGTGAAAAAAGAAAAAAGCGAGAAAGCAGCAAAGACAAGCGTGGAACAAGGGAGGAGGAGACAAACAAGGTGGCAGGAAGAGGAGATTGGGGAGGTAGATGGGAGGCAGTGGAGGGAGGCAGCCGGAGATTACAGAAAGGGCAGAAAGGAGCAAGAGGATAGACAGGATCACAAACCTCTAGAGATATACAGTAGCATATAGCAGGCAGAGGAAGGGCAGAGATTGAGAGAATCGGGCAAAAGGAGGGGGAAATGGAGCGAAGGATGGATGCATAGAGTTTGGGCTGTGCTCACCCGTGACTTGGCCAAGGCAGGGCCGTTCATTATAGGCTCCCATCAGGCCCTGCTGCCGGTAATGTGCTGGAAAATGGGCAGTAACGTTGTGATCTGTTTTATGCTCCCTGCTCTGCTCTGCTCCACAGGCAGCCTGCTGACACACACACACACACACACACACACACACACACACACACGCTCTCACACACACACATACACACACATGCATACATAGAATCAGGTATCGTTGCAAACGTGCAGGCATAAATCCACATACAGTGGATTAATATGTGTGTTCATTCTGGGCGTGTGCATTAAATTACAAACAAAACACATTTGCATAAACAACTCAGAGGCAAGTTCAACCCTTAACATGAATACAGTCATTCGGACAATTGTTTACAACACCACCTGTGAGCCCGGGAAGGTGAAAGCACAATCTTACAGCTCACATAAAGTCCGACTCCACCTCTTTTGCAATGTAAACCTGATTCACACACATAAACACTGTGATTACCGAGGCTTCAGATGTGCCTTTTGCTTCACTTGATGCGGTAAATGTCTCCCAACATAAAAGTAGAAAACACTCTGCAACATTTAGTTCTGCTGCTGCTTTGTGTCTTTTGGTGGTGTATACATGTGTTGGTTCCTGTCATTGTGTTTTATGTAGACATTTGCTGTGTAGGTGTGTGATTTTCACTATGTGCGTGAATACGACTTTCAATTATGACATTTTTTTATTTCATTTTCCTTCAATTTCCAGTCCACCACTGCAGAGTTGGAAGTGTGAAACAGCTGTGTATAAATGTAATATTAAAGGGATAGTTCACCCAAAATTCAAATTTCACTCATTATCTACTCACCCTCATGTTGACTAAGAGCTGTGAGAATTTTCAGAGTCCTCCATGCCTTCTCTGAGTTGGGGGGGGGGCAGCGCAGCAGTATTTGTCCATATAATGGTTGTCAATGGATACCAACTTTCTTCGTCCAAAAAGACACACCAAAAAACATCCAAATACCTCCATGCTGCTCGTCTGTAATGTCCCTCTTGTATTGAAGCCCCGACATGAGAAATTGTTCCGCCGGTGACACAGGAAGAGCAGTGAACTGAGACACTGGGAGCTTCCACTACAAGCAAGCTTAAAATATAGTATAATAGTATAATAATATAGTATAATAATATACTTGTTTAATTTTTTCCGGAACAATTTCTCATGTCGGGGCTTCAATACGAGAGGGACATTACAGACGAGCAGTATGGAGGTATTTGGAAGTTTTTTGGTGTGTCTTTTTGGACGAAGAAAGTTGGTATCCATTGACAACCATTATAGTATGGACAAATACTGCTGTGCGGACCCCCCCGTAACTCAGAGAAGGAACGGAGGAAAATTCTCACGGCTCTTAGTTGACATGAGGGTGAGTAGATAATGAGTGAAATTTGAATTTTGGGTGAACTATCCCTTTAAGTTGTTTTTAATTGGCTTTGTTTTGACCCATTCAGACAGCGTTTTCAGTCTAATACGGCTCACAGGATCATATTAACTTTGAAACTCTGCCTAGACCTGTCTAAAATCCTGAGAGGCAGACTCACCCCACTCAAAGCTGCACTCATCATTTCATAGAAGAAGAACTCTCCTGCCTGTGTTTTGTTCCAGGATATGAAATGGATAAGTGGCGGTGTGTTCTCAGATGAGTTGCATTTGAATCAAAGTTCACCACCAAAAGAGAAGCAACGAGATTTTCAATAAAAAAAAATGTCATAGCAACCGTATCACTTTCAATTAAACTGGTGCTCGGTTGTTTTGGTTCATAAGTCTTTTGTCCTGATAAGCTCTGTGGGTTGCTTGATAAAGTCACATATAAGAGAGGACTGTTGCGGGGAGCGCTAAGAGCTTTACGCCTTCTTCTGGAGACAAGACGTTAGAGTATTGTTATGGTAAATGATTTCGGCTGATGAAGCTGTTGGAAAGTAATGAACACCTGGAAACGCAGTGCTGAGTTAAGCATGTACTGTAGTGTAGTCACATTGTGGTAATTGGCTTTAGGTTTTACTTGCAAAAACTGCAAAATATAATTACTCCATGTCCCTGCTACAGCCTCTACCTATCTCACTACACTATTATTTCTTCCCCCCCCCCTGCCTTGACTCTCTGTTGTCTAGGTTATGCAATACTGCAGGCAATTATGGAGAGAGCGGGGCAGAACGGATGGCAGGTCAGGACACACACGAACACCCACATTCTTGGAAACACGCACATGCACGCAAGAACCCCTTTAATCTCATGCGCCATACATACAACTTCACACACAATACATACTTAATACTTTGGTTTTTGTCATATATTTTACAAACACCAATGTCAACTTGCATCTGGTGTGTGTGCCTCACATTATACCGACATACTGCTCATTTCTTCCCTGTATGCCTACACACACACACACACACACACACACACACACACACATGCATGCATCTGTGTTAACCTAGGTGAGTGCAATCTGTGTGGAGAGTTTCAATGAGGCAGCGTATCGCCGACTCCTGGAGGATCTGGATCGACGTCAAGAGAGGAAATATGTCATTGACCTGGAGCCTGAGCGACTACAGAGCATCCTAGAACAGGTAATGCTTTTCGTTATTATGGGATTAACCAAACTAACTCAATATACTATACAGTACATGACATTAACCATGCCAACAGTATTATTAGAGCACTGCAGTTCTGGGGTCAGCTGTGTAATCAGGAGGTAAACCCACTTTATTTCTATGAGCCACAGTTTTTACACCAAAGTAATACAGTACATATGCTGCAAATGATTATTAATTAAAAAAGGAATGAAGTATGAATTAAACATGTTAAACTTTATGTGACTCTGTTATTATCACTGTGATACAGACAGAACAGAGATCACATCACTGATCTGGACTTAACTGCACTTAATATTTCATAATGAGGTGCAACCACAATGCAGTGGCACATGATTACAATTTAAACTGGTATAGTCAGCAGAATAGGCTGCAGTAAGTAGTGAAAATGAGATCCTGTAGAAAGAATGCAAAGCAATTTGAGTCAGTATTGCATTACTAATTGTTTTAGTATTGCATCATTTTTATTTTTACTTTACTGTAACGCTGGTGTCTGTCTGCCTGCCGTCTGCTCCAGTCAGCTAGTTGCAGTAGCACTCCTTATGCTTTCTGACATGTGGAAAGAAAACAAGGTTTGAGATTTCCCCTGGAGTTCATAATGTGGAATGAAAGATGTGGCTTCCCCAACAGCCACACTTAGATACAGATATCGAGCACACACACACACACAAACACACAAACACATACAGAATATGACGGCACACTCTCTGGCACCTTATGCTTGTCCAAGTTCATTAGATTATCTGTCGTGCTTGATGCTTGAGTCTTGAGCTCTGACATGTGGCGCAGTAAACGCAGATACTCGTACAGCCACGCAGACACACGTCAGCGGCAGCATCCCAGTCAGACAGACAGACCAACAGACTGTTTCTTAATTGGCTTCTGTGGCGAGTGAACACACAGACAGAGACACACAACCACTCTCATACACTGGTAAGTGTATCCTGAGACAGGCGTACAGACACAAGCACACACTCCCATCACAGTGGGCTCTACAGTGCTGGCGTTGGCTAGTGTTCCTGCTCTGAGACAGAGACTGCTCTGTTAGTCTGCCCCTGCCAGCTGCGATCTGTGGTTGTGAGTATGTGTGCGAGTGTGTGCGCTCCTCTGTCTGTGTCAGTATATAGCTGTTATGTGTGGGTGAGCCAGACAGAAAGAAGAAAAAAAATGTGAACAACATATTAATTAAGCCTTTGCACTACATTAATATAACACAGCATGACAAATTTCCCTCCATTCCACTGTAGAGAAAATTATGATGATAAAAAACATGTGAGATTTGAACAGATTTTAAGTTAGGCTTGATCACAGTGCCAGACTGTCTGCTATGCAATCACACACAAATACACTGGCAGCGGCGCACAATGCAGACAGGCAGGAGTAATTGCTGTTCAGGGGTAACACGTGTTGAAGTGCATGACGTGGAAAAGAAAGGTGTGGAGGTCAAGGTGGTGTATAATGCTGCAGCAGCTGACATTGGAAACTCTGTTTTAGTTGTCTGTATTTAACCATAACCCAAATAGGCTTTAACAGCATTATGATGCTGTACTGTAGGGAAACATAAATATCCTAAAAAGGTTCTTGTGCATGTTTGTTCACACCTGCAAAAATACTATTGAATATTAGCCCCTTAACATATTCACATTGTATTTCCCCAAACTGTATTTTGCGAATACAAAATATGAATCTAATTCTTATAATTAAACTACTTAACAAAGGATATTACTAAAATAAATTAAATCGCCCTTCTCACAGGATGTAGGGATTTTTTTTTAATTAAGTTGGACCAGGCTGGTGAACAGACCCCTGATCCAGACAATGCTGCTGAAGCTAAAGTTCTTTAAAGGCTAAAGAGACAGTATGGTACCAACAACCAGAGGAGTCCTAAAAGACTCATCCCTGTTTCTGCTTTTAATCAGCACAAGAAAATAACCACAACCGCTGTTTGGGGGAAGCAAGGGAGCCACAGATGGGAGGGAGTCTCCTTTATTTGTAGTTTGACTCTGCTGCCTTAGTCCTTAAAACTTAATTAACACAGTGTTGATTGTGAATGTACCCTGGTTAGTCACTCTACATGCATAACAACAGATAATAATGTTTTTTTTCCTCTCTCTTTCTCTCTCTCTCTGTTTCTCTCTTGCCCTCTTTTCTTTCTTTTGCAGGCTGTCAGTGTGGGGAAACATGTGAAGGGTTACCACTACATCATAGCAAACCTGGTAAGGACTCTTAATAACATCGCTTTGCTTTTTTTTTTTTTTTTGGAGATACATTGCAACAGTGTTATAACATGCCAGAGAGATCAGACGGACTCCCAAGAGACACACAAATAGTAGCAATATAAAGCTTTGGAAACGAGAATCTGCAATGACACACAATCAATACCCTGCTTGCCTCTATTACTTGACATTTAACTTGTCCCAAAGCTGTTCACTGATCTGCACTTATCAGAAGGGGAAAAAACTAAAATTATTTATTTGCCAAGTCCCCTATTGCTCCTTTAATAGTCCAACCAAGGTGCCATTTTTCCTTTTATTCCAGAATTAGAATATAACCATTTGCTTCTCCTCGACAAAGTCACAGCTGTAGGACGTTGCCAGAACTCACATCAGTAAATGACGTATTGCTACAAGCTTAATCCCTAAAATCTGTTCAACAGCAGTTCTCCGCGGGACGGAGAAAAAAGGGGCCACTGAGCTCGGGTCAAGCTAGATAGGCTCTCAGAGCTTTTAGCAATTAGCATCCATCAACCCAGGATAACCTGCACATGTCTTTACTCTCTACCTCTGTGTCTGGCCCATTCCCAAATGGATCCCTCTTCACGACTGCTTCACTATGAAGTGTCACACTCGCAGCTGTGGAAGCCACTTCACATAAAGTAGGGGTATAAATAATCAGGTAAACTGTGGAGTATGATACATCAGTTTAAGTGCACATACTTTGTCAGAGGGTTTTCTCATGAATCCTCCACTCTTTAGCATCTGGCTTGGGATGGATTATAAGTTGTTTCTTTTTATTTTTATTGAATCATTCCTTCTTTCATGTATTTATTTCTCTCTCAGGGTTTTAAGGACATATCTCTGGAGAGGTTCATGCACGGCGGGGCGAACGTGACTGGTTTCCAGCTGGTGGACTTCAGTAAGCCTATAGTGATTAAACTGATGCAGCGCTGGAACAAACTGGATCAGAGAGAGTACCCTGGATCTGATAGCCCACCTAAGGTGATTGAACATGTCCTATCCACAAAATGTACACAACCACAACCTCATCGAGTAGCTTTTGAAATATCTTAAATGACAGATGCAGTTCATAAAAATATTTGAAGTGTCCACACACAGCATCATTTTGTAATGGTGGCATTGGCTCCCCTTGTGTTAAATTCACCAGCTTCTTCAATCAGGTAACCAGTCACTGGGAGATTTGCTGCATTTGAACCTTTCAGAGCGTGATATGGTACATTTGGTGCAGCTCCCTGTCCAATCAGACTGTGACCTCAGGAGATGGGAGAGGTGAATTAGCTTGTGAGAGAGTAGATAGATTCCTCAATGATTCTGTCATTTAGCGTCAAGGTTAAAGTGATGTATTCAGATTCTCCAGGTTAAAGACTTCTTTGAAATGTCTATACAGCATGATATTCCTCTTTGATGGCTCAGTTGTCCTCGCCCCTCCCCTTTCAGAATTTTCCTACCTCTTGTCATCAGTTTTGCACGACTCCACTTGGGCCTCTTTCACTATATAACCATTCTCCCCTCTCCATTCACCAACCTCATTGTCTGTTCCTTCTCACCATGTCTCCTCCTCTGTCACCTTAGTGTGCCTTTATTAGGACTTATCCACTCTGCTCTTCTTTTCTGTCTCTTTAACCCTCTCTCCTTCCTCTGCATACCTCAATTGACCGGGTACTGACCTGCAGCCAACTGCGGTTTATTTGTGCATATATTAACTGGAAATATGTCCACCTACCTATTAAAAATACATCACACTGCAGCTTTCTGTCCCTTGCTCTCTGGCTCACGCTTGCAGGCATGCAGCCACTTTCAGAAGACACATGACGTAGTAACTATAAAAGGTGATGTTGTTGCAAATATATATTGATGATCATATTGTTTCATTATTGGCATGTAATTTTTCACCTGTCAATGGACTAATCATTCTGGGACTCACCTAAAGAATTTCCATTAGCACATGTCAGCTGCATCAATTACCCCTTAACATTTACATATATAATACTTTGTATGGTAATTTTGGTAAACATATCATTTGTTTTTATGAGAAATAGTCCAATGAACAGCCTTAGATAAACAATATCACAACAAACACAACTGCTAGTGTTTTCAGCTCTCAGACCTGTAAACTGCTCTGACAAAGTGCGTTCTTCCTGTCTCTCCTGATTGCATCCACACAAAAAAAGATGTTGTACCTTTGCCATTTGCAAATAAAAAACAGGAAAAAACATGTTTAATGATTTAACACAACAACAGAAACTCAGATATCTCTGGTGACAACAGATGCCTCCAAATAGCTCTAGGCTAATTGGTGCAATGTAAAAACTGAGCTCAGTTAGCCTTGGGCCAACTCATAGCCTCAGGCCAAGTAGAACTAATAATGTGCAGTGTGAAAAACACTGTTGGGACTCCCTTTTGCACTGGAGACTGGATTTTGAGCTAGCTGGTTTTGGCCTTCAATCCAGATCTCTTAACCCAGTGATTGTAGGCTGGTGTGCCCTGAAATGAGCTCCGGTGTGCCTGGAGATTTTGTTGAAATGTAATGAAAATGATCAGTGACCTGGCAAAGTAATACTTTAAGTTCATCAAAGCCACAGTACTTATGATTACACATATCTTCTCCAAGTTAGACTGCTTCTTAGGCTTTCCCTTCTTTTCCCCCACTCATCCCCTAATTGCATGTTCAATATATAAATAGTTTTAGCATCTGTTTTGCATACTTAACAGATAAACAGGCAACCTTGATCAATAGCTTTAGTTAAGTAGTTAAATATGTTTATAAAAAATAATTTTAGACATAACTTTTTTTTATTGATTTGTTGTTCTCAGTGTACCATGGCATTTACGCTACATCCACTTTATGTTGTTTATGGTAGATTTTTTAATATCAATGAAAAGCATCAATATGGAGCAGTACATACTGGTATCATCATGTTTAGCTACACACATGAAAGAGGGGAATAGCCACTTGTACAGGTACAAACTTTTGGATGCAAATCACACACACGCTGTCCTTAGCTTGACACTGGCATCGTCCTCTAATAGTGTAACTTTTAATTACTGTGTTCTTCTGCTGATGTTGTGACTCATAACTGCCTGGTAATTGATTCCAATTTGGTTAATTGTCTTGAATTATGCACATTCCAATCTTACTTTACAATGTGAATAATAATTTGAGTGAGAGATGAGTCCATATTGTTATAATGTAAAAACATAAAACAAGTCTGCAGTCATGCTAACTGCTCTGTGAAGCTCTACTTATGAGCACAGTGGCTTGATTGAAAATGTTAATGACTGAATCTTTACTGTACTCACTATGTATTGTATGTTATCGCGTTAACATTTTCCAATTATTGCTAAACACAAATGACGACTGAGGCTGATATCATTTGCAGGTACAGTATTTGGTCATAAGCCGTAATATAGGGCAATAAATCTACACAATATTTTATAAAAATCAATTCAATAGGTGAAACATTTTGATCTGGACCAAAGTGGTGTCAAACATTGCTGTCCTTGACGTCCAGAGCAAGTTTGTGAGAAAAATTATGAATACATAATGAAAAGATTGATTCGTTTACTTTACCTCACTCATGTCTTCACACATGAAAGTCTGTACTCAACGGGTAAAGTATAAATGCAGAGTTACATTCTTGTCATACATTTTTCATACTATAGTGTGAAAAGTGCTGCATACTTCCTTTTATTACATTCAGCATTTATAAATCTAGCCGTTTGTCTGATATGGAACAGTATAGAGTCAACTTAAACAAGTTTTTGTTTGTTTTCTCAAAGTATTTTTTTTGGGGGGGCTTTTCATGCCTTTTTATTAGATAGTAGGCTACAGATGAGAGAGACAGGAAATGGGGAGCAGAGAGAGGAGGAACGACATGTAGGAAAGGGCCGCCCAATGCAAGACTCAAACCGGGGCCGCCTGTAGCGCGGACTGTAGCCTATACGTATGGGCACCTGCCCAACCTGCAGCACTGCGCCCCGAGAATCCCCATTTTCACAGGAAATCTCTTTCAACGTGATGGATTTTAGCTGTACTCAGAGATTTCAGTGGATCCTAGAAATATTATCCAAAATTTGGAGTTTTTGAAAGCCAACACAGTTTTCTACATGTCCCAAAGGTGTTTCCGTCCTGCTCCTGACAGAAACAGAAAACAGAAAACTGTTCGCTAGTTGGCTCAGTTTTGTTGTTGTTTTCCCCTTGATTTGGATTCTATAGTTGTCATCTGTCAGTCGCCCGCCTAAAGGCTTCTTTAGTTTCAAAGGGGACAGATGAAAGGAGGATGACATGGTTGCGCAGCCTTCCAAAACACGCCTTGTGGGATACAAATCAAGGGATGTCAGTAAGAGAGAAAACTACCTGCGGAGGCGTGGGGAGCGTCAGCAGAGTTTCCCTCTTCCATCCGATTTTCATCTTGCCTCTTGTTTCTGCTGTGATGTGAAGGCAGCCTGCTGTGTGTTTGACTGCCTGTGTCTGTGCGGTGCTGTGTGTCTGTGTGTGGGCTGGATGGGGGTGTTGCTGCTGAGTGTGTGTTGCTGTTCCCTGCTGTGCTGCTTTTTTTTCTTCTCTCTCTTTTTTTTTTTTACCTATAATGAATTTGTCAATCTGTCAAGATCACAACCAATTTTAAGAGTTCTATTAGAGAAGCGATACTGATAAACTCTTAGCCTTTCTTTTATTTTTACTCGCTATTACATTTCAAAGGGCTCTTCACATATTGGATTTTTGTAATTTACTCCAACTCACTTGGGATGGTTTATGTGATAATGGGTCCCTGGGTGCAGACATGCTAAAGGCCACAACACCTCCCACAGAACAGCAAGTCACAGATTCAAAGAAACAAAAGCTCGGCTGCTCTTTGTCTCCTTTTGTTTTGTATTTGTTTTTGTGTCTTTGTAGCACTTTGATTGACTCTTCAGTTCTTGAAACCTGAGACTTTGTCCAGAAGACCTGTTAAGTCTTTGGCTATCTCCCTGTTTTAAAGGGACAACAAGGAGTTTCTATTTGGTTTTTTAAAAAGTCTCACGTTAATGTGGATGAATCTACGCTACCCACACTTGTTAATGGGCCCATTTTCGATAAATATATCGTTTTGTCTCTATCGTTATTTTGTTATTATTAGTGGTGGAGGAAATGCTGGTCGAGCCGACCAGCATTTCCTTACTTTCGGTTTTGTGGCGAGTCATGAGAATAACGCAGCCGAAACGCCGTTTATGGTTGGAACTACAATGGTATGTGTTCGTCTTCAGACTTTTGACTTTAATTCTTGATGAATGAAAACATGAGTCTGTCTTGCGCCGGTCCAAGAATGCGGTGCGCGCGGAGGCTCATAAATGTAGTGTGAAAACGCTTCGCTTTTCCAAAACTCCTCATTGTCCCTTTAAATTGTAACCTTATGGAAGTCACCTTTAGAAATCTTAGTATGAGTCCAAATTTGAAGTGAAGTGAATTTATTTGGCACAAGTTAAAAAACAGTGCAAGGAGGGAATGAAGCCCAAGGGGCTTGTACAGAGTTCCACTCCCATCATCTACTGTAGTGAAGTGATACGTAAAACACAAGATAAACAGTAATATGTACAAATATAGAAAGAGTATAAACATAAACAACATAAAAGAAAAGATGGATACATAATATGGATTACATAAGAAAATGACATTGAAAAAGAAAATGACATTGAAGACCTCTGCCACCAACGCTGATGAAGTGGAGTTTATGAATGTATTTAGAATACAATTTAAACACATTTTTATGTAATTTTTATGACTTTCAGGTCTTGCCCAAAGACTGTGTTCAAAACTGTCTGCCCATTTAAAACTGGCACATGGATGTTGCATTTGCAGTGGTGTGATTGGTGGTCACCGGTGTTAACTGTGGAAGTCAAGTAAAAGCCAGAGCACTGAGCACTATCGGCACAGGTCAGCATTGGGCATATGGCAATTCCCATTCCCTCTGAATAGTAAGTTGGGGTTGCATTGAATTTTAACAGCAAATTGTACATGAGAAGATGAGAGAAGCAACTTCTGCCATAATATGTAGGCTACTTGGACTGAAGTATCAGTTTGCTGTTGATTCATCTTTTCCCTCTATCTGCTCTCTCTTATTTCTCAGTACACCTCATCACTAACGTACGATGGCGTCCTTGTGATGGCCGAGGCCTTCCGCACCCTTCGCCGTCAGAAAATTGACATCAGCCGCCGTGGCAACGCCGGTGACTGCCTTGCCAACCCAGCTGCTCCCTGGAACCAAGGAATAGATATGGAGCGTGCACTCAAACAGGTTGGCACAATTTTGATGTTGTATGGTTTTGTGTGGTTCGGATGGGTTGGCAAACAGTAGAACAGATGTTCACAGACACATAAACACACACACACACACACACACACTCGCAGACACACAGACATATCCGTGCCAGCAAAACAGCTGGCATGTAAAAGGAAAGAATGTTCCAGAAATCCATGCTGACATTGATGTATTTTACATTTTTGTTGGGACTTTGATAAAGAGGCCACAGTCAAACTTAACACACAAACTTGTACTGCTATATTTATAAGGCCATTACATTGACTTCCAATCGATTCATAAATATTCGCAGTAAGCAATTTGTGTCTAACTCTTACTGTAACCTGGTTGTAAATCTAAACTCTCAAATACTTATAGTAACACTATTTTTGGAAAATGTTTGTGGTTAGCATTTTCTCTGTAATAGGCATTCAATGAATTTACAGAATTTACCTTTTATGTTTATTTTTCCCCAGTCCTCACTGTCATTGTTGCTCTAACTTCAGGTGCGCATTCAGGGCCTGACTGGAAACATTCAGTTTGATCACTATGGTCGGAGGGTCAACTACACCATGGACGTGTTTGAACTGAAGAGCAACGGACCACGCAAGGTAAAGTAAACTCTCCATATGGTCAGTGAACAAGGATAAACACCACGTTGAATCTTTGAGTTGGACACCATTGGCAACATAAAACTGTCAGCGTATGAAAGCTTGTTTTGTCAGCCAGTGTGACTCCTCAGTGGGAAAGTTATATTTAAATCTTCACACAAAGGACATGAATTTATTCTAAGTGTTCAAGAAGTATTCCTGTAATTTTCAGGGTTCGTTGCATGTATCCCTCATGATGGGTGATTGTTAAAAATTAATACATTTACTGCATAATTTCCCCCATAATTCCTAATTAATAACTGTCCTCCTGCAGTTATAAATATCTTTATAACTATGATTGTGAATCGCTGCAGCTTGTGTTTTAATAGCTTTTTGGAGCACCTCCCAGACATCCTGGAGGCACATAAAACTCTGCAGTGACGTAAATAAGGAATATTTAAACATGATTCTTCCTCATGATTGCACAAAGTAGGAGGATAAAGCTCCAGGTGAAAGTATTCATAATTTCTTCTTTACTGGGAAAAAAACATACAGTACATGCAGCTCCTAGTGTATAATAAAGAAATAACACCATGTTCTAGCTTCTGAAGTGTTCCTTCGACAGCAATGTGTGTTTATTGAAAATTCCTGGCTCACACTCAATAACTCAATATCGTCTACAGTTCCAATGGGAAATTCGCTGGAGTTAGCTCATTCTGTTGACTTTTTTTTGCTCTCAATTCCTCTCTCTCCATCTTAGCTTCAGTTTCTTTTTTTATGTCAGATTCACTGTTCCTTTTCCCCTCTGTCTTGATCTTATTGTATAACATATTTGTTTATACTCTGCTACAGTATAAAGACTGTTTAAACTATGTCTCCATCCCACCACTGTGTCATCTATATCCTCTTTTTCTCCCTTTGTTTTCCTCTCGCCTCTTCCAGATCGGCTACTGGAATGACATAGACAAGCTTGTGTTGGTCCAGAATGAAAATGCTCTGTCCAATGACAGCACAGCGATGGAGAACCGGACTGTAGTTGTGACCACCATCATGGTAATGTACCCTCTGACTGCTTTCAGTTCTACATAGTTTGGATAATGTGTAATTGTCACTGTAAAGGGACAGCTTCACCCAAATTTCTCCCTTTCCAATTAATTCCAATTAACCATACCCGTGAAAATCAGAGGTTCATTTGCCTTCGAGGCTCTCACCAAGATGTATTCACTGTCAGAGAACCAGGGGATAGAGGCCGCGTGGCAGAATTAGAAAAAAAACTGGTTGGTACTGGATGAGCTGTACGAGATGATGAGAGCTCTCAGAGCACAGCCAGGAGGGAGTGGCACTTGTCCAGCTGGAAGATTACACTAATGTCTCATTAGAAGGCAAATCTAAAACTGACCTCAGATCACCATTTAGAAGTGACCTCGGTCCAGTCTTTTCTAATGGCTTTCACACAGACACCAGTCTGCTGCCCAGTTTAATTATTCCTTTTCCCTCTACCAACAAGGATAAAGGAGGGCTAATCGGTGGATTTCTGCACATCCTCTGCTTACATTTGATTTCACTTCACCCATCTGCAGCCTTTTTATGGTGGCCATCCCCTTCCTGTAAATGCAATCAGTCTAATTCAATTGGGCATGCAAAATGATGCAAGTGAAAGCAAGTGAAAAGACTAATTTCAGCCTAGAGATAAAAACAAGTCACAGATGCTTGAGCTTCAGAGGTTCAGTATTTTGTTTCAAGGCCCATCGCTTCATCCAGCAAACCGATGAGTACGAACAAAATATCTGTCATCGCACTTATAGTAGCGTCGTGATGTGACCAAATATCTAAAAGGTTATTTAAAGCCTTTGCCTTGATTATACAGCACTTATACGGCTAGACGCAGTAGTAACGGTCAGGTCTGCTTTGAGGAAAACAACCACACATGCTGCAGGAAAGTCTTCAGAAAAAATTATTCAGTTTCACTAAATGTCTCCAGTGACAGCCCAGCCACCACACATGCACACTCTGGGAATGTATTAAATCCCTGCTGTAGTGTGTGGTGTGGTGCCTAGAGCCAGACGCAAGACAAGGAAATACAAACACATCAACGCAGTCAAATAAATTAAAAGACAAGTTGTTATGCCTGATACAAAAACCTATTTTAAATACGTGTGTATAATGTTAATAGAACATCATATATCAGACTCTGTTGTTGTCACTTTTTTAATTCTCTCTGAGAATGGTTTCTGAATCCTCACATCTGTTTGGCTTGTGTTCCCAATCACATTCATTTTGTGTGGCTGTAAAATAAGTAAAACAGTCTTTGTGTTTTCCAAGTTTGTTATTTGCTCCCCTCTTATGTCTGTCATCTGCCTTTTTCCAACACTCCTATCCGTTTTCTGCCTTTCTCCTTCGCTCTCCCCCTCTCATTGTGTCTCACTGTCTTTCTTTAACTCTCTTCAATACCCCCGCGACCCCTCGTTTTTACCTCCATGCCTCCTCCACCTGCATATTTCTCTGTGAATGGTGACCTCAGCAGGCCTTGGCTAATGTTAGCTCAGCCACCTCCTCCTCTTTGCAGCCTCTGATGATGAGGAAGCCTCTGCTTCGACACTGATGCCGGGTCTGCAGACAGGGCAACAGAGTGACACACAAACTCACCTGAGTTGCAAACCCTCTGGAAAGACACAGAACAGACTGATAGACTGAGTGTCTCTAAAGCTCTTTACAAGGACACAGTACGCTCTTTTTTTTGTAATGTATCTTTTCTTTAAAACAATGATTTTCTTTTGTGTGGAAATGATTTAATTGTGTGTGTTGGCACTGAGCCTGTGAGGCACCAGGATGCCTTGCTCACTGAGCTGCTGTCTCCCTCTCATGACAAAAGCCACAGTTGGACGAGAGCTCTGCGAGGGATTCTGTGGCCACTGTCAAGATCTGACATTCAGCCGCACAAAACCACCAGACCATTGGACAGCCCTTTTAATTCAGATTCTTTCACTCTTTCTGAGGACACCACAATCACCGCCATGTTCTCTGTCTCACCAGAGAGCACCTGCAGGAGAAATCACCCCAACAAATTATTTCTATATTTCCTTTTTCTTTTTTCTTTTTTTCTTTTTTGGGGGGCGGGGGTGACCCAAGGGAAGGTGTTCATCTTTCCACTCTGTCACTTTGTAAATCTATTCAGTCATGCCTACTCACTCAACTTTTCCTCTTCTGCATTTAATTCTCTCTGAGAATGGTTTTTGAATCCTCACATCTGGATGAAAGGGTAAAGTGAGAAGCCCTTTTAGTTATGGGTATTCAACACTATGGCCAGTTGTCTGAGGCACTGGGGCTGTCTTTCTACTGGAAATCCTACAGCAGAAAATGTTTAAGGTTGGCATCATTATCTATGTTTTAAAGGGATAGTTCAACATTTTGGCAAATTGGCCCATTACTATTCACCACTTTATTTTCCCATGATCCATTGCGTCACACCACCCCGGAAGTCGGTTGTTTACGTAGCAACAGCTAGCGGCTAACGTAGCAACCGGACATCCACAACTCTTGCGATTGGCTTTATGGTCGTTACAGGCTCCATTCATAAAATCTTTAACTTTCCTTGAGTTGTTTGTGCATCCAACAACAGCACATGTCATACCGGAGGACATTCTATGAACTTGTAATAATAATAAAAACACTTCTAAGACAGACTGCTAGGCTAGCTCCATTCTGCTTGAAGTGAGACAGAAGTGCGAAACCGACTTGTCGGTGAATTGAGTGTCATGGCGACGCCCAGCGGCGTTCTACGGAAAGTGGTGAATAAAACCTATAGTCATAGCAGTAGGTACGTTACCTTTATTTATCGGTGCAAGCTATTTGTAGAACGGCCGAGCCGAGCCACGAGCTGCTCGGAGCTACACTACAGAGGCTAATGGGAATTCCATCATCAAACTCATTAAATACACAATCCAACACCTCCAAAACGCTCTTGTGGACAAGTTGTGACCTGCACATTCACCACGCTATGAGATAATAACGGAACATTACGAGACAGAGTTGTTTTGGAGGCAAATGCAGAGACTGCTTGCCGGAAAACTGCCCCTGACAGGATCAGCTGTTTTGGATGAATTTACCTCGAAAACAACTCCATCTCGTAATGTTCTGTTATTATCTCATAGCGTGGTGAATGTGCAGGTCACAACTTGTCCATGAAAGCGTTTTGGACTTGTTGGATTGTGTATTTGATGAGTTTGATGAGGGAAACCAAGAAATCCCATCAGCCTCCGTAGCGTAGCTCTGAGCAGCTCGCGGCTCTGCTCCGCTGTTCTAAAAATAGCTTGCACCGACAATTAAAGGTAACAAACCTACTGCTATGACTATAGCGATTATGGCAATGGGCCAATTTGCCAAAATGTTGAACTGAGGTGTGAAAAACCCAAATGAAATGAAATGAAAAGTTCTCCTGCACATGCGCACATTTCCACAGGTGCTTAGCATCTGCCCTGTGGTGTAGGTCATTCACACATGCAGGCTTTAAAACCCTTGCACAAAAAGTAATATATATACACAATAAAGCCAGTATGAACAGGGTGTATTGGTGGGGATTGATTGTGGAGTATTTGGGAATTAGCTTGTGAATATATTGGCTGTGTCAAAATATGTGGCACCTCAAATTGTGACTGAAAGAACTCTGGGGTATTATAGATGATGGTGTAGGAGGTGGTCTGAGAAAGGTTGGGTGTCAACAGGTTGAACTGTAGGTTAGACTGACTCACTTAACAACTGGCTGACTGTTGACTGACTGGTTGACTCATCAACTGACTGACTAGCTGACTATCTAACTGCATTGCCTGTCCTCCTTTATGGCTGAATAGCTGGGAGATAATCATGCTGACTCACTGGCCAACAGTGTGACTGGATAGATGATTATGTACTGTAACCGCAGTAATTAGTTAATGAATGAACTGATTGACCAACTGACTGACTCAAACAGACTGTGACTAACCGACTGCCTGGCTTGCCCCCCCCCTGCATCTGAATGAATGCTTGCAGGCTGATTAAATGTCCCGGCAGTTGGCTAACTCGTTACGTGACAGTCTGGCTTTTTAAATGCTGGACTGATTGAGTATCCAGTTGGCAGCCTGAATGAATGACTGGACAGTTAGGTGACCGTCCAGTTGGGTGCCTGTATTTTTCATTGGCTCTCTAACTGGCTTACATAGCAAGTCCTGTCTGCCTTTTTGGCTCCAGTGTGAAGTGTTTCATGTCTTATCAGCCCCAACCATTTGCTTCTACAAAGCTGTTCTCCTTCTTTCGCCCACCCATTTTCCCTCTTTACATCTGTCTTTTTTAGCGCATCCTTTCTGTCTCTTTCTCTCTCCCCTTCCTCACCATTTTTCATTTTGTCATATTCTCTCTCTCTCTCTTTATCTCTCCTTCTCACTTTCCCTTTTTTCTGTTTCTATCTGTCGTCTATTCTCCCTGTAGCTATCTCTGTTTGTATTCTGATCTGCGCCTTCATCTTTCTTCTGTAGTTTCATGCGGCTAACACACCACACATCCCTCTCTCCAGATGCTTTTCCACCAATTTCTCTTCCCTTTATTTTCCTTTCAACCCCCTGATCTTTAGCCCCCATTTTCTCTCCTCTTTTCACCTTCTTCTTTTTGCCCTCACTCATGATGCCACATACACATGATACTTTCCTCCTAGCAGTGGTTATACGCACTAACATCCGGTACACACAAACGCACTCGCACACAATGTTGGCATTACTACCTACCTTAACACTGAGACAAAAGCGTCTGGAGCAAACTGATAACAAACCATAAGGATGCTTTAAAGTGAAACTGTGCCACTCTTGGCAGTGCTCCCATTGGTATGTGTGTTTCTGTATGTGTGTGTGTCTGTTTATGTATAGCTGCTTACGTTGTGCTAAATCAACTCAACAAAGTGACCTGCTCTGATTCAAATACATGACCTTCTAACATGATAAACCTGTAGGTAATTTGATGGAAGAAGAGACATTCTCCATGTTGAAACAAATTAAAGGAATGATTCCCCCTGGGATTCAGCGATTTAAGCATAAAAGCACTTCAATTTTTCATGGCTCCAGACAATTGCAATCTCCCACTGTAGGATCCAGACACTGGATATGTGGTGGTGATGTGGTCTCGCTGTATAGAGCTCCTGGTATTGCCTCTGGCTCTGACCTGGAGTTTCGCA
Source organism: Trachurus japonicus (assembly GCF_045865225.1). Lineage (NCBI taxonomy): Eukaryota > Metazoa > Chordata > Actinopteri > Carangiformes > Carangidae > Trachurus > Trachurus japonicus. The sequence goes on from NC_140919.1 coordinate 24,319,633, forward strand.
AAATGTTAATCGAAAAAGGTATTTTAAATGTCAGTACATTATGTAAGAATGCAAATGAGTATCAACATTTTGAGAAGAAGGCTCATTTGTTGTCTTGTTAAAAAAAGATTGATTGTAACACATAGCTGGATCAATTTTTGTTTTTGTAGAAAGTTTAGCTTTTGACTTTGTGTTCAAATGGAGTTGTTTTTGATAAGTATGCACCAAAATATCAAAGGCAGCTTAGTGTCATTCACCTGCGGAAAGGCACCAAATAATCTCTGCCACAAAATTCAAGCATGTTCTCTGACAAACTGCAGTGTCACATTTTTGTCAGTACTATTTGGTGGGTCTCTACGCAGTTAATGTGTTTGTTTGTTTTTTTTGTTTTTTTGGCAAAACAAAAATAAATAATCAATTGTGTGAGTTTTACTGTAAATCAAAGGGGGTTGCAAATTTAAAACGTGTTTTTTTGCACACATCTTAATTTATTTTTGTCTTTATCCCTGCTAAAGAGCAGTCTTGATGGCTGTGTTGATCTACTGTATTAGGGGGAATTTACTTCATGTTGGCTCAATGGCATGAGCACCCTGGGACCTGCTAATAGCTCTGATAATGATGTTTTTGTATCTTCTGCCACTTAACACAATGTGCCCCATTTTTATTTTTTATTTTTTATTTTGGTGATGAAATGTTTGACAAAAAATGTTCAGTATAAATGAACAACTGGATTCTTATTTGTGTGGTTGTTTTTTCAAAGCAAGGTATTTTGTTTAAATACATGTTATACTGATGAGAGACTAATGGTTTTAGACAATTATGATAATGCAAGTTTTGGGTGCTTTTGTTTGTGCCTCTTATTTGACCTTTCATGTGTAAATTCAAGATTATTCTTATTACCTGACAACAAACAGAAAGCTAAGGCCCTGTTCAGACGTGTCATTAACATGCGTCTTGCGAGATAAGCTCACACATGGACGGCTCTAAGTTTGTTAATTTACAGCGGCCATTAAAATGCATCTCCACATACATCTCGAGTGATCACTTTTATGCTCTGTATGCAAATAAACATACGCAATTTGTGTTTGCATAGACCAAATGCGTTGTTGTCTTTAGCCAGTTTGACTATGACAAACGAGTCCATTGTCAATGCGACTGTGTGTGTTTATATTATGAGAGACAGAGGGGAGGAGGGGCTCAGTGAATCAATGCACCGCAGTTCTCCAATGAAATAAGGTTTAAGCCATTTGAAACTGTGGAAAAAAGGAAGAAAAAGAAAATGGAAATCAATATGTGACTGTCAAGGTTGACATTGAGGCAGCCACAAATAAATCAAGGTATGAGAAAAGACTGAAAAATGTAAAACTGCTGCATTTTTGGTTTGTTATGAAACTGTGGCAGAGGATTTCAATTGACTTGCATTCACACCACATGTGGCCCAGATCACCTCTAAACCTGGTGATTGGATCTCAGATGCGTCCTCTGTGCGTCCTGGCTGCGTTCACACCTGCATTCAGAGCTGTCCACCCGAGACATGCGTTAATGCCAGGTGTGAACATGGGGAGCTGCCGTGTAGTAAATGCTGAACATCCTGGATTTAGGAACAAGAATGATCTACAGCCATGCTAGTCCTGTTTAAGGCTGGAGGCCTTTTGCACACTGATGCTTTTACATTAGCTACAGCTCAGAATGCTAACTGAGGGTACTCAAAATGACAACCTCACAATAACATGTTTACCATGTTCACTGTCTTTGGCTTAGTGTGTTAGCATGCTAACATCTGATTAATAGCGCTAAACACAAGTACAGGTGAAGCTAATGGGAACATTATTAGTTCTGCAGGTGTTTATGTTTAATATTTGGCCACACGGATATATATTCATTTAGACACATTATTCTTTTTATAATTTCTCCCTAGTTTGCCTCATATACACAAATAGGAAAGGCAATGGCTTCATTTCATGCTCCTTGCTGAAAAGAACAAGGATCAATTTCCAAATCCAGCTTCCCTATGTTAGGTGTGCTTTGTATTGTTCAATTTCCAGTGTATGATTTTATTTTAAATCCCTCTGCCTGTCTTGTTCTTATCTGGACTTGCTCTCATTGTTATTCAATTTAGACACCAAATTAAGATTCCCATGTTTCTTCTAACTGACTCATTTTATTGCTCATTTGACACTCTGTGAAACATGTCAGTCTGAAAATCCTTGTTTCCAATGTGAACCAATTTCCTGAATGAAAAATTCAATACAAAACATGTTATCATTTTTTTATTGTGTTTTATGATCTCCGTAAACCGTTTCATAGCTTGGGAGTGTTGGATATTATAAAAGCCTGCTTGATTAATTAGATGAGATAAGTCTTTGATTAAAAAGGGTTTGATAGCATTTTAATAGGCTCGGTTTCAGTTGGATTACAGGGTGAGCAGCCTCAGGCATAATACCATAACTCACTGCTCCTGATGGATATGCTGTCACTCAAAAGTCTGTGTGTGTATGTGTGCGTGTGTTTCTCTGTGGACAGCAGTAATGTGTGTGTGTGTGTGTGTGTGTGTGTGTGTGTGCATGTTTCTCTGTGATCATGTACATGATTGGATCTGTGTGCATGTGTCATTCATAAAACACTCATAGGCGACATTAGAGTCCGTCCTTGCTTTCATCTTTGTTAACCGCATGCACAGCAATCATTTTACCTTTCACAGCACATTATCAGAGCAGCAGTCTTCCTTCCCTTTTTTTCTACCACTCTGTATTTTTCATCTCTCTTGTGCATTTCTCTCCTCTCAGCATTGGTGTTGTTCTGAGTCAGGTGAAGGTCCCAGTGGAGTGAATGTCGAGTCAGACAAAGGCATAAAACATAGTGGAAGTCAGAAATACAAGATATAAAACATCTCCCTTAGACATGGCCTTTTCAAATCCAGTTCTAATATATATACAGTATATATATTTATTTTTCACATTCTATAAACTGTGCAGCAGTTTCTATCAGACCTTGGTGGCTGTTCTTGACAAGATGGGTTTTAAATCATCAGAAATACTTTCACATGTGTGACTTTAAGATTGTCTTTGGTCTGTGGTAAAAAGTACTTGGCTATAATACACACACACACACACACACACACATATTGTGACAGTATATATACTGTATATATTTAGATTTTTTATTTATTTATTTATTTTTCACTTCTAATGTTTTAATCAAAATCCTGCTTTATATGTATTTCTAGGTTCAACAGAATTGAAATCTGTCAGCAACATTGCATTTATTTTGAGAATGTATATGCCTAGATTTTTTCTGAGGTATAATTTTCATTTATTTGTATCAGCTTTTCCCTGGTCGAGTGTTTAGAACCAAACTGTGGTTGGCTTTTGATAAGTTTCTTTTTATTTTCCTTCTTTTGTAAATAAAGGTTGCTGTCATGTCCCTCCAAACAGTTGTGTCTTTCTCCCCTTGTGCTGGTTTTGTAGGAGGGTCCCTATGTGATGCTAAAGAAGAACTGGGAGCTCTATGAGGGCAACGACCAGTACGAGGGATACTGTGTGGACTTGGCTTCGGAGATCGCCAAACACATCGGAATCAAATACAAGATCTCCATCGTGCCAGACGGGAAATATGGAGCCAGAGACCCAGAGACAAAGATATGGAATGGCATGGTCGGAGAGCTTGTGTATGGGGTAAGTTTGGATGGAAAATATCTGAACTTTATTCATGTCTTTTTATTGATTCACTTTTATTAAAGTGTTGAATTAATTTTCTGTCATTTCATTTGTCTTGATTGATGACTCCAGTAATTCAGACTTTAAAATCTCTAATTGTACACACAATAACCCCTGAAGTGATTTGTTCATACATAAGAATGGAAATGTACTGTACCGTACAAATTGATTGTGTTGATGTTGAAGGCCCATACAGTATAACTGGTTCAACTTAGCTCTATGCTGTAAAATTTTATTTTATTTTTTTTAAATCCAATGCAGCAATATCACACATTTTGGCCACAGGAAATAAGTCGTATCAACACATCTCTAGCTGCAATGTTGCTTCAATATTGTAATTTTCATAGAGGTCGTATGCTACTTTGGTGCTATCACACTAAATTTAATGTTATCCTTGAATCCTTCCATTATGACTCTCATTTTGGAAGTAAACTCTCTAACCCTGCGTCCGTAGTAGTCTGCTGCAGATACGCTGAGTCTAGAATGGTGCACTTATTTTTTATGAGAATTTGGCAAGCGTGCTAATTATGCCATTGATGCCCATACACAGTCTGGGATTTCACATCACTCGTCTCAATGCAAACTTTATCAGCATGCACAAAACAATGTCAGTCGTCACTTTGCGGAAGAGTGAAAGTGGAGACGTTGCCGCAGAACAGGGACAGAATTAATTAGCCTCCAGAATCCGTGTCGTGGAAGGTGACACAGCAGAACGGCTGCATTGACTAATCAGGTCTGATTTGTTCCCAACATTTCACCGTCCTTTTCGATGACTCGTCTGCCACATTGAGAAACATTTCAGCACTTTGTCCTTCATGTCTCTTCACAGTTATTTTTCTGTCTTTATGCCCCTTACTTTATGTTTATCTGTGTGACTTTCATCTCCTTCTCTTTCATGTTGTGTACTTTTGTCTCCTACTGTCTAGCTGTAATTTATTTCATCTGTTTCTGTTGTGCATTGCATTTTTATATATATATATATATATCCCTATGCTTTCTACTCCCTGGTTTCCTTCTCTTTCTTTTGCTGTTTCTTTTCCTTTCATCCCAACATCCAATCCTTGTAGTGAGGGAGGTTATTTGATATGCCGTTATTGTCGCCTCTTTTTCCGTTAAGACTGCAGATGCTGTTTAGACACACTTAGCCTCTTAGAAACAGATACTCACTGTGCTGAATGAATGATGGTTTTGACTCTTACAGATTTTGTGTGTGTGGATGAGCACACATGCAGATGTATATGAGACTTTGCTCATTTATATTCTGGCAGTGTCACTTTCATGCCTATGTATGAATTACTTCTCTGTCATTGTACTAGTTTTCCCTGCAGCTCTTCTCTCTCTCTCAACCTTTCAATCTCCCCTTCTTCTCTCACCCACAGCACCATTCCCCCTTCTTTGCTTCCCTTATTTCCTTCATTCCCTTCCCTTCATTGCTCCTGCTTCAAATAAACTGATCCTACACTTCTACTCTCTCCTTATTTTAGTTTCTCTTCCTCTTTCCCTTTTCCTTCTATCCCTAATGACAGCAGGGTTCACAGACAGTTCCTTCTCACCTGTTTTATATATAGCTGCAGCAAATCACATGCACTGCCTTATAAACAAAACAAAACACCAACACCCACTTTTCTTTTCTTTTGTAGAAAGCAGAAATAGCTGTGGCCCCATTGACCATCACTCTGGTGAGAGAAGAGGTGATCGACTTCTCGAAGCCCTTCATGTCTCTGGGCATCTCCATCATGATCAAGAAGCCACAGAAGTCTAAACCAGGTGTTTTCTCTTTCCTGGACCCACTGGCCTACGAGATCTGGATGTGTATTGTGTTCGCTTACATTGGAGTCAGCGTTGTGCTGTTTTTGGTGAGTGGATTTGAAACACAGAAGTAAGCGGATGAGCTTGGTTGGTGGACTGCAACTGTTGGAAGACTTATTAAAGACTCAGGTTCAGGGATGAAAGCGTAGCGCTCTTTTTTGGCTTCCAGGGGGAAAAAAATTCAGAGTTGGTGAGCTAGAGTATCTGATCACTTTACAGTACAGTGAGTGAAGGCTTCATAAGGGCAAAGAGTTATTTGTAAACCTTTCATGGTGTTGTTCATGGTTTATGAATGTTAATTTGTATGTCACTTTACTATACAGGTGGTGTAGGATTCATAACTAAATGGCAAATGATCCTACCACTGGAATGGTTTGGTGTCTGGGCAACTTTGAACAAAGCAAACAATGCATCAATTCTGCATTGATGACTTTAATTTAGCCTGCATACAAATTGGTATTTTATCCCAGCAGGCCTACTTACAGGTGTGATAAAGGGACTTTGATGAAACATCTGGGTAACACACTACGCATTTGTGACTGTTTTGTGAGGCCTTCATGAACCATTGCAATAGAATGCTAAATGTGGGTATGTTGTTCTTTTATTTCCAGGTGCAATTAGGGGACTAACTGAAACAAATTCCCAGTTTGTTATTCCATAGCAATGTAACCCGATGTATAAATGCCTTATGAAGCCATCGCGAATGCATTACGAACACCTTATGAAAGGTCTTATGAATGTGCTATGCACATTTCGATGTACCCACACGGCCTGTCTTCCTTTATAGACCTTAAAGGTACATTGTGTAAGAATTACTCCCATCTTGCGGTGCGTTTGTAGATCGCAAGCAACTCAGTCATATTTCATGCTGCATTCATGTGAAATCGGTTAGATAGCAGACGGACAACAGCCGCTGCACCTAACGGCTTGAACAAGCCTTTATGTAAACAAGTGGTCCGTCAGCACGAGGCAAAAAAATACATGTGACAATATGTTGTCATGGCGATGTCGTATTGTTGACCTGACCCACGTTTTACCAGCTTTCTCTGGACTTCTGTGACTAAAATGACATCTGGTTTGTTACCGACGGCCGTTTTTCCGACTGCACCTGAATGCAGCATTCACGTGCAGTCCTCACAGTCTTCACTGCGTTACCGCGGTGACTTTTCACAGACGCCACCTCGACCTGAGCCGACAGCTCCGGTGTCTCCGCTGAGTTTCCGTGGTTTCCTACCGTCACGCTGCCACTGAACGTAAAAACATGGCGACACCACATGGCAGCCAGCACCGAGCTTACCCGCTCCATGTAGATATGAACGATATGAACGGCTAATTCAGAGCTGAAAGGAACACTTCAGTTTGTTGATGGGGGTAATTATTGATGAATGAAAAACATACTTTTGAACGAAATAATTGATTTTCGTGAATAGATAACAGGAGAATTTACACAATGTACCTTTAACAATCTCCATCATATCTTTCTTTTCTTTACCTCCCAGGTGAGTCGTTTCAGTCCATATGAGTGGCACGCAGAGGAGCCAGAGGAGGGTGCCACGGAGCAGGGCCCCACTGACCAGCCGCCCAACGAGTTTGGCATCTTCAACTCCCTCTGGTTCTCACTGGGAGCTTTCATGCAACAGGGCTGCGACATCTCACCACGGTAAGTGAGGTGAAGTGCAGTGTGCGAGACAAACAGAGAACATTTGTGAATGCATGAGTCAGACATAGAATGAAAGTATTTGAGTCAGTAGGCAGGGTGTGTTCAAAAGAGTGTTTGTGTGTGGGCTGTGAATAGTGTGTCTGTGTGTCTAACTGCCTACAATGTTAGAGTGCTGTAGTATTAGGCTTTGGTGATTCAGACTGTTGATAATGTGAATCACCTCTCTTAGCACTTCTCTGGCTTTCTGAACTGGACTGATACGCCAGGACACCGTGTGCTACAGAAGCTTAAGATGTGCTGGAAACACACAAACACACACACACACACACACACAACAGTGAGAAGAAACCACCTGCACGCAGTTCCACGGTACATATGGGTGTGCGATGGTGGGAGATTTAGCGGGTTTTCTAGGTGTGTATGAATTTTTAATGCACCACTGAAGAGGCCAAGTCCAGCAGTATTTTTAGAATATTTATAAGAATATGGCATTTTATTATTGATAACCTGAGAATGCAGTTTAGTGAAATATTCATGGCCGTCATCCTCAAGACCTTTAGGGAGCAAATCTAAGGAGAGAAGGAGTAGTTGGGAGTCGAAAACAAATGACAGAAAAGAGTGATAGGTGATGAGCTGAAAGAAGAGGGAAAAGTGCAAGCCACTGAACAAAAGGGGCTTGAGAGTAGAATAATTAGAACTGGTTGCAAATATGTGAATTGGCACTTCTCACTACATCATAGAGGTGGAGATGAAGCAGTCAGTGGTTCATATTCACTGTGCCAAAACCCCGGAGAATCCAGAGATTAATATCTGGAGCGTATCTGAAGATTTTCTGATATGACATCTTACAACGCTGTGATCAGAGCATGTCCAGTCCAGATTCTGTGATATTTTTCACAGTGATTGTGTTGGGAAGAGATGTATCATTACAAATTCAAATTGACTTGAGTTTTTTTGATTCCCCAACATGATACTGTATGTAATTGGGTAAAAGAAGTGAGAAGCAGTTGTTGTTGGGAGGTTTTGACTTGAATAAAGGCACTGGTTCATCACGTGTAATATAAACACTGTATGGACATGAACTTCATACATTCTTTAACTTTCTGTTGCTGCTCTCAGGCATTTCCACTGCATTACCATCAGCTCAGTGTTTGAGAAAGTAACCAAACTTATAAATTAGCTGCCCAAACTTTGTTTTCTTTCTCTTCCTCTTTAGCTCTTCTGCCCTTCTCCTTTGCTCTTTCATCCATCTCTTTCACTCCCTCTTCTCCCCCCTCTCCGACACCTGTCGTCTCCTACTCCTTCCCACTTTACTGTGACTGACAGGCCAATTCCAGCCCCCAACACCCGCAGCACCTGCACGCAGCCACACTCACGCAAACACGCACGATGTGCACATAAATACACAGACGTTTCACACATTTGCACACACATATGCAGAATAAAACGCCCAGTGTGCAGTTTCATAACATCCCAACACACACACATTCAGACCTTTCAGTCACTTGCAGGCCCTGATACAGGTGTGTGTGCATAAGCTACACCTGTCATAGCGATAATGTGATACTTACTGTAACACAAATCCAGTGTTCGTGTTCGTGCCCTGTCACTTCCAATACAGCACAACTCCTCTGTAGGTCAGGATTACTCAGTCAAAATGCCAGATTATATTCATACAATGGGAAATCTGCCACTTGCACGCCCTTTCTTTCTCTTGTTCTTTCTGTTTTGTTCGGCCTTTTCACAGGTTTCAATCTAAACTTAAGTCTCAGGTGTCTTTCTCATAAAAGCATCTCAAAAACTAATAATTTGTTGGTTCAGAGACTGGCACAGAAGCTATATTCAGTGGTGGGGCTCTGTTTCCATTGTAATGTGGGAGAAAATTGATGAAAACATTTATTTGAATTGTGGTACGCAACCCCCTGGTGTGTGCAGAGCAGAGCTGTGGAGGTATGTAGCATTTAACTGTAATATAGAGACACAGTGACAAACATAAGCTAAGTGACTCCTTCACAGTAAGTTGGGGGAGGTTGTGGTGGTGGAGGGGTGAGAGAGAAGTAGATGATGATGGTTGCTGCAACATAAAAAAAAAAACATTTGCAAGACATGCAAATACACAAACCTACTGCAACCTCAGTGTTTCCCGTTGTCTTTTGTCGGTTCATCTGTGTTACATGCCCATGGTCCTGCATTCGTCCCTTGTGTTCATGGTCAGAGATCCAGTTTTCCTGCTTGGTGTTCCTGCATGTTCCTGTCCGTGTGTTCTTTATTTCCCCTGTGATTTGATAAATCTTTGTTTGTTTTACTGTACGAGAGTCCTTCTCTGCAGACTGGGTACAGCTCAAAACCTACACCGCAACAACTGCTGGACATCAAACAACAAGTCGTAGCTAGGTTCATCACTTATTTGTGTTTCCAGTCTCCAGCATTCACTAGAAACACACTCATGAGTTCGTGTTGTGATTATTTGCAGCATAATCTTGTCAAACTGATGAAGATGCTCTCCAAATTTGTGTTTCCTTGTGTCAGTGGTGGCACCATTAGGTAAAGGGGTTCTGTCTGTTTCGAACCAACTAATTCACACCTTGTTATCTGACCATGTCTAAAAGCAGGAGTGTTGAAAGAGAGTGGTGAGATGTAATGAATCATCTGAGTGGTGATGGTAGTGCAGACTTGGAGAGTCTCTTCCTGAGGTCAGTCTTAGTGTTGCATTCAGCTGTACATATAAAAAGTGACGAGTGATTTAATCAGCAGTTTGTTTAAGTGCACTGAGCCTCTCACGACTATGCAGGGTACAATTAGTTGTATAGTGTCACCAGAGGTCATTGTCATCATTGCTAATCATCCAGGTCAGCTGACATGACTCAAGCTCCCTGCCTGCAACACTTGTCACTGCCTCTCAGTGGTTTTGAGGCAAACACAAACAAAGCACAAATGAAGTGCTGATGCACTCATTAGACTGTCTGCTCTTTGCCACACATCCCCAGCACGCACATAGTCTTATTTAATCTGTCAAACTTCTACTGCTAAACCACTCCGCTTCATCATCACCATCATCATTCTACTTAGGCATAGCATTTAATCAGCCTCACCTCCGCCCCAGCATCAACCTATAGCCACTGATTGTAGTGAAGGAGTCTGAGGGAAGGAGAAATTGTAATCATCACTCCCTGGGCTACATTCGTGCTGCAGGGAGCGATGGGCTTGGACCGACTTGCTCGGACATCAAACACGTACTCGCATAAAAACCATTCCTCATAAACTGACTGACTGAAACGCCAAAGTAATGACACAATTTATAATTACACACGAAGAGGCAGAAAATTCAAAAGAGGTCATGTTCAAAGAGTTAAATTAACTTGTTCATTAGATTAATTGATGAAGAAATTAAATAAGCCTGCAGACCAGGCTTTCTGCCATAAAAACCATGTGATGGATGAGCCTCCACTGTAACACTGTGCTTGGCAGAAACACTAGATCATGTCCTTAGAAAGGGAGACGTATCATGCATATCATCATGTCATATCATCTTTTTCTTTCCCCCTCTGTACATTTCCTTTAATCTCCCGTGCCTTTGTTCACCTTTGCAGGCAGGCAAAGTCATAATGCCAACTTCACTGACAGCAGAAATGTGCTGTAGCTCCAACAAAGACAAAGATATTATCAAATCAGACATATCCCCGCTGCCCAGGCAAGTCCCTCGAGTTTCTGTCTGAACCAACTGAAATAACCAATATTTCACATTTTATTTTGTATTAAGAAAATAGACTCACATTTACTTTTAAACCATTAAACTGATGTCATATGAGTTTGAATACCATCAAAGTAAAAATTAGCTTTTATTCATTCTTTATTCTACAGTAGTCCTGTGACCTGCTGATTTAAGTGGTGTTACAGTAATTGAGATGTGAATACTGTTGATACCCACTACACCTCCTGATCTGAAAACACTCTGTCCTTTGCTGTGCTGCAACTGCTGCAGTATTGAGGTTGACTTTAACAATGCAGGTGGGGATAAATAGAAAAGGCAGCCTCTATAGGAAGATAACTTATTGTCTATTATATATGTTGACTTCTGAAGCATCTGTGTGTGTATTCTTTACAGGCTCTCTGGTTAGCTATTTACGTTGTATTGGTGTTTTCCTTAGAAGTACGTATCCTCCTCTTGTATTATATGTCGTCTCTGTCTTATAACCTTCATGAGCATCTGTCGGCCAACTGGTCCATATGTTTAGACTTAATACACTGTATATGTGCATTTGAGGATGTGTGTGTTGTGTATTGAGCTTCCATTGTAGGTCCATTTATATTCAGTGTGGGTCCCTCTCTCCTTGCTGCAGTCATCTCTGCAGTCTGGGAGACACAGTGTAACACACTCATTCTGAACTCTCTGTCTGTCTGTCTGTCTGTCTGTCTGTCTGTCTGTCTGTCTGTCTGTCTGTGTCTGTCTGTCTGTCTGTCTGTCTGTCTGTCTGTCTGTCTGTCTGTCTGTCTGTCTGTCTGTCTGTCTGTCTGTCTGTCTGTCTATCTATATATCTGTCTATCTGTCTATCTGTCTATCCATCTGGCATGTCTGTCTGTCCGTTTCATGAAAAACATTTCTTTCTCTAAGATGTATACATGCTCTGTCAAGCAGAAGGTAATGGCAGGCAGGCAGACATAAGCACATTCACACACACTCACACACATTGTCAGAATGACCTTGAGGTGGCATTTGCACCACCCACCTGTCATCTTTTACTAAGGCCAGGCTAGTGGGACCCTAATATCAGTGATTGGCCCAGTCGCTGCACGAAAGGGAGGGAACAAAGTGATTGACAGTTAGGTGATGGGGTTGGAATTTCAAAAAAGTGGAAATAAATAAATTGCAAAATAAGTGACAGGATGTACACTGAGAGGGACCAAGAGCAAGTCCGGGAGAGAGGGGCAGATAGATAAAGTGATCACCAGTGAACATCCCAGAGGAATTGGATCTGTCTCTGTCAATAAACATCTGAAATTACAGCTCTCTTCTCTATTGTGTGTGTGCTTGTGTGTGCTTGTGAGTGTCATGTGTAAGTATTGAGTAAATGGCTGTGGGTGTGTTGAATAGTTAATGGTAGCAACAGATCCAGCTAATGGCATGACTAACTAACTACAGTGGAGCACTGAGGCTTACTCGCTAATTAATGATTACTCTCAAGGTCACTGAGCAAAATCCAGTCAACCCAGTCCTTACACTTTTTTTAGTACAATAAATCTTATTAATAATCCTTTCACTGTTCTACTCATGCTGGGTATCTTCTTTTCTACTTCACCTTCATGATCCTGCTTATTGTTTTATTTTATTATGCCTTCCATTATCTGCCTGTTGTACCTTTA